>NC_136888.1:30872595-30875095 GCF_949152265.1 Phoxinus phoxinus
GATTTGATGGGATGGATGTTAAATTATCATGTTATTGGTAAATTATTACTTTTAATATATATATAGATATATCACAATCATTCGCAATAATTTTGGAGATATTTATTAAGAAATTAAATAGGATCAATTATGATTTCATGTACAATGTGTTCACACCAATATTATAATATGGACAACAACATGATGCTCATTATTGATGAGCATACACTCAACAAAATATGCGTATTATATCAATAACCAATAATTAGTTTTATGACGACTAATAACTGATATGGTTATGATATAAATCTATTCTGCTTTGCCCTTTTTCCAATGTTCACACTAACACTTCAATTTAGAGTATACAAGTTGGAAAAAAGATCAGACTTCTATTGATCTATTGAGTGTAATAGTCAATAGAGTAGAGTGGAATACAGCGGTAATGAACAGAACATGGTAGAATAGAGTGGGATGGAATACAGTAGAATAGATTCAATAATTAAAGTGTGTAATTTTTGCGCCACTATCATCAACAGTTAGAAAAAGTGATTGTTTTCAAACAGGTTTGTTCTATGCTTTTGCCGTCTGCTATTGATCAGAGAATCTCGCCCCAAACACACACCATTGGTTGAAGAATTGTTGCTGTGTCAACACGGCGTGAGACAACTTAAGATGCCTTGTAGATGTTCCTGTTCATTTGACAGTGATGTAATTCAGGCTTTCTTAAGAGGAAAGTGCAGCTCTGTCTGTGTCTGTCTGATCTAGTGCTCTCAGTTCCTCTCTTACTGAAGGACAGGTCTTCAGACTCCTGCATTGATTTTTATGAGCACTCTTTCTGTGCGTGTCGGTCTGCGCCTCTATCCTTACTCACTCACTCACTCACTCACTCACTCGCTCTCCTCTGTTTGTCATTATCTCATCTACTTCATCACCCCCCCCCCCTCTCTCTCTCTCTCTCTCTCTCTCTCTCTCTCTCTCTCTCTCTCTCTGTCCCTCTCAATCAAGTCTCTCGGTCTCTCTTCTCTCATAACATGCACCTCTCCCTCTCTCTTCTCTCAAATTTGAATTCAATGAAGCACTTTTCTGCATCATCTATTTCTAACCCTCTGTATCTCTCTGTGTGTGTGTGTGTGTGTGTGTGTGTGTGTGTGGTTGTTCTCGCCATCATGAGAAGGAGCACGAGGTTGTTTGTTCTCTTCCTGCTTTCTGCACTAGAGTTATGATCTTTCTCTGTACATGCTACATAAACACCAACTCACCCTTTTCAATAATCTGTCTGTATGTCTCCCTCCTTCTCTCTGTTTCTCTCTTTCTCTCCATCCCCACCCCCCCTCCCCCCATCTCTCTTCCTGATGCAATAGTTGGATCAGCCCGATGTCTCTCTTGCACATGTTGCCGTGGTGATGCTTAGGCTGTGTGTTAGACTGAGGTCATCTCTCTCTCTCTCTCTCTCTCTCTCTCTCTCTCTCTCTCTCTCTCTCTCTCTCTCTCTCTCTCTCTCTCTCTCTGTCGTAGAAACTACAGTGTGGAGAAAATGATCAAACGAAACTTAGATTGAAACTGAAATTAAACCTCAAATCTAAGTTGTGGCTACCGACATTTTAGTTCCTAAAAACAGAACTACGTCCATAGAAGCCATGAATTTTGTTTGGTGCTGTTGGGTCTGTATTAGTGCTTGATTTAGTTTGTTTCTGTGTCTGCTCTAAGGGTTAATTGTTACAACCAGAGGCGGACAGAGTACACAGCTTCATTACTTGAGTAAAAGTACAGATACCCCTTGCTAAATTTGACTCAAGTACAAGTAAAAGTACAGTCAGATGTCTACTTAAGTAAAAGTACTGAAGTACTTGTTTTTAAAAGTACTTGAGTATCAAGAGTACAAGAGTACATTTTCTAAATATTGCATTACTACTGCCACAGTGCTTACATTTATGTACAGAAACGTCCTACATGGAGTTATGAAAAATGTTAATGTTAATACCTTGGAGAATGTAAAAGGAATTGAAAGTAAAATCAAGTAATTTTCATCTTTTTACCACGTTGCTTTATTTAACATTTCGCACTTGCCCACAAGGCAATAGCACAATGGCAACGCTCTGACAAACCTCTGCTAGAGTTGTAATGGATTTTTTGCACCCACATTTGAACTAACAATTGTGTGTACATGTGAGTTTCTCTGTTTTTTCATCAATCAAATCAATAAACCTAAACCAGCAAAGAAGGCAACATAGCAATGTTCTGACACACCTCTGAAAGGTGATTGCTGATAGGCTATCCCAATCAGTGACTCCTGCACAATCCAGTCACGTTTGAGAGGGAAACAACAAATTGAGGGTTTCCGAGATTTTTTTTTTAGAAGAAGAAGTAACGGGTACTCAGTACTAACACGGTTATGGATAGAAATGTAGTGGAGTAAAGAGTACAATATTTGCCTCTCAAATGTACTTGAGTAAAGTCATGAGTAGTCCCCAAAAATTATACTTGAGTAAAGTACAGATCCCTCAAAATTGTGCTTAAGTAC
>NC_136888.1:30882595-31040095 GCF_949152265.1 Phoxinus phoxinus
AAACTGTGTCCAATGACATTTATAATCACAGGTACTGATTATGTGTGTTGTATAATCATAAAAGGGTTTAATTATAGTTTGGATATCATTGTGCATTGCTGTAATAGCCATAATGAAAGCAACAGTGGATAACATCAGATATGGAAAATAAATTAAAGGAAACAAGCATGGACTGTGAAATCTGTGAACAAACGTGTTTTCCATGACAAAAATATTACTTACATAGTTAATGAATATATATTAAAGGGGTGGTGTAATGCCCTTTTCACAAGATGTAAAATAAGTCTCTGATGTCCCCAGAGTGTGTATGTGAAGTTTTAGCTCAAAATACCCCACAGATATGTTTATATAGCATGTTAAAGTGGTCACTTTTCGAGGGTGAGCAAAAACGCACCGTTTTTGTGTCTGTCCCTTTAAATGCAAATGAGCTTGCGGCACAGAGGGCGGAGCTTCAAGAACTGTCCTTTTACCTCACACACATGCACTGAAAATTTCAAAATCTTTTAGCCTTTTATGTTCAAACCGAAGTCAGAAAGATAAAGACTCAAGAAGTGGCAACATGTAGATAACATTTCTGAATGGTTAGTTGGTGAATTTATGTAGCTTATGTGTAGTTATCTTCTAGTCATTGATTAGCATATTCTGTCTTGATAATCTATAAATCATGTTCCGGGGGCGGGGTTTATGTAAATTTCAGGGTTCATGATGTCACTAAACCGGGAGGAATGTCGTGTAGTCTCTACCAGCCGTTTGTTGTAGTCCTTAAAAAGCTATTTCTTTGAAAGAAAATATCTCCTTTTGTTTTGAACTGTGAGCGCCACAACTTTGCAGATGTTGTTTATGCTCAAACAGCAACATTACACAAAATCATTACACAACATTACACAAGTGAAATCATATTCAACCACCCCTTTAAAGGGGTGGTTCGGGATTTTGGACATCGGACCTCATTTTCAAGTTAGCCTGGTTGTTATTCATCAGTGGAGACAGTTTTCAAAAAATTTCATCCAGTCCTTCCAGTTGCATAGTTCGCCGATGCTAGGCTAGCGCGAATCAACGGTATAAGCTAGCCTGCCATTAAAAACAGTTTTACCCACTCCACAGTACACCAAAAGCAAATAAATTATAACGCCAGACTGTCGATGTAAATGTCTATTGAGAGAATAATGTTAGAAATCAAAGTAACTTACCGGTACTCTTACATCTCAATGATCGCATTACATTTACAGGAACTAGTTTCTCAGCAGCGGCGGAATTTTACTTTGCTCCGGTTAGTAGTACTGCGCCGAAAAGTAAACACAGAACAGAAGCGCGCACTACAGACGGGACGTCTAGCTAGCTAGTAGTAGCCATGAACAACGATATTGAAAAACATTTGATTGTAAACTAAGGAATTGGCAACATGGTGATTCGTTGTGCATTTCGAAATTGTACAAATAAACCAAATAGATGGTCATGCAAAAAGTTTCCACAAATTTCCATTGAGAGACCCAGAAAGGAACCATCTGTGACTTCTTTCTGCTGGCTTGGACAACGAGACACCGGCAGAGACTATTAAAGTTGCGAATTTGTAGTGATTATTTTAGACCACACGACTTTGAAAACCCCCATAATCGAAACGTTCATAAGTCACTGACAAGGAATGCAGTTCCAGCCGTCTTTCCATATGCACCAACAGCAGATGAACAGGTAATAACTTTTGTTAGGCTACTATAGCTATCTATGAAGCTAGTCCCTTTCATAACTGATAGAATGACAATGACAACGTTAGTGGAGATAACGTTACAGTTCAATTTCTGCCCTTTTAGCATCCATCTCGATTAGTTCTTCGTCTGTGTATTCCGGCTCATACATGTAACGTTACGGTTTGTTGAATAAAACACATTCCTCGTCTCCAAAGTCTGAAACATTGGCATGGCTTTCAAACGTGGCCATAGTCCTGTGTTGATTTCTTAGTGAAATCTTACTCTTCTTACTCTGCTTCTGTAGTGATGAGTGTCAGCGGCAGGTAAATACACTTGCGTCATGTGGAGACTCTCTCGGTTGCCTAGGTAACTTAATATCACTCCGCCGCTGCTGTAGACTGTGCTAATAAATACAGGGAACAAAATGTAACTATTGCAATGCAATGAAAGGGTAGTTTGATTTCTAACATTATTCTCTCAACAGACATTTACATCGACAGTCTGGCGTTATCATTTATTTGATTTTGGTGTACTGTGGAGTGGGTAAAACAGTTTTTAATGGCAGGCTAGCTTATACCGTTGACTCGCGCTAGCCTAGCATCGGCGAACTATGCAACTGGAAGGACTGGATGAACATTTTTGAAAACTGTCTCCACTGATGAATAACAACTAGGCTAACTTGAAAATGAGGTCCGATGTCCAAAATCCTGAACCACCCCTTTAACAATGGATTACACTCTATTTTAAGGTGTCCGTGTTAGTGTAATTTTACAGTTAAAGGGTAAGTTCGGTATTTTACACTTAAAGCCCTGTTTACAGATCGTATCTGATGAAATAGAACGGTTAAGATTAAAATTTGGACACATGCTCCTGTCCCGAGAATTTTAGGTTTAGTTCGCTTCCCCCCCACACCCCCACAATGGTTGTCTATGTGCACTGGAAGATTCCTTCCTAAAACACATTAAACTTTCGTTTACAAAGACGTGAAACTCACCGAGTGGTCAGGGGTGTTCACTGGTATGTGCACTCAAAAATCGCTGAAAAAGATGCATTCCAACAGGTTTTATCGTAGTTTTTGTCCAACTCCATTAAGTTGTATTGGATTCGCTGTGTGAGGTAACGTTACGGTATTACTCCGCCGCGGGAAACGGAAATGGGGTTGTTTGTATGCTTTTTGTAGTCTTATGCAGTCGCGGACGCGGTATCGTAGGCTAAGCTATCTAAACATTTTTAATTTTACAAGATCGAAGCTATCTGTGTCAACTTAGAAATGGATTCCGAGACATTTATATGGGAGGATGACGGTTTTGAGATCGATTTTGATGGACAGGGTTATAGGTTTGAGCCTGAATATTCAGATGAGGAATTTCTGCAAAGAAAGGCAGAGTTTGAACGGCAGTTGACAACGGAGTCCAGTTACGCCTGTTGCCGAAGCTGCTGCTGTCTCAAGGCTTACAGGCACTTGGTGGTGTTCCTTTTGCCACGAATCTTCCCGCAATTCGGAACTGCACAAATTCGCCACATTATTAGCTGTCTGTTTGTAATGCTTTCAATGAAGACAGCGATCTTCTGCTTCTTATATGTGTATCTGCTTCTTCACGGGTGTATATGCCCGTGGTTTGCTTGCAATTGGCAAAGGTGCATTATCGCCACCAACTGGGCTGGGCTCTATTATTCAAGCTCTCAACGGAAGAATCACGGGTGTGACGCGTTTGGCAAAATAGGTCCACAAAAGCTAAATAAACCTAAAATTCTCAGGACAGCAGCATGTGTCCAAATTTTTATCTTAACCGTTCTATTTCATCAGATACGATCTGTAAACAGGGCTTTAAGTGTAAAATACCGAACTTGTCCTTTAAGTACTGAGGAATAATAATTAACTACATGTACTTAATATAGGGTTAGGGTTAATACAGTAACTACATGTAACAAGGACACTATAAAATAAAGTGTTTCCTTATGTATATACTAATTTTGCTGTGAGTGTGAGACCGCACTTGCTGAGAGAGACCTGCCCACACCCTCTTCTGATTGGCTGAGATTTGTGATTGATTTTGTTGTGGCTTGTAGCCTTGTCGTGTCTAATATGGACAGACAAATTGCTTGTCTAGAATCTTAGTGCAGCACAACTGGTTCAGACGCAAAGGAACATTTTGATTGTGACTCATCCAATTAAAATTGGATCCAAACCAGTTATTTTGTAAGTTGGCAAACAGTCACAAGATTACATGCATTACAGTGTTTTTAGTAATGACATAATGTTAACAGCAATGGTAATGGCAAAACAGTCGCAACAGAAATAGGATAAGCCACCAATGTTTTATAAATAATTAATTTTATTAGTTATAATCATAACCAATTATTCTGCCAAGTTATATAGTTTGTTAACCTTACTGTAGTAAGCACTGGTGCATTATGAATGCTGAAAATGTATGTGTGTATACATTTGTATTGGTAATGTATACATGGCTCATTCAAACAGAACTGTCCATTTTATAAATAACGATTTGATTCATTCAAGAAATGAGTGTTGAAATTCAAGTTTCATCATGAGTGTTTTCATGATTTAATTATCTCAATGGTGATTTAAGGATTAGAGTAAGATTGTTTTATAAAATCAATGTTAGTTGTTTGCTGTGTGTGATATTTGCTATTGTGCGACAGGTGCTTGTTCTCTAAAGGGCCTTCGAGTGAAAGTGTTCAGACAGGAGTCCAAAACTCAGTGGCTGCCTGGAGTCGTCACACACCACGACCAGAACAACAGAACTGTAGCTGTCATGGCTGACCAGGTGAGACCACATAAACACACATATATATGATGTTGCATTTAGTAATTTAATGTAAAAATATGTTTTATATAAAGGTTCTTTTTTCATCTTCAAAAGGTTCGAGAGATTGTGAATGTAGATCCTTCGCTGGTTCAGATGGTGTTACTAGATGATATCACCCACTCCTCGCTCATGGAAGACCACTCAAAACGCAAATCACATATCACCAAGATCAATAGGATTTTTCTTGTGAGTGAAGATTTTTTTTACACATACTAGTTTTGTGACAATATTGTCCCTTAAAGCAGTGCTTCTCAAACCTGTCCTGGGGACACCCCACCATTGCACATTTTGAATGTCTCCATCTAACACACCTGACTTCGCACCGTCTGAACAAGCCAGATATAGAAGATCCTCACCGTAGAAAAGCACCTCTTCAGCGGACGGCATCACAAGATGCAATTGTAAAAGACATACAAGAAGCTGAGCTCGTAAGAGAGCCGTCAAAAGAGCTCATTACGGCCACTGATTATTCACTGCCCGGCCAAAGAAAGTCACCGTTTGGATTTAAATAGGCAAACACTTAAGAGTCTATGATTAGATCATTATTGCAGGGATTATTATGTTTCTAGCGTGTTATACTAGCCTGGGAAAACCCAGACCACTTCCGGCAAATTTAGATTTGCTCTGCAAGTGGGTCTGGTAAAGAGCCCATTGAAACCCATTTCCAATCCGCCGAAATCGCGGCACCAATCAGAAACGTTTTACACGATGACGACAGAGCAGAGACGGTGACGCAGATTTTGTACATTACAGAGATGAATGCCGCCGTGGAACATCACAACATCACTCGTTCGAATCAGCTATCGCGTCTGTTTCAAGCGATTTAAAATGGTCATTTTCGTTAACACAAACAGAGAATTGCTGAGAGTCTCGAGATGTTTCTCCGTCGCTCTGCATACGTCATGACATTCATCGCTCTGATTGGTTTTAGATCTATCCGACGTCCGTTGGTGACGCCCCTGTGGAAATGAATTGTCTATGGAGCTTTGCCAGACCCTTACTCAGTTACAACTGAGAGGGTCTGGGTTTTCCCAGGCTAGTGTTATACAGGTGAAACTCGAAAAATTTGAATATCGTGCAAAAGTTCATTTATTTCAGTAATTCAACTTAAAAGGTGAAACTAATATATTATATAGACTCATTACATGCAAAGTGAGATATTTCAAGCCTTTATTTGTTATAATTTTGATGATTATGGCTTACAGCTTATGAAAACCCCAAATTCAAAATTAGAATATTGTGAAAAGGCTTTCATAAGCTGTATCTCACTTTGCATGTAATGAGTCTAGATAATATATTAGTTTCACCTTTTAAGTTGAATTACTGAAATAAATTAACTTTTGCACAATATTCAAATTTTTTGAGTTTCACCTGTATGTTTGGCAACAGTTCTTCTAACCCTAATTGATGGGAGTGTGTAGCTTTTCATTTCTTAAACAACCATGTATGAAGAACATGGCCATTTTCCAGGATGACAATGTAAAGATGCATCAGGCTAAAATTGTGAAAGAATGGTTGTGAGGAGCATGAAGAAGAGTCCAGACCTTAAATTCATTGAAAGTATTTGGGATGTGCTGGAGGAGACTTTACAGAGCGCTGGACTCTTGCACTATCAATACAAGATCTTGACCAAAAATGTATGCACCTCTTGATGGAAATACCATCACAACATTTTTTTCCAAATGATCCCAACCATTCTTTCACAAATTGAGGCTGATGCGTCTTGACATTGTCATCCTGGAATATATGACCATGATGTGTCTTTCTATGGTTGTTAAAGAAATGAAAAGCTACACAATCCATCAATTAGAGTTAGAAGAACTGTTGCCAAACATATAACGTGCAATAAACATAATAATCACTGCAATAATGATACAATCATAGACTCTTAAGCATTTGCCTACATAATGTTTTGCCTATATTTGCCAAATCCAAACATCGACTTTTTTTTTTTTTTCCGAGCAGTGTTTATTCATACAAATCAGCATCACTGAAATATTTTTTTAATGGTTTAAAGGGGGGCACAACCAAAAAAAAGTTTGAGAACCACTGAGTTACAATGAAAAAAGTTATCAGTTAGGGGTTTGGATTAGGGTGAATAATATTTATAATTAGCTTTAGTATTGATTTTTTTAACAATAGAAGTCTAAGATATGTTCTCATTTAGATAGCGAAGTAAATGTTTGTTTTTGTGTCTTCCAGGGCACAGAAAGCATATCAAACAACACTACAACAAATGACCAGGTAGAGACTTTAACACACTTCCAAATGCATTACAGCAGAATGCTTATACATCCTCTTGTTTAAAACACACTCTGTCTCTGTGCTGAAGGTGTGTAGCTCCAGGCCAGTGCAGCATCAATCTGCGCCGAGCGCACAAAACTGCGGCACGGAAGAGGATGAAAAAGAAGGGATGAGGGATGAAAAGAGGAGTGATGAGGGAAGAGGTGAGCTGTAGCCATGGATAATGATTATGATGATATTAAGAGCTCCATCTGTGTTAAATTACATTTAGCTGGATTCATATTTATGGCATTAGCTTGATACGGAGTGCTGTTTTTTATCAAAGTGTCAATGAGAATCTTATATGTAGCTGTGTAGCTTTTTCTAAAGCAATATTTTTTTATCTTGTTATATATTTTTATTCCTAGATTCTTCTAAATTTAAAAATGGCAATGGTGACAGAAAAAGGAGGAAAGAAGACGAGGAAAAAGATGACAAGCAGAGAAAGAGATTGAAGAGGTTGAAAGCAGGGAGTGTGTCCGACCTGTCTGATAACAGCGATTCTGAAAATTCCAGCTGCAGAGTGCAGGATTCATCCTCGGATTCAGGATCAAAGAAACAGCTGAAACAGCGTTACACTTCAAAGAGGTCATTGGACTGTGAGGTTCACCCCTCCCATAAAGGTGGGGAACCTTCTCCCAGCCAATTAGGAGATAGTGAGACTCAGAAATTGAGAAAAACACCTCCATCCGATTCTCCTAGTGCATCCTGCAATGGGGCATTTAGTAACACAGAGGCACAGGAGTGTGCTGCTGGTGTTAGTGGTGGAAAATCAGATGAGAAAGGTGATGGAGGAATGACAGAAATAGAGGACAGAAGTGAGGGGGCATCTCGAGAGGACTCAGAGGCTGTGTCTGCACTGCTGGCATCCCAAGAGAGTGAGCAGCTGGTCTCCATTGAAACCACATGTGTGCTGCTACATGCATCACCTCAGGAGCGTCAAGGAGTGGAGGGTGAGCACGAGATGTCAACAAATGAGGTCAGAGGGTCAGAGTTCACCCACGCAGAGGCTAGGGGGTCAGAGTTTAACCAATCAGAGGTCAGGAGGTCAGAATTTCCCCATTCTGTGGCCATTACCACCAGCAATAACACTGCAGTCACAGTAGAAGAGGAGCCAAGAGTAGCACCTACTCGATCTCCTGTCAAAACTTGCAGCAAAAAGGAGAATGTGGACTCTAAACAGAGGTGTTCTCCAGCAGTTGTGAATGCAGAATATGGACCTGTGATTTCTTTGGAAGCTACCCACAAGCGTAGTGTGCACGCCAGTCCTTGCTCCTCTCCCGAGATCATATCTAAAGCTCAGACTGTATGGGAGATGTCCAGACAGAAGCAGGGTGCATCTCTAGAGATGGGCCTGTTGAAAGAGGACACTCCTTTGCCCAAATCGATGGACAGAACTCTTAGCTGCCTTAAAATGGCACCCAATCCGAAAGTGACCAGCTCCACAACTCCAGTCCTGACTCATGCCCCTTCTCCATCCCCAAACCGATCCAGAACCCCTACACTTTCTCCTCCCGGTACACCTAATTGCACTCCCACTCCAGACAAGTCCACCAAAAGTCCCCTCATTGTGGACAGAAAGGATCCCTTCACTATATACAGAGACCCTGCGTTAGTAAGGGCGGAGCTTGAGGCCCACCCCACCTACATCCAGCCCCCTCACACTCCCCCAAACCCCAAACACCACCTAAAGACGCCATCTCCCTCCTCCAGCTCACCCAGCCTTACCCCTGCTTCCTCCCACAGCAAGCTACTGAGTCCCTCCCCTCATCCTGCACATCTCTCGCCCATTCCGCTCCACTCCCAGCCTCCCCTCTGCTCCCTGAGTACACCCCACTCAACCATCCCTCACCCGCACCTCCTTCCATCCCTCCTGCATGCACTGCCCCCATCTGCCGCAATCTTGGCTGGAAATCCTCGTATCGGAGCCCTGGGACTTCCTCACCATCCTTTAGCCCTTCCGGGTAACTCGTCTCTTCTGGGCCAGACCACTGGTGCAGCTTCTTTGGCACATCTTGGCCTCTATCCCCTCTTGTGGCCTCCTTTCCCCAATGGAGCCCATAGCTACCCTGGACTGGGCCTGCAAGCATCCAAATGGACACACCCAGACGGCGCTGGTATCTCTGACAGCAACGTGAGGAGGGTAAGTGACTCACAGATTCTGGAGTTAGTCATGATATTAAGCTTGGTTGAAGCTGTGCTACAAAGTGGGTTGCTCTGACACATAAAAAGCTTGTGGGGACCTTGGTTTGAGGGCTCCTATGTAGTGCTGTGTTGAAAAAATCGATTCACCAATTCTGAATCGATTTTCATATTAATTTCTAAAGATCGATCCGTAACTCAGAGGATCGATTTAATAACAGACCTATATTTTCCCCATAAACACACTGAGACATGGCGACCGGCAGCGCTGCGGTCTCTCTGAATCCACCATAGACAGTATATAAGACTTGTTGACCAGAAATGAGGAAAGAGCCGTTCACATAGTGCGTTTTTTGCGCGTGCAAATTCGTTTTCCAGCCGCGCGGCCCGCGCCTCTGTTCATGGTTGCCCGACAGACGCAACGGGAAAGCACGCGCTTGTGGAAAGGAGAAAGCAGTGCAAAACTGCGCTCTCCATGATGACGAGGAAGTATCATCAAAAAATGTATTGATTTCTAGCCCTTGCATTAGCTTTACTACTAGATATATTCATTGAGATGAGAAATAAAAAGCCGCCCTGTACAGCTATGATCCGCTGTTCGGCCGAGCTTTCCATGTTGTTACGGAAAGGCCGCTGGTTTTTGTCACATGACCTGTTGAGATGTATTGAAGTGCTTCTCACTGAATTTGCACGCGTATAAAACGCGATATGTGAACGGCCCCTAAAGTGGTATCGTGTGCGGTTGTATCTAGTTTAAAAGGCCTTTTAAATCTGAACGCAGTTTTGGATCAAATAAGAAGACAGTCAAGTCAAATAAAACACGTTTTATCTCCTGTTTAGTTGGTAACACTACATTAAGATACCATTCATTAATATTACTTAATGCCTTATCTAACATCAACACATTGAGTGAACAATATATTTTTACAACATTAATGTATGTTTGTGAATGTTATTTAATACAAACACTTGATTGTTCATGAACAGTTAAAACTTTTGAAAATTTTATATTTTAAGAATATAAGATCGGATCGGATCGGATCGCATCGAATCGAATAATGATAATCGATTCAAGATCTTGAGAATCGGAATCGAATCGATTCTTGAAATTTGAATCGATACCCAGCACTACTCCTATGACTCCTTTGGGTGGCACAGTGGCTCAGTGGATAGCAGGAAGCCAGATGGTCTTTCTGTGTAAAGTTTGCATGCTCATGGGTTTCCTCCGAGGGCTCCAGTTTCCCCCACAATCCAAAGACATGCAGGATAGGTGAACTAAATTGTCTGTAGATGTAACTGTAAATGCGTGTAGTGGGTGTCCAGGATGTTTCTCTGCCTTCGGTCTGAGACGCTTGGATAGGCATCCCCGTGATCCTACATAAGACAAGTGATTTGGAGAGTGGGTGGATTATTGACTGTCATTTGAATAAATACCAAAAATACACATTGGATTGGATTTGAAGACTTTTGATATTTCAAAAGGGTTGCAAACAATGCAGCAAGTTGTATTGGTAGCACATACTTGGTGTTATTCCTGGAGTTGTTGTGTGTACAGATTATATTTGTGTAGGTGTTATGGTCAGGGACACATTTAGATGAAGCGGAGCATGTCCCAGAAGGTGTGCATGCTGGAGAGAGAGTTCCCCTTCTGCTAATACTATTGTAGACATAGTGGGTATTATCCTGACTCTTCAGAATGTCATGCAAGTCAATTATTGCTTTGTATAATATCATCTGGTTTAGTTTTAAAGCCCAGATAAAGCATCAAGAGGCAGGTTATGGTATTATGGATGCATATTGCAGTAGTTTGTTTGCATTGTGACTGGCTGAATAGAGATCTACGGAACAAGAACATTAAAAAGAAAGTTACAACAAGAGATTAAAAAAATGATGAACTGAAAGAAAGTCATCCAGGCAGAAGATTTCCTCCTTCTGTTTTATTTATATGGTATCAGGACATCCTTGAGTCGTCTGTAACCAACTATTCATCTGTACATGTATTATGGATATAAACAAGATTGTGTTTATCAATGTGTGTGTGAGAGTGTACACTTGTGTACGCAAGTTCTCTTGTGTACTAGGAGGGGATTGACTAATGTCCTTGCACATTGTGTATCAATTTATTTATTTATTTTCTCCCTAAGGTTCGAAGTCCTTTGACTTCTCTAGATCGATCCAAAACAGGTTCTATAAATAAATTTGTCTGAAACTCTGTATGTTTGTCTATGTGGTAACAGAATCCCCCAAGCCCTTGGCTTTCTCAACCCACCCCTGTTACTAATGCAGACGGTCAAGGGATGCAACCCCCACTCCCCATCCGACCCTCCAGTGCGGACCCTCAGAGAGCATCTAGGAGCACTCAACATTGCATGCCTTCCTCCAAAACCACAGAGTAAGTTTTCAAATCACTCCTGCACACACTTTTTGTTTGACTTCATTGTCACTATCATTGTTGTAATGAATTAGTTACATTCATATAGCGCTTTTCATATAGTGCTTTTCTGCTTATTGGTGGAGAGGAGACAGAGTATATATGAAGCCAATCAGTGTATATGGAGATGATTACGAGGCCATGATGGACAGAGGCCAATAGGAAAATTTGGCCATGATGCCGGGGTTAAACCCCTACTCTTTTTCCGAAGGACATCCTGGGATTTTTTAATGACCACAGAGAGTCAAGACCTCTTTATCCGAAGGACGGACTCTTTGACAGTATAGTGTCCCCATGACACACAACCGCCTCCTCTCACTCGTCTCATTCGGTTAAATAGTAGTGCTTGTATTACACATGATTTTAGTCATTTCTGCAGGTTTCTCACTCACACCAAAAGCGTGCGCACCATTGATCTATATAAGTGGTGTTCTCATAAAGCTGCCTCTCAAACTGTTCTCAAGAACCAAATTTACTTTTTCTTCTTGGCTTATTGCACTTAAACGTTCAAATACATACAAAATTATGTCAAAATTCCAGTCTTGCCGAATATTCAGGTAAATACAAACAGTTTTGGACCGTATATAGTTGAGAAAACTCATGTTGTGCAACAGTATATTGGATCTGTGCATAAGCTCTTTAAAGGGGGGGTAAAATACTTAGTTTCAGTCAATCTCATGTTAATCTTGAGTACCTATAGAGTAATAGTGCGTCCTTAATATCTCCAAAAAGTCTTTAGTTTCATCATATTTATAAAATAAAAATACAGCTTTCCGATTCTAACCGGAAAAAGCCGAGGTCCTTGATTCTGGGCGTGGGCGGAGCTATAGAGTCAAGCGGGAGCGCCCGGGAAGGTTTGCTTATTATCGATCGTGGTGCGGTATGCCATATTACTATATATATATATATAGTATTTGGTTTGCAAATCCAGCGACGACCTGGGTCTTGTTAATAAAACATTCGTCACTGAAATGACCAGAACACAAAACCGCACTTGCCACACTCCTTTGCTGTCCCGGAAATACAAACTGCATCCACTGTTCCAGTAACACTGGGTTCTTTGGGAAGCTGAACAAGGTAAACTTTCCCTCACATCCCAAAACACACTTTTTTGGAGACATTCTTGACATCAACCATTCCTATTTAGCGCTGCTGATGATGATTTCCGGTAGTAGCGCGTCGATGCATAGATATTATATAGAGATATATGATGTCTATGCGTCGATGAGCGCGGTCTTTCTCTCCTCTGGTCGACGTGTGCGTGAACGCGCTTTTCCGAGAGCAATGCTCATATAAGGAGTTCCACTCTGGTCTACGTCATTAGATCTACGATAGAAAAAAACCAGCCGAAACGTGTTGCAATCCGGAAGTATGATTTTCAGCACAGAAATTCTCTGTTATTCGTTCAAAATAACTTTTCAAACTTTGGCCATTATTAGCATGAGAATCCATCTCTTTAACACTGTAAACAACTCTGAATACATGAAACACCACTGTACCCCCCCTTTAAGTGACAGCAGCCAAATAAACCTGTCGCTGTCTGTCATGTCAATCAAAGAACAAAAGACAAAGAGAAAATCACTTGCTGCTCTTGACTGAATAACTTTTATTACTTTATTTGTAAGCATTAATCTGTATTTAATTTTTACAATAAAAACAATCCAGTGTTATTTTACATTTGATTACTTTCATTTCTGTAGTATTTCTTCCCTGAATACAACAGTTAGACCCACCTGAAAAACATGAAAGCCATGTTAATTTCATTTGTCTCATTATTATATTGAATTTATTTGTGCTATTGTTTACCATTTGTTTATTTGTTCTTATTTGATTACTGTTTACTTACTGTCTCTTTTTGTAAATCTAGTTCAATTATTCAAATAAAGCCACCATGTGCTGTGTGTAAGCTACTGTATTACAACAAAATTACCCAAATTATTTAAAAAAATTATGACATAATAACAAATTATCTGAATGTCGGTATATACCAGTTTTCCCCTTGGTATCAAATATCAATATATTTCAAGGTATCGTATCGAAGTTGGAAATTCCAGTATTGTGACAACACTAGTACCTTTAATTACGCAACATTAATTTGCCGGGTGTTTTCTATAACTGCTTATTGACTGCATTGCACTTCCAAATCACTTTTCATATTCTTTATGAACTAGAAATGGTGACTCAGGCTGTCTTAAGCAAGATCTGACTGTTGAATTATTAAAGCTCGTATTACCAACCTGGGGTTTGCATTAATAGTGTGCATTCATTTTCAATTGATTTCCTATGGTCCATCATCAATTATATCTTACTTATCAGTAGGGGTGGGAATCTCTAGGCACCTCACGATTCGATTACGATTCAGAGTGCTGCTGCTCAAACGAATAGCGCGGTTTCGTTTCGCTGTCTTTTCATTTGCCGTTTGATGTTTCTCGTATATAACAGAAGTTTCAGCTCTTATCAATTGGACAACGTGGTGGTCACACCAGTGCGACCTCTTGTCGCCCATTTGGTCGCACTCTGAAGCCCTACTTGCATAAAGTGTGGCTCTTGTCCAGGTTCTTTTTCCCTTCAACTTCATAGAAGCCAAAGTTACGCTAGATTTTAATGCAGAGGGTGCCGGTCGGATTTCTCGCTCAGCCATCATGTGTCGCTGTTATGTGCACAGCTGCACGCCACAGACTGTCTAGGCGCCGTCATCACTTAACATTTAGAAAATCGTTTTTTGACATTTGTGATTCGATTCAGAATCGTCCGCATCGCGATGCATCTAAGAATCTATTTTTTTCCCTATTCCTACTTATCAGACATACTGACCCTTGCAACAAACTTTTCCACATTCATTCCTGCTGTTCTTTTTTTTTTAGAGAGCTGGATAGAAGAGCCGTCGCCGAGAGCACCGTCATCCACACTCACTTCAAGTCTGAACAGGAGCGCGTCCGTGCAGCGATGGGCAAAAATGGGCTGACTTACTCCCCAGGTGCCCCTGAATCACCTCCAAGTCGAAACAAACAGCCACTTGTTGTGTATGATCTCTCAGGTGAGAGACCTAACCGTTACCAGGAAGAGAACCGGCGCATTCTTCTGGAGAGCAGTGAGGTGGCTCCATTCACTGCTAAACTGGGCTCGGATAGGGAACTGCGATACACTAGAAGTCCCACATCTGCCCTTCCTTCCAAGGAGAGGGAGAGCGAGATGGACAGAGAGAGAGACCAGGACAGAGAGAGAAATGTGCATGCATTCAGACATAGTCTTCCTCCCCGACCACAGTCTGCCCATCCCACCCCAACCCTCACTCCGAGCAGCTACTACTCTTTGCCAGCCAGCAAAGAACTCTATGAGAGGCTCAGTGCCAGCAACACAGTTGCCCCTGTCTTAACTTCCTCCAGCTCACAGGTTTCAATGAGGGCCAGACCTCTGCCTCTCATTAAACGCCACCACGAGAAAGAAGAAGGTCTCCTGGGAAAGATCACAGAGCAACTTGCACATAAAGCATCTTCCATGATGGCAGTAGAGGTAGCGACTGTGGAGAGAAGGGGGCCAGGCTCTTCTCTCATTTCTGTCTCCTCTTGTCCCCGCAGCGTACCTTTACTCCACCGTGCCCCTATTTTCCACCCTCCGGCACCAAACATTCTAGTTGCTAAAGACTCTGGACATGGCAGATTGTCCCCGCCTACTCTCACACCCATTCAGCCAATGAGCTTGTCTGGAAAAGGTCAGAAGCAACAGAGGCCACCCACCCTGTTACCTGAGCTCAAACATGTCACCTTAGATGGGAAAAGACCCGTGCCAGAGAAAGCAACGTCATCACAAGCCTGGGATACCCAATGGGGTGGAGTCATGTTTGACAGAGAGAAAGTAGGTGGTGGGCACACAACTAATGGAGGTGTAGTCAAACCACAGTCGGCCACTGCGTCAGTCATTGTACATACAACAAGTCACACACATACTACAATAAATTACACTGTGTCTGACAGCTCAGTTTCCCGGATGCAATGCGGCCACATAAAGCCATTGGAAAGTTTGTCCAACCCACACTCTAAGGAGGGCAGTGTTCAGTATAAAAGAGGTGTCCTGTGGACCCCTATGGATACTGTTCACCCCATTAACATGACGACCCAAAAGGGAGATCTCAACACACCCATAAACATGACAACTAAACCTATTAACACAGCTCAACCGAGTCACGGAGTGACACACCCCTTAACAAATATGAATGCCACATGCTCTAGGATAGACCTAATCGCAGAACACTGCAAGAGGAGAGACTGTGGAGCCGTTCAAATGAAGATTGAGCCATCTCCCACCTCTTGTTGCACTTCTAGAGAATTCCCTCATCTGAAGAAACACAGAGCTGGACTAGCCACTGCTGAATCTAGACTTAACACGCATACAATTCAGCCTCAACACACTACACTTTCTTCAGATGCTTTAAAACATACCTCTTACCTCTCAAATAGTAGGTATGGGACTTACACTACACTCGCTACACATACTGTGTGTTCTACACATGCTTCGGAAAGAGAAAAAGAGTCTGTTTTTAACACTAGCACTTCTGAATGTCTCCGACTGGCATCAGGGACTTCTAGCCCTATACCAACAACCACACAAGGTTTGCTAACCAATGAGCAGATACCTGCTTTGGCCGTAACAAACCAGTCAACTCAATTCAGTCAGAACAACTACCATAAACTGAAAAAAGCCTGGCTGACCCGCCATTCTGAGCAAGATAGAGAAAGTACGGCCTCCCAAACACTAGATGGCACTAAGACAGCTGTAACTTTGACCAGCACAAGCTCCTCTGTGCCAATCAAACAGGAAGTGAATGGACTGGTGGATAATGGGTGCACTCAGGAGGACAAATATTCCTCCTTAGACAGCAGAAAGTCCAAAATAATAGACAAGAAGCCTATTCAAGACAACAGGAAGTCTAGTTTAGAGGATAGGAAGTCTAATAGTAATGCTACAAGTTTCAATTCAGAGGACAAAAAATCTGTCAAAGCCACTGAGAAACCAGTGACCGCGGGCAAGAAGTCTTCCTCGGATGATGTTAAACCTCTCTTGGACAGAAATGGAAAGCTGGAAAGTAAGGAAGCCTTTGTGGAGAACAAGAAACCTAATGAAAGACGATCAACCTCGCTACATATGAAGCCTGAGAGGGAGAAACAAGGCGAGAAACGCCCATTAGAGTCCAGCGGTGACAGCGAAAGTGGAGGAGACTCCGGCAATGAGAGTGAGAGTGGTGGATCAGGACGGAGGTTTAAACGGCAGTCTAAGTCCTCTTTTAAAATAAAGCCGAATGACAACCAGAAGAAGAAAGTAGACAAGGAAGAAGAGGAAGACGAGGAAGAGGCCAAACCCAATGGAACTTTGCAAAGTGCAAAGGATAAGCCTCAACAGAGGCTCACTAATAGCAGTGAGTTTTTCCACCTGTTTAAATGCAGATGTATGTTCAGGCCTAAAGAATCTGTTAATAATTACTAGAACATCAAAACATTGTCATTGGTATTAAAGTGAAAATAACTTTATTCTATAGAGAAAGTTTTTAGCATATAAACCAGTATAGACCTAGTAAATGTAGACAAATGATATATAAAATGATACTATATGATATTTAAAAAAAAAAAAGTTTTTGTGTTTGAAATCAAATGTTGTTTGTAAGTCATATCATACCTAATTGGTCCTTATAGAATATTGTTCTCAAATGCCTATTGAAAAAAATGAATCGGAAATGAATATACCTTTGCAGTATTCAATGTTGCACTCTATAGCAGCTCTGTTTAAGCAGTCTGTTCAAGATTAATAACTGGATGAACAATTACACATACTGTGTCTTTGCCTAAATGTAATTGAGACTCAATTTCACCATGGCATTCAGAAAAGGGAATGAATGCCACGGCTATTCAAACTATGCATATTCAAACTGATGCTGAGAAGAATTCAAATGTGTACTCATTTCAACTATGTTATTTCTGTCTCAGATGGCATCCCTCGCTCTGTGCTGAAGGACTGGAGAAAGGTGAGAAAGCTCAAGCAAACTGGAGAAACTTTCTTGCAAGACGACTCATGTTCAGAGGTCGGGCCCAACGTGCAGAAGTGCAGAGAGTGTCGTTTGGATCGCTCACGTAAATCTCACGAGCCTGCCATCTCACCCGTCTTCTGCCGATTTTACTACTTCCGACGGTTCGTTTTTCTTGTTGTTGGCTACTGTTTCACACTGTTCTTGGACATATGTGACCCTGGACCATAAAACCAGTCATAAGTCGCACACGGGTATATTTGTGGCTTTAGCCAACAAAACACTGTATGGGGCAAAATTATCTTTTTTTTTTTTTTATGCCAAAAATCATTAGGATATTAAGTAGAGATCATGATCCATGAAGATATTTTGTACATTTCCTACCGTAAATATTTCAAAATTGTATTTTTGTGAGTGGATGCAGCACAATCGCCAACAGAAATGGCCAACTTTAAAGGCGAATTTCTCAATATTTCGATTTTTTTGCACCCTCAGATTCCCGATTTTCAAATAGTTGTGTATCGGTTAAATATTGTCCTATCCTAAAAAAAAACATACATCAATGGGAAGCTTATTCATTCAGCTTTCAGATGATGTATAAATCTCAATTTCAAAAAATTGACACATAAGACAAGGTTTTGTGGTCCAGGGTCACATATGTGAACTCCTTATTTCATTAGTGATGTAGAATTGGTGTTAAGTTCAAAATGTTTCTTAGTCATATTGTCATTATTTCCTTGTTTTATTTTATTTTATTTATTCAATCAGCAACAGTCGAACACTAATTCTTCCCATTCTTTCTTCAGTCTGTCGTTCAGTAGGAATGGCGTTGTCCGTGCGGGTGGGTTTTCGGTGTCTGAGCAGACAGATGAGGAGGCGGTTACCGTGTGGTTGGGGAGCTCAGAAGATGACGAGGACAAGAAGAGGAGAGAGATGGACCTTGAGATGTCAAAAGCTGTCCTCGCGTTCATCGGAGACAAGTTCTGTCAGCTCATAAAGACAGAGGACATTGCTTTCACCTGGGTCAAGAAAGACAGTACGTTTGTGTGGAATGATGGACACAAAGTCTCTTATTCCTTGTCATTTTGTCTTTTTCACCTTGCCCTCTTTTCTCTCTTTCCCTTTCTCCAGCTCAGATCATGTGGAAGCGAGCGGTGAGAGGTGTGAGGGAGATGTGTGATGCGTGCGAGGCCACTCTCTTCAACATGCACTGGGCATGTCACAAATGTGGCTTTGTGGTTTGCATGGACTGCTATAAAGCCAGGGAGAAGAAGAAATCCAAAGGTCACTTGCAATTACATCACATATTTTACTATTGATTTTAAATTTACCTACAAGATTCCCTTTTATTTTCCCCTCTCTGTAAAAGAAACCAGCTTAGACCAACATGCTGGTCCAAGGTGGTTTATAGTATTACTGGTATTATTGGTTATTAAAAATTATTGGTATTACTTGCTGACTTACATGGTCTTGCTAGCAGGACTCCAGTAGTCAGGGAAAACGTGAAGAAATCAGGAAATGTTAAAATTGTGATTTCCAGAATAGCAAAGGGGATGAAAATGATTCTTTTTTAAAATGCTATAATGAACCCTTTTTTTTCATAATTTATTTATAAAATCTAATTTCAATAGTCAATATAATTTTCCAAATCTTTTTATTTTTAAGTGTATATATACATTTCTCTGTTATTAAAATCCTTACCTCAAAAGAGTGGAAAACTCAAGAAAAACTGTGGAGAACTTTTTCATTAGTCATGTAGACCAAAACATAACACATCCTGGTCTTTTCAGCAAGTTTTTTGGTTGTGTCTTTCCACACAATTTATTTTTTACACAATATATTTTTTCTTATTTTGTCATTCAGATAAGGAGATGTATGTCTGGGTCCGATGCGTGAAAAACCAGCCTCATGACCTGAAGAACCTAATGCCTACTCAGATTATACCAGAAACAGGTAAGCATTGGTTTAGGTTTGTGTACTTTTTTGTATCTAAATATCACATCCTGTTCTTTTTCACCTTTGATTGTGAACCTGATAGTAAAAGTAGTGCATTGCCATCTTTTCACAAGTGTTGGTGGACATGGAGAGCTCTATGCACTCGATGAAAGAAAAGTTTGGAATCTCATCCTATCGTCCCTGCACTGACAACAAAACCCTCAACCCCAGCATGGCCACTACCAACGGACTCTCACCAGTAAGACTCTAACTTCACATGATGATGTATTTTATGGCAAGTCACACAATTTGTGTAGCTCTACTTGCTTTAGATTTATATTTAGATTGATGCATTTGGCAGACACTTTTATACTTCGATTTTGCACTCAAGGTAGACTTGATTAGTTCATGCATTTTCTGGGTATCAAAACCATGAGCATGGCGTTGCTAAAGAGCCATGCTGTATTGCTTAAGCTACAGGACTGTTTAGATGCATATGACGCTGTATATTTTATGTAAGTGTTTGTGTGACATCAGCTTTCAGACAAAGATCAGAGTGACTTGAAGGGCCGGCAGATCCCAGATCAGCAGAAGAACTCGCAGCATGGCACACTGAGAGCGCACACTGAGAGAAGAGGCAAGGAAGTTTTCATCCATTTTTGCACTTGCATCTCTTCCATTTTAATCTGAGTTTTTTCCTAACCAGTCGTGTCCGCAACTAGCAATGCACAATAAGAAGTTTTATTTGTTACTTTTTCATAATTTGCAGGTAGGCCCTGCCCCCAGATAAATCTCATTGGTTCAAAGTTCTCCTTCACATAGTGTATTGAGCATCAAATATGTTCTGAGTGGCTTTTTTTACTTTCGTTTTCATTGAAAAAATGATCAACTTCCTGTCGCACCTGGTGATCAACACAGTTTTTACACATTCTGTGTATTTTCTGAAGAAAACACTCGAGATTAATGGTTTTAATATGTTCTTATTTATCCAGAGAAGGCAGAGTGTGACAGTATGGAAGCTCACAGTAGGAAGTCCATGAGCTCCGAACAAGGATCAACACTGCGTGACCTTTTGACCTCCACAGCTGGGAAGTTACGTCTTGGGTCCGCTGGAGGTGCCTTTGCACCAGTTTTCAACTTGTCAGAACAGGTTTGATATATACATGATCGTTCAAATGAGAATATCACCTGTTGTTGATAACTAAACTAGGTTTATCACGTGTAACAATCAAACTCTATTTATGCTCCATTCTTTAGTTAACCCAGAACACTCGCATGCCCAACATCCTGGATGACATCATTGCTTCTGTAGTAGAAAATAAGATTCCCGCTACAAAGACGGCCAGGACGGGCCTGAATCAGGATTTGCTGCCAGAGGAGGAGATGGGGCAGCGACCAGAGGGGGTGAAGCTTGATGAAAGCCCATTGGCTGATGCCCATACTGTTGTCCCTCACGATTGGCTAGGAAACCACCGGCTGCTTTGGCTCAAGAATCACCTTCACCAGGGCAACCAAATCCTGTTCAAAAAGAACTGGACACAAGAGCAGGTTTGTATATCTTACGCTAGTGGAGTCTTAACTATATCTCTATTGATACTAGGTGAGAAGTTACAGGGAATACGTTTTATGTTCTGTAACGGATGATTACCTCTTGGGAGTTGGGGATTTAATTACTTAAAAATAACTTGCTGTGGGAATTTTTATATCGGTTGATTTTAACTGAACTTATAAATGTCTTCTTGTATGAACTAAATCAAATTCATTATAAATAATCTTCGTTTTGAAGCTGAAGTTTGTTTGATGTCTCTTTAGCCGGTGCTGGTGTCCGGATTGCACAAGAGTTTGAATGCTAATCTGTGGAAACCTGAGCACTTCAGTCACGAGTTCTCCAGTCTCCACAGTGACCTCTACAATTGCAGAGACGGGAGCGTCACAAACTCCAAGGTCAAGGAGTTCTGGGATGGTTTTGAAGATGTGTCAAGTGAGTGATCCAGTTTAGCATTTCTGCATTAATTTCTAATTTGCTTAATACGATTTTTGTTTGACAATGTGGACTAAATGTTATTTGCATGCTTGTGTATGTGACCCATAGAGAGGCCTAAATCTGCTGAAGGGGAGTCAGTGGTGTATAGACTGAAAGACTGGCCATCAGGGGAGGAGTTTTTGGCACTCATGCCTGCCAGGTACTGCCACCCTTGGAAACATTTGAAGCATATGTTGTCTTTCAGACTTTAGTATTTGCATAAAATACCACTTTTTTTGCTAATGTGTTCTTAGTTTGAATACACTTTCACCACTATTTGAATACACCTCTACTCAAGCTTAGAACTCAGGCATGCAGTGAGAATGCAACAACTGCCAGAATTAAAAACGCATTCATTTTCTCCAGAGAAAGAGATTTCTAGCGATAAATGACCAGCCTTTTCATTAAAGGGATAGATCACCAAAAAATTACAATTCTGTCATCATTTTCTCACCCTCAAGTTGTTCCAAACCTGTATGAATGTATTTCTTCTGCTGAACACAAAAGATATTTTGAAGAATATGGGTAACCAAACAGTTGACAGACCCCAATGGCTTACATAGTATGGGAAAGAAATACTATGGAAGTCAATGGGGACCATAAACTGTTTGGTTACCCTTATTCTTCAAAATATCTTTTGTGTTCAGCAGAAGAAAGAAATGAATACAGGATTGGAACAACTCGAGGGTGAGAAAATGATGACAGAATAATTTTTTTTGGGTGATCTATCCCTTTAACGAGAAATGTGGGATTGCTTTTTATTTTGCACACGTTTCCATCAGACTCTACACTTGACCAAATTTGACCAAAAAAGTAAATAAATTACAATAAAAAATAAAAAATAACAATAGGGGCTATCCCCTTCGGGGCTTCTTTTTTTTTACATTGGTTTAATGCCATATCTTGTGTGCACATCTCAGATATCATGATGTGATGAAGTCTTTGCCGGTACCAGAGTACACAGACCCAGAGGCTCATCTGAACCTGGCCTCACATCTGCCCTCCTTCTTCATTCGACCCGACCTTGGTCCTCGCCTCTGCTGCGCCCACGGTATTCTTTCTTTCCTGTAGTCACTGACAGCACTGTTGTGCTCTTTGTTATGCAATGGCCCTAATGCTACCTGTGTTTCTTCAGGTATAACAACATGTCCAGAGCAAGATTTTGGGACCAGTAATCTACATGTTGAAATCTCAGACACCATGAGTATTCTGGTGTATGTCGGGGTCGCCAAAGGAAACGGAGCCCCATCCAAAGCAGGTACTTCCAAGTAAACATGACATTGTGAGGCTGAATGACAGTAATTTTCCTCTTAAATATTGTTTTGCCTTTGTACGTTTGCATAAACATTACATTATTTAACAGTAAAATGTATTGCTTTGTAAGGGAGGTTGATTTGAATGCAGAAACATCCTGCATATGGAGTTTAAAAATAAAATGACTCAATAGTTGCACATCGATACAAAATCATTCTTTGACTACCTGTAACATCATTGCTACCATAATGTCTCTTTTAATGTTGATAAGTAAGGAATAAAAATGTTTTTTATTTAACAGACTCAGGCTTAGAGCAGTATACTTGCGTGTTTACAGAGTCTTGGCAATTGCTAAAATAAAAACTTTATTGGTGTCCTTTAAAATGCCACGATGAGAGCTTTTAAAGGAATATTGTGAACCATACCGTGTGTGTGAAAGACTGCGTTAATTTGGTTGTCAAACCCTTTGTGTGTTAGGTGTATTGAAGCTATTGGAGGGGGAATTTCTGGATGAGAGTGTAAAGAAACGACTGAAAGACCCTAATGAGATGCCAGGTGCCCTGTGGCACATCTACATGAGTAAAGACCTACAAAAGATCCAGGAGTTCCTACAAAAGGTATTACACTACTTGATCATGTAAAGCTTATGACCTAATGTACTTATAGGTAAGGAATGAGTTGTCCGAACTAATACAGTAAAGTACAGGTGAAACTCGAAAAATGTTAATATCGTCCAAAAGTTAATTTATTTCAGTAATTCCACTTAAAAGGTGAAACTAATTTATAATATAGACTCATTGCATGGAAAGTGAGATATTTCAAGCCTTTATTTGTTATAATTTAGATGATTATGGCTTACAGCTTATGAAAACCTTTTCACAATATTCTAATTTTGAATTTGGGGTTTTCATAAGCTGTAAGCCATAATCATCAAAATTATAACAAATAAAGGCTTGAAATATCTCACTTTGCATGTAATGAGTCTATATAATATATTAGTTTCACCTTTTAAGTTGAATTACTGAAATAAATGAACTTTTCCACGATATTCAAATTTTTCGAGTTTCACCTGTATGGTGTGCCACAAGGCTCTGTCTTGGGCCCTTTGTTGTTCTCCATCTGCATGCTCCTGAATCATGCCATTTGCTTGCATTGCTATGAAGAAGACACAGCTCTGTATTTCCTCTAGATTTAATTAGCTCACTTAACACTTCATAGTTATATTGCTGCTTTAATAGACCATTGTGGATATGATATTCATGCTCTTGTGTGTGCTTGTAGGTTGGTGCTGAGCAGCAGACTGAAGCAGATCCAGGGACAGACTCGGACTCGGAGTGGGACGGTGATGCCGACCCCCTGCGTGAGGGAGGCTGGTATCTGAGCCCCAGGCTGAGACAGAAGTTACAGGAGGAATATGGCGTAGAGAGTCGCACACTCCTCCAGTTCCATGGAGATGCTGTTATCATCCCTGCTGGAGCTCTGCACCAGGTACTTTACCACACTCACATTTCCAGCTACATCCTCCTAAAGCAATCTGTCCTGTGCTCTTGGGAAGGATGGCTGGTTTCTTAAAGCTGTCAAACCACCAGGCATGCAGTATTAAGTATTTCACGCTGTGTCTTTATAGGTGATGAATCTGCACAGTTGCATCCAAGTGAATGTAGACTTTGTGTCCCCTGAACACGCGCACAACTCCTATTATCTAACTCAAGAGCTCCGCCCTCTCAAGGACCAAGTGAACTATGAAGACAAACTCCAGGTACCTCCATCTTCCTAATGTGAACTTATTTTGTTGATCGTTAAATTTCCATTTCTACTGCATCATGCTGGTAATCTCACCCACAGTGAAATCCTATTGTTCCAAAATCATGCTTCGCATAACTGTATGTTAGTGGTGT
Source organism: Phoxinus phoxinus (assembly GCF_949152265.1). NCBI lineage: Eukaryota > Metazoa > Chordata > Actinopteri > Cypriniformes > Leuciscidae > Phoxinus > Phoxinus phoxinus. Next base: position 30,907,094 of record NC_136888.1, read on the forward strand.
TGTGCCTCACAGCATGTTCAATTTATTCTTTTAAATTCTGACTTAAAGCAACACTAAAGAAGATTTTTGACCTTAAAATAATGTTTCCAAAATCGTTTCAGTGGTTCATCTAGTCGTAACAGGGTGAAAGGCACTTCTGCCTCCGCTTTGCGGTCCTTTATCTGCTATAACCACACTATGTAAGTTTGCCAGATCGGGTCGCGTTTCTGTAGTTCGAATGAGACATAAGAAAACTACAATTTCGCTTGCTTTACGCCAAGCGTTACAATAGTGATTATTTTGTTTTTCTTCGTTTCTGATGTCGCAATACATCACTTTAATGAAATCATGCAACATACTCTACCTTGCCTGTGGACATCGTTCATTCCAAAGCCGGTGCTGGATAAACAGCGAGCGTGCGTGCGACTGTAGGCTGTGGTAGGCTAAATTATTTATGACAGCGGTAATGGACTATTCGGCGACCGAAGAGGAAAAGTTATTTAGTGTTGCTTTAAGGCTGGAATACACTATATGATATTTCTGATATTTACAGTTTGAACGAGTTGTAACCAAATTTTGGTCAGTCGGAGTTGACCGATTGCACAGAAAATCACATAGTGTAGGATGGGCACAGACTCCTATTTTCTAGCTTTAGACAATGATTCCATCCAGAGGATAACAAACATTTGATATGTATAACGGATATTGTTATCTTATGTCATGTGTCTTCTTGCAACAATGCATGTGAGTTTGAACAAGTTTAGAATCGTTAAGTGTATTTCCAGTTATCCTTCTGTAACCATTTACAAAGTTGGCAAGTGTATGATGCCTACTTGCCTAGTGTTTTAAAGGAACACGTCGACTTTTTGGGACTTTAGCTTATTCACCGTATCCCCCAGAGTTAGATAAGTCCACACATACCCTTTTCATCTCTGTGCGTGCCGTAACTCTGTCTGACGCACCCACCGCTAGCCTAGCTTAGCACAAAGACTGGAGGTAAATGGCTCCAGCTAGCACACTGCTCCCAATAAGTGACAAAATAACGCCAACATTTTGATATTTACATGTTGTGATTTGTATAGTCACAGCGTGTACAAATAACAATGTCACATGAGACACAGCCATCTTCTAACCGTATACATACTGGGAACTATATTCTCAGAAGGCGAAGCACTGCTACTTCTGCGGAGTGATTAGCGCAGCACTGAGCGAACTCTCCGCTTCTCAGGCGCTGCGAGCAAATCACTCCACAGAAGTAGCAGTGCTTCGCCTTCTGAGAATATAGTTTTGTATAGAATATAAAATCTGATTCCACAATATATTTTCATCCCTCTTTATTGTTCAGGTGAAGAACATCTTTTATCACTCTGTGAAGGATGCTGTGGCCACATTGAAGAAGCATTTAAAGGAGAAGAAGAACACAGACGAGGTAAAACAGGAGGAGGAGTCCTGACAGTGCATCTCCTCCTCTGTCCAAACCCTTGGAGCATAAAGACAATACCAAGATTCTCCAGGAAAGGAAAGAAACTCTGTGCTTAAGACTTGATTTCAACAAAATGGGCCACTCTGACTTCCTCTATGATGTTACTTTCTTCTCTTTGATTTTCTTCTCATTGTTTGACCTTCCCCGCTGTGTCTTCTTGCATGGACAGGAAGTGAGGTAAGTGGTACGGCAAACAAGATGAAAGTAGTACACTGTGCTCTCCAGACAGGTGCAATGAGCTTTAAAGCCCACTTGCCGCACATGGACAAACACTGGCAAATACATGTTTTTCCAAAGGTGATAACGATCCGTTACATGTTCTTCATCAGTAGTCCTTGCACTGCGAAGTGTTCACCATGCTGTGTTTTGGACGGTTGGAGAGAGCAGAGATTCTAACGCAATCATCACATCAGCAGCTGCCAAACTGACAGGTTTTATTATGTTTGAACAACATTAAATTATTTACAGTTTGGCAAATATTCACTGTGCAGAGGGAGAATATTAAAGAAGTTGCAGTTTATTCTGTGTTTGTTTGAAAAAAGATCTTGTGTGAAATTTTCAGCTGAAATGTAATATGTAAATAGCAGAATATACATATATAAATATATATATATATATATATTAATTATGATTTTCTATAACATGGTGTGCTTTATTTGCTGTATGTGTTGTTTGCTACTGTATGTACATTGAAGTTAAAGAAATGTTTTACATTTTCCATTAAAAATGGAATAATCAAACTTTATTTGTCTTTCAACTGTTACGTGCTCCATTAATATCCATTAAAAAAACAATTATTCATTCAGTTTTTAAATTAAAGGGATAGTTCACCCAAAAATTATTTACTTATTCAGGTGTTGATTTAAAGGAGAACTCCAGCGCAAAATGAACCTTTGGTCTAATTACACATTGTTACCTAGTCAACCGTTATCTGAGATTTGTTTTCATGATTATCGAATGTAAATAGTTTTATCTCTAAAAACTGTTTAGCCTATAACGCTAGTATAACGCTAGTATATTGGGAATAGAGTAATGACAAATAAAAATCGCTTGTTAATACCACTAACAAGGCTCAAAATAGCCCCACACTAACACGGCAGCATAATGAGGGTCCCTACCTTCAAACCGAAGCATTGAGAACTTTGACAGTGTCCAGACAGTTTAATAAGAAGATATTTTATACATACAGTCAACTTCACGTATACAAGCAGAAGCCATCTTTGAAAAACAGACTCGATCAGTCAATCAACGAAACGCCGATCCAAATGCGCTGAACTGTGTAGAATCTCATATGGTCCAGCCATAGACAGTATATAAGATGGACACAGCGACCCCATAGACTTCAACGGAGAAAAGTGAAGCCCATTTGAAGCACTCACTTCCTGATCGCCAGGCGAACTGCGCAGGCTCAAACGGAGCTTGAACACGTGAGCAACGTGTCTGACAGCTGTCAGTCTTCTAGTAGCTGTGCGGAGAGAAATCTGAATCATTCCCTTCCGAATCTCGCAGAGACGGAGAGCGTGAGCATTAGCTGTCCATGAGCTAGCAGCAGGAGCAACTTTATCTCTCTCTATGGGCTACTCCCTTCACTTTATCGGACTTAATGCCTCCACGTCCCCCCGATTGCCTGCGAGCTTCTCCGCCGGTCCATACGGTAATTTCTCTACGGTGCGACAGAGAGTCGCGTGAGTTATGACGCAATCGTTAGCCTATTTTTACAAAAACGGCTTCTACGGGGCCATAACGTAAGGTACAAGGTAATGGAGCCTTTTATACATTGTCGAGTTTCTTTAGAAATAAATAATGGACAAATGGAGTCTTTGGACGCCTCAGATGTAAAGTTATTCGCTGTCAAAGTGACGCAAAAATGAATGGGAGTCAATGGAATGCTAACAGCAGGTGAAGTTCTGCTACAATGGCGGCGCCCGCGGAGGCTTCAGTTTCCGGCGGATGGATTACCCCCTTGGGTCCAGCGCATTTAGATCTGCGTTTCGTTGATTGACTGATCGAGTCTGTTTTTCAAAGATGGCTTCTGCTTGTATACGTGAAGTTGACTGTATGTATAAAATATCTTCTTATTAAACTGTCTGGACACTGTCAAAGTTCTCAATGCTTCGGTTTGAAGGTAGGGACCCTCATTATGCTGCCGTGTTAGTGTGGGGCTATTTTGAGCCTTGTTAGTGGTATTAACAAGCGATTTTTATTTGTCATTACTCTATTCCCAATATACTAGCGTTATACTAGCGTTATAGGCTAAACAGTTTTTAGAGATAAAACTATTTACATTCGATAATCATGAAAACAAATCTCAGATAACGGTTGACTAGGTAACAATGTGTAATTAGACCAAAGGTTCATTTTGCGCTGGAGTTCTCCTTTAATGTCGCATGACTGTTTCAGACCACAAAAAATAACTCAATAAAGTAATCAATAAAGTGCCAGTGAATAGTGACCAGCTTCAGTGTTGTGAGGCTTTGGTGAAAAACAAACTAAAATTTAATTAATTATTTAAGCAATAATCCTGACCTTGGCTGTTGGTGTTCTGTGCTTGACTGTATGTTTATAAGACGGTTTTCACTAATGTAAAGAACCAGCTAAAAGTCAGTGTCACTTCACTGCTCTCACATACACATGCACTTTTATAAAGTTAAGTGTAAAACTAAGTAGAATGTAGTTTTTAGACAAATACTGCTCAATTCTGACACATATCAATAATATGGCTTATAAAGTCATAAAGCATTTTACATCTGTGATGACATTTCAGATTGAATCAGGAATATTCAACAAGAAAAAGGGTTTTCCTGTTTATTCATTATAATTACATGTTCAATAAGACAAGGAACATTTATTTATTAAAAAAAGTAAATAAATAGGGTCAACTTTCACCCAATATTGACATTCTAAACCAGTGGTTCCCAACCTTTTGTTGTCTGAGACCCCCTTTTTCCCAAGACAATATTTTAGGACCCCCCTTCACATTTACTGATATTATCGCTCTTGTAAGCTTGCAGCAAGGATGACAAAATATGTTGTTTTCAAACAAACTTTATGTTTACTATAACCAGATATGTTTATGCACAAATAATAGCCTATAATATTGAAAATACAATAACAAAAACATCAGTAGGCCCTTCTTTGTAATTTAAAAACGTAAGCCTATGTATGAGTAGCCTATAAACTGGCCCTATTTTAAATGCAATAACAAAAATATTCACACTTGTGTAGGTAAAACGATAAAAAATAATAATAATATAGGCTATTACTAAATGACTGCTGTCTGGGACCTCAATACTTGCATGTTATTTGTGAGGCTTTATTTTTGACACTTTTGGCGCTATAGCGAGCGATAATAAACGTGCGTTTATACTTACCAGAATAATGCGTCTTTCGGAAGAACATTGTAGCCGGAACTACTTCTCTCTGTGTACGTCTATGATGAGTCACGCAGGCACTGGGCTACTCCGCATCCGAACTAGTGTAAAATAGTCCTAATGTAAACACTTATTATAGGATTAATAGTGGCTCAGGATAAGACGAAAACACGGATTAGAAAATGGATTCATGATGAACTCGCTCAGTTGTAAATTTTGAACAGAAAAAAGTTAAGGACTTTTATTTAATGCTCATTGCTCAAAACTTTTCAAAATATGACGCGACCCCCAACAGAGCTCGCTGAGACCCCCTTGTGGGCCGCGACCCCCCTGTTGGGAACCGATGTTCTAAACAACTCTAAACTGACTAAAGTTCATGCTTTTAATGGCTGCTCTCATCACTGCTCAAAAGTTTGAGGTAAGAGAGAATGAAGGGCGGCATCTATCAAACTTTTTGACAGGTTTATGACCCGCCCATAAATACCTTAAATTCCATAACCCCACTCCCGGACCGTGGGAACTTTCCCACGGTCCACTTACCTACAAACACCCCCACCCCTCCCCACTTCTGGACAGAGTCTACCAGCGTGGGAAAATTCTCACAATTACATAAAGGTGTATAAAGAGCGGGTCATAAACCTGTCAAAAATGTTTGATGGATGCCGCCCTTCATTCTCTCTGAGGTAGTGTAGGTGTATGCAGGTCTAACTGTCGTTCGCCGTCTCCAACAGTAGCTGGATCTGGTCCTGGAGGTCAGAGGGCACGTGCAGGAGCCTCATACCCAGCGGAGAAGCTGTGGGGCTCTGATGCTCCTCATAAGGGTCTCTCCTCAGACTAGCATTCTCTGCCTTCAGTTTCTGGTGTTCCTCCATCAAGCGCTTGTTCTCCACGAGCAGGACAGCCATGAGCTTCCACAGGTCAGCGATGGCAGTGCTCTGCTCCTCCAGTCGAGTCTTGTCATCTTTGGCAGCCTTCCAGCCGAGCGGAGGACTTTGGACGACTGTTTGACCGGGACACTGTGTCATCAGGGATGAGCTGTGTTTTGAAGGGCTGACCAGGATCTTTCCTTTGAGTTTAGCCTGTTTGCAGCTCATCTTGATCTGTCGCTGCTGTTGGAGATGTCTGTCTCTCTGGAGCTCTAAAGACAGCCGTACCTTGATAGATATCAAAATATGGTTAAAATTACTGTACTTTACAACAGTTTACACTCTGAAAAGAAAATATACATACGTGTAAAAGTATTTTAATGTAAAATAACTTTCATTGTAGCTTGTACCTTTTTGCCATTTTTTACTTTTTGTACAGTACAATATTCAGGAGAGGTACAGGTGACACTCGAACAATTAGAATATTGTGCAAATTTAATTTATTTCAGTAATTCAACTTAAAAGGTGAAACTAATATATTATATAGACTCATTACATGCAAAGTGAGATATTTCAAGCCTTTATTTGTTATAATTTCGATGATTATGGCTTACAGCTTATGAAAACCTTTTCACAATATTCTAATTTTGAATTTGGGGTTGTCATAAGCTGTAAGCCATAATCATCAAAATTATAACAAATAGAGGCTTGAAATATTTACTTTGCATGTAATGAGTCTATATAATATATTAGTTTCACCTTTTAAGTTGAATTACTGAAATAAATGAACTTTTGCACCATATTCTAATTTTTCGAGTGTCATCTGTACATTTCTATAGGCTTGAGCCTTTAAAATGACGACACATTTCCATTTGTTTTATGCGCATTTTGGGATATCAGATAAAAAAAACACTGGAAGTGCCAAGATCTGCATAAATTCTAAACCCGTGAACATAAAACAATTATGGATAATTATTTTTTATAATATAAGAAGACGTGCAGTCTTTAGACTCCTTGTTAGCGCGCGCGCCTCCCACGCCAGAGACCCCGGTTCAAATCCCGCTCGGTGAGACAGCATCTCAAAATTTGGTTTGATCATTCTGAAATACCTGAGCCAAAGTCTGTCATCAGAATGAATTGTTTTAATTCCCTCACAAAAGCGTCAGGATTCCCGAACGCAAGAGAACATATCTGCGTTTATTATCTGCAGATGTTGTAAAAAAAATAAAGAAAAAAGTATTATTTGATTGCTCAGCTTTCATTGATCGTTCTTTTCTCCATTTAAGCTTTTAAGGTGATGTTGATATCAAACCTGTCAAAAAAATATGATGCATATAAACAATAGCAAAATTAAAAAAAAGAAACTGAACAGAACAGAACAATTGCAAGTGGTTGAATGGAGCTACTATGGTTGCTGTGTTATAATAACAACTTGGCAAAATTCACTTTACAAAGTTTTTTTGAATAACAAAATGACCAGTCCACATCAGAACCAAAATGTTACTTTCTCAGTGAAAGCACTGAAGAAAGTAACACTGAAGAAAGTACTTTTTCAGTGAAAGCACTGAAAAAGTAACATTTTGGTTATGATGTGGATTGTCAATAGCTATGTTTCCATCCACACGTTTTTATCCGAATTAAGTGATATCGAATGAAAAATGCCTTATGGAAACAGTAAAATTCGATTGAATTTCATGAATATCGACTCAAATGAAATGGGTTCGGTCTCATCGGATTTTATCTTCGATATACGGCTTATGCGATAAACGCTGATAGAAACGTTATTTGCCGAATAAATAATTAATCCATTTTGTCTAGCAAAACTTTGTTCACAAATGTTGGCTTGAATGTTGTGCGATTCAGTGCAAAAATGAATGGAAACATCTTAAAATGTCTCAAATCAATTCGGTATACCAATTTGATCGCAAAACAGCATGTGACGCCATTACGCACAAGTTTTTATTCGCTTTAAAGCCGTTGGATGGAAACACACTTTCACCAGCTTTATTCGCATGAGGTTTTTTTTACCGAACTTCAGATAATTCGATTGACAAGTGGATGGAAACTGTTGCAAAACTCCAAAACAACATTTACACCTTCAACTATAGGTACAATATTTAAAAAAAAAAAAAAAATCAAGACCTTACTTTTATTCAATAAAGAGGTATTATGCTGATTACATTGTTACAAAAAAAAAATCTAGAAATGTATCACAGTTTCCACAAACAATATTGAAACATTTGTTGGAAAAGTATCAAATCAGCATTAGAATGATTACTGGAGGATCATGTGACATTGAAGACTGGAGTAATGATGCTGAAAATTCATAAAATAAATGTAATTTTAAATTAAAATGGACAAGTTATTTTAAAAATTGTAATAATATTTCACAATATTAATGTTAATACTGTATTTTGTATCAAATAAATGCAGCCTGGGTGAGACTTCGTTCAAAAACATTAAAAAAATAAAACTTGTGACAGTAATGCGAGTCTTTACTAATATCTATAATTCGGTCGACGTGGAATCTGAGACCATCTGTATATTTTGCCCTATTCCATCTGGGCCAGTCTACAAGTTACACATATGTACAAAAGAAAAGTTTGAGATTTGTGTGATATACTCAACTATCAACATGCCTCATAAACTATATTTGAATATGATAAAATCCATTTAAAAAGTGAAAGACAGAACAAGTAACTGTCAAAGACTCTTAAAGGATTTGTTCACCCAAAAATGTAAACTCTGTCAGTAATTACTCACTCTCATGTTGTTCCAACTCCGCAAGACTTTCGTTCATCTTCGGAGCACAAATTATGATATTTTTGATGAAATCTGAGAGCTGTCTCACTCCTCCATAGGCTTCTATTGTAATTTAAACTTGCCGGCCCAGAAAAGTTAGTAAATACATAGTCTCGCGTAGCCAGACCTGGAATTCATAGCAGCTTTCTTTGGCCAAGGCCCGCCCATAAGGCCGTTTGACCGACATGTCAAACAACCAATTACAGTTCGTTTCGTTCAGCGTCACGTTTCGGGGCGTGGAAATGTCCCCACAACAACAGACCGGCGTGCAACAAGTCAGTCAGCATAGAAAATCTCTTAAAGATCAAATAATCTCTTAAAGAGTCTATGCCGTGAACCTCGCATACTTTTGAGAATCCTACGTTTAGCTGATCTTGATAAATGCTCATTGTCACTCATGTAAACACAACAGTTTTTCTTCCGCAATCACACGTCTGCGCTTTGTTTCCCGGCGGACCGAAAATAAACGCGACACTCGCGCCCCCCGGAAATCTGATAAAATTCAACCAATCAGATGACGACTTCGACATTCCTGAAGTGTTTCCAGTTAAGTGTACCATATGCATCAGACGTTTAGCCAACGTCCCGTGGGCGTGACGTCTGAGGCTGAGACTAGTAAATACATCGTTAAAATAGTCCAAGTGACTACAGTGGCTCAACCTTAAAGGTAGGGTAGGTCAGAATTGTCTAAAAAAAACTTTTATTCAAATTTGTTTAAACTGTCTTTATATACCAATACATAATTAAAATGCAAGTACTCTGAAATAGAGAGTATAAAAAACTGAGTGACTCTAGTGTATTTAATCTTCAATAAACACAGCTCATTAATTCCATTCACTCCCACCTAAAAACGGGTGCGCGACTGCGCGCACGTGGGCACAGCCAGTAATAGCGGCGGTAGTCATGGCGACGGAGAGTGACAGTCGCGCAAGCCAATCCTGTGATTCGTCCCGAATGGAAATAATGAGCTGTGTTTAATGAAGATTAAACGGTCTAGAGTCACTCGATTTTTATACTCTTTTTTATCAGAGTACTTACATTTTAATTATGCATTGATATATATAGAAAGTTTAATCAAATTTGGTAAAAAGTTTTTATATAAATCCTACCTACCCTACCTTTAAGTTTATCAAGTGACGAATATTTTTTGTGTGCCAAAAAAAAAACTAAAATAATGACTTTATTCAAGTATTGATTTTCTTCTGTGTGCCTCTGAGTGAGTTCACGTCGTGTAACAGCGCAGCGCTTCTGGGTTGAAAATCAATAGTTGAGCCACTGTAGTCACTTGGACTATTTTAACGATGTCTTTAATAACTTTCTGGGCCGGCAAGTTTAAATTACAATAGAAGCCTATGGAGGAGTGAGACAGCTCTCAGATTTCATCAAAAATATCTTAATTTGTGTTCTGAAGATGAAGGAAAGTCTTACGGGGTTGGAACAACATGAGGGTGAGTAATTACTGACAGAATTTACATTTTTGGGGAATTAATCGTTTAATGGAAAGGCAGATCGTTGGAATGGAGTCACACTCGTCATAAAGCGGGTCTTACCTGTTCAGTGTGTGTCGTTGAGAAGGCCTCGCTCAACAGCTCTGAACGGAGAGAGAGAGACAACGTCACATCAGTTTATTCTTTCATTTATCGTCATGTGTGTGGATTATCTGGAGAACAAAGTGGGCTTCGTTACTTTACCCGCCGCTTCACTGTGGCATAAAATCGCCTCTTCATATTTGCCTTTCGCCACCAACTGATCCGCCTTTCGGCCGTAACGCTGGGCCTGTAGTAAAGACAACTGCCATGTTTTCTGGGGAAAGAGGGATACGGGGTTTAAATAATCATGTCCCACTTTATATTAGGTGTCATTAACTACACTGTAAAAAGTTATAGTTGGTTTAACATAAAAAAGTTAGTTATCTGGTTGCCTTAAGATTTTGAGTTCGTTGAAATTAAAAATTTGAGTTAATACAATGATTGGTTTTATTAACATACACTCAAAATATTATGTTATCTGAACCACATGAATTATCTAAGTTGATTTGACAAAAGATAAAAAGTTGTGATGACAAATCATGAAAATACAGTGTGTATTATGTACTTACGGTACATAAAAAACAATGTTAGGTACATTGTACTTATGGTGTTCATGTATTGCAAAACACTTTTGCGGTCTGGTTGGGATTAAGGATGGGTAACAGTGTCATTATAGATGTATTTACAGAAATTAACAGCTGTAATTTTTAAAGTACAATGTAAAAACACGTATGTACACAAGTGTATTGTATCAAATGATTAAGTTAACTCTCTGGTGGTTGTGTTCGGGTCATTTTGATCAGGAGAGAATTTAATTTTTCCCGAAAAATAATAGTTAACGTCATCGCATTGGACTAAAACTTACTGACTTTACTCGCCTACTTCCCCCGAAATCTTTGAGGATTTTGAGAAATACCAAAAGACTTCCAAAAAGAAAAACCTGTCCAAAAACAAGTTGACAAAAAGATTGAAACTTAAGATTTGGTGAATGTTATTCTTAGGAGCTAGTAAGTCATGTGATCATGTGATGTTCACCTGTGATGTGACGTAGGTTTGAACACCAGTAAAGTGAGCTTGAAGGCATTTGTTGGGTGTTTGCCTCATTAACACACAACAGTGAATGTATATTATAACGAGTGATTTACAAGCAAATTTTAAAAGGCCTGTTATTTTTAGCCGGGTGTTACAGGGTTTTCAACACAGCACAAGGGTTAAATATTATACATAGTTGTAAAAGTGTACAATAATTAGGTTGATGCTTGAGTCTTAAAACAGTGACTATATATGGAATCCAAACTATACCACGTGACAGTCAAAACATTTCATAACTCTTAAAAGAATATACCGAAAGCCCGTTATGATTTTGGAAATATTGAACAATCGCCACATTTTTTTATTTTTATTTATTTACCTACTTCTTTATTTACTAGGTCTAAATAAGCTATTGACATAAGGCTCTTACAAATTAACTTTGTTAATCACATTAAAGGCTTGAAGTGGGACATATTAAAACTTTAAACACGTCAAGACACTACAGAAAAACGTTCGGTTGTTTTTTTGTTCGTTTGTTTTTGTATTTTATCTTTATTCACAAGCGGCCAGAACATTTACGAGTTATACAGTGATATACATCACTTACACGATTTAGAGGGCTGTCCATTGCTTCCATTTCTGTGTCATCCCCTGGTTTGACAGATTTAACTATGTTTAATTCCTTAATTTTACTGCGAGAACTCTCCACAGAAACGGTAACGGTGACTGGACTGACACCTTGCGCAACTTCACGCGCGTGTTTGTTTTTCTAGTGACCTTTACGGTCTGTGGTAGTCGTGACGTCAGAACGGAAGCAGGACTCCACAGTGTATGACGCCATCTCCTGGACAACATCGGTGCATCACTCACTAATATTAAAATGAGAGAATTACATCTAAAAATACTACATAACATATACCCATCTATGATGTAAATTTCAAGATTTCTTGATAGTGATAACAAATGTACTTTTTGTAAAAATGAACTTGAAAATGTAACCCACTTGTGGTATGGTTGTTCATACAGTAATGCATTTTGGAAAGAACTTGAGAATTATATATTATGTAAAACAAAACACAAAATCAACATTGAGGGGAAGAACATTATTACTTATTTTGAATACAAAGAAAATAAACTATGTACTATAATAAACCTTTATATTTTGTTAGGCAAGTTTCATATCCATAAATGTAAATTCCAGAATTCTACACTATCATTTAAGTTGTTTTTGATAGAGGTGGATTTTTATTTTAAGTCTCTTAAATCAATTACAAACAAGAAATGCATATCAGTAATGAACATTAATTTAGAAATGTTTTATGGATAATATGTCACTAGAACTATTTTTGTCATGGGATACAAATCTGTCACAAGTTTATTTTTCTTTATTGGTAAACTTGATTTTTTTTTTTTTCTTCAACCGTTAACGTATTGTATTGTTACTATTATAACGAATGTGAACTGGAAAGACTGAAATGTTGTTGTTATAATTTAAAAATAATAATAATAAAAAAAAATTTTTTTAAATCACTCACTAATATCTAATATCAGACATACTGGGGAGAAAATACTATTGCGCGCGTGGATATTGTGGATTGCTTGGTTTTTAGATGAGCAGCGTTGCATTGCAAGGCTTTGCGTCACATGTAGGCTAAATAAATTGATCGTTCTAATTAATTAATTCATAATTAACTAGAAAAATCACAGATGCTACTGTACTCAATCACATTTGATACATATATATACAGGGGCGTAATTTGTGGGGGGGTTGGGGGGGACATAACCCCCCCAATAATTAAATCTATGCATTACAACCCCCCCACAACCCCCCCAATATTTATACCATGATCACATGAAAACCCGGTTATGGCCCGGTTTCACAGACAGGGTTTAGATTAAGTCAGGATTAGGCCTTCGTTCAATTAGGACATTTAAGTAGCTTTTATAAACGTGTCTTTATAAGATAAACATTACTGCATCTTGAGACAAAACAATAACACTGACTGACATAATAATATATATAATATATAATATATCAGTGCAAGTTGCTTTCAGTTAAAACAACTCAAACATTAATTTTAGTCTGGGACTAGACTTAACCCTTGTCTGTCCAATAGTAAGTGCTATGCAAAATAGTAATATAAAAAAACAAAAAAAAAAACAATCTTAATATTGTGTTTTCATCAGCCATTTTGCTTGTTATAGTGCCATTCAAACGTTACATTTCAAGCTCAGTATTTTAACTTGGGTGAAAATGCATTGATCAGTTGTTTGCAGATTTTCTTGCCACTAAATTTTGTCACAACTAGAAAATAGATATTCAGAATTCATTCCAAACATACTGTAACAAGGCTGAAATAATGTAACGTTTATGGCTATAGACAATAATAATTACTTAGGGGATAATATAGTTTAATCATTCAACTGTTCCGGGGGTCTATTTTCGGTAGCACTTCCATCTAAAGTTAAGAGGTCAGAGGTCACTCTTCCACCAGAACTCGACTCACGTACGGCCATTATCAGAAGCCAGTGATTGTTTAATAAAGTTATAAATATTTTTCCTACAAAAATGCATCGCCTCACTTCAGAAGGTCTTTATTAACTCCCTAAAGCCGTATATATTACTTTTTATGATGGATGGATTTTTTTTTTTTTAGCTTCAAAATTGACCATTCACTCCCATTATAAAGCTTGGAAGAGCCAGGATATTTTTTAAATATAACTCTGATTGTGTTTGACTGAAAGAAGAAAGTCATATACACCTAGGATGGCTTGAGGGAGAGTAAATTATGGGATAATTTAACTTTTAGGTGAACCAACCCTTTAATGTGATGTTGCTACACGTTATATACATGTGCTTATATAGTAACAGTATATTACAATACAATACAATGTTTATTTATAAAGCACAATTTAAAAACAACCGAGGTTGACCAAAGTGCTGTACACACAAGAGAAGAAAATGATAAAAAAAAGAGTAATAATGATAAGATGTAAAAGTAAACAATTTTACAATTTACAGACAAACACCAGTTGTAAAATGGGTATAACACACAAAAGTAAAATCATAAAATAAAGAGTCAAGGTAAGTTAAACGCCAAAGAAAAGAGATAAGTCTTAAGAGTAGACTTAAAATTAGACTTAAATATTATGCAAAATTACAAGTAACTAACCCTAAACCAAATCCTAACCGTATGTAGTTCATTAATATTATCTGGAGTTTTTTACAATGTAACTGTCAACTTAAAATAAAGTGTAAGCCTATTTTCTGTTTAGTCTCTTCTCATCTGATATCATTGATTTTGTAATTCAGTGTAACACATTGTGATAGGTTGATCTGGATGTTTTATTGGATATGTAGGCTGGTGTACTCCAGCATGTGCACATTGGGGGTGGATGTTTTGTCTTTAACCGTTCAAAGAGTCATCTGTGCAATATCTGCTGGAAGAACAGCTGAAATAAGACATAACATGAACAATAGCATCAAATCAGTTCAAGTCCCGTCACTTGTTATAATACTCGAATACACAGCACCTTCACACAGAAGAAGCACATAAAGTCGTGGAAAATGAGAGGGATAGTGGTATTTCAGCTGGCCCATGTTGATTTTCCATCTAATGATCCACGCTCCCCATCCTCTCCCTGCTGCTGCTTTCTGTCTTTGTTTCTTGGTGATGACATGGGCAATACCATCAAACTATAGGGGCTTGGCCATCCATCTTCCTGCTCTTTCCTCCTACGCACGGGGAATTCTGCGTGATGGGGGTTCACTGATCCCTGTGAAAAAACACAACTGGAGCTTCTTATCCAGGAATACTTGGCTTGGGTTATTATTGCATGCTATATAACTGCTGAGAAGTTCTTGAAATTACTCGTCAGTTAATCAGATATAACTGTAAAATTGCATTTAATGAATATTAATAAATAAAAAAATCTAATATTTAAAATGTATATTCAATTGATTTAAAATACTTCAATATTAAAATCAAATAAATGTTGTCTTGGTACCTTACTGAAATATACTTTAAGTTCTAAAATACATATACATATTCTATTTACCGGTAATTCTTGTTATCATTATTATTTTGTGTATGAACATTAATATAATAACATACATACTGTACAGCACAGCACCCGTGACTTTGTTTCTGTATTTAATTTAGTTCTATGTCAAACTACCTGCATAATCACATTTTCCTAATTAAACATTTAAATAGACTAATATGAATTTGAACTAAATAATTTTACTGTATCTTGAGCATCCGTGCGACACTTACTTTATACTTTATACAGCTTAACACTATTGCACACCCATAAACAACTAATGATTCTGGTATAGTTTAATAAGCGACAATAATATACATACTTCATTTCCTGATTGTTAATTACAGACTGAGGCTTGTTCTCCGGCAGTGGATTAAACAGTAATTTAGTTGCTGTATCATCTTGAGCTGTATGTGCATCCGGGCAAATATTTGTGCTTTTGCTGGATGGCGATTCTGAAACATCAGCCAAAATCTTAATAACCAGCATGCAGTGAGGCTATTTGTGTAATGTTCTGCCCTGGCAATGTTATACTTAAATAAATTGCACTTCCTGCTATCAAATAGCTTGATAACTGAGAATGAGCTTCAATTCATAAAAATGGAGGTATGTAAATTAAGTAAGAATAAAGTCTTATTACATTTTGAATTAGAATAAATTGGAGCTTTTTTTAAATAATCAATTCTTAAAAATCTAACCATCCCCTAGACTATTTAGGATGTCCAAATAGATTTGAAAGAGTTAGACCAAAGAAAGGCTAAATAAATATATAGAAAGACTTGTTATGAATGGGAGAAAGCAACGCACAATATGGCGGAATAAGTCCCGCCTTCTAAATAAAAGAGCCAATCGCTGAATGATAAAGTCAGTTATGACATCCCTTTTGGGCCAATAGGCATTCGGCAGTTAGCATCACACACTGGTCCCCTCGACAAAAAAAAAAAAAAAAGGATTTTTCCATAGGCTTTTAGGTTATCGTAGAAAAACAACATATTTACTTACACATTTTGTCCATCAAGATAATGTTCACAGATGAACACAACTTTTGTGAATGTTGAAGCCTAACGTTAAATGCAGTCGATAGGAAGTAAAAAGCTAAAGGTAGGCTATAAACGATACACCACGGTCACACACGACTAACGTTAAGTTCAACGTCCCCACCACTAAGCTACCGGCGACAACTCTTTCGGTTTTCATCTAAAAACCCAGAAAGTTTGACATAAAGTTTATATGAGCACAATTATAAGCATAACGAGGCTGTTAAAGCGGACTGAGATTACCTGTTAAGTGTGATGACGTTTAACCTCGCGCGTTTAGGACTGCACATGCGCATTGGCTCGCCTGGGAAAAAAAAAAAACGTTTTATTTTTAACGCTATTTGAGAAAATGAAACGACATTTATGGGCCAGGTCATGTCAGAGTTTGTTACTGACTTTAAATATGTTACTTAATTGTGCGTTTGGCAAGCGGTTTTTGAGATTTCAAGATTCCCTTATAAAAGTAGATAGGACTTGGATGCCAGAAATAACTGTTAGCTGCCCGGAAGCTCTGCAATACTTTCTTTACTTCACTGAACAGACTTTACTTGAAAGGGACTTTGGTTAGACAGAGCAGAGGTCTTCAAAGCTGTCCAGTCAGGTGTGTGATGGAGGTGCCCAGCGTTGGGGAAAGTTACTTTTAAAAGTAACGTGTTGCAATTATTATAGAAAGTAATGTTACGTTACTTTTGTGTTACTTTTTCTCACCTTGCTTGAGAAATGAATAAGCCTCCGGCTGAAGTTTAACTTAGTCTAACTTGCTTTACTTATTTGATCATACGAGTAACACTTTATTTTACAGTGTCCTTGTTACACGTTACATGTAGCAATTATAAACGGCATAATTACATGATAATAATAGCCTACATTTTATTTATAATGCGACTTTTCTTATACCCAAAGCGCAACAAGTACAGTGCAAAAGTACATCCGTAAAATATTTTTTGTTGTTGTTGCAACTAACATAAACCAAACCCTAACTCTATAGCATGTGTTTAATTTGTATTAATCAGTATTCAAATATATAATTACACTGTAAACACGAACACCTTAAAATAAAGTGTAACTGTAATGTTACTTTAAAAGTAATCTGATTACTTGTAATGCGTTACCCCAACACTGGAGGACGCTACACATTACTACATCAAAAGTACTCAGAAAGTGATCAAAACTGAAACGTAAGACAATGTAGCGGTTGTCCGAGTTGGACCCCATCACTAGAGGGTCAGCTGTTCGGGAAGCCACGCCTTTAGAGGAACACGCTTAAACCACAACCCTCACACCTACTCAAAGAGACGCTCTGTGGGCCAATCCGCTGGCCTCCCCAAATCCCACTCATTACCATACCAGCTTCAGTTTGTGAGGGTGTTTGGAGGTGGGAACAAGTGCATTGTCCAGGGTTTCTGAATGAATAGAAAAGCATATGAAGAGATGTAGAGGACCATATCTGATCAGTGTTGGTAGTGTTTGGGTACAAACAGCAGAAGAAAGCCGTGGAGGACCTGGACGAGAGAAAAGATCTACGTTGATATTTCTGGCCATGAAAATCAAACTCGTCTTCAGCAGAATGCAGCCATCAAGAATGGTAAGTGTAAAACTTACAATTGCAGTGTTTTTTAGAGGAATGCATGAGTGTGAAAAGAGAAAAATGATTAAATGTTTAGATTTCATCACATTTGTAAAAAAGATATAGGCCTACTCAAATGTTTGTGGGTCAGTAAGATTTTATTTTAAAGAAATTAATTCTTGTTTTCAGCCAGAATGCATTCAATTGATCAAAAGTGACAGTAAAGACTTGTATTTATTTATTTATTACAAAAGATTCCGATTTCAAAAAAATGTTATTTTGATCTTTTAATTCATCAAATAATACTGGAAAAACAATCCACATTAGTATTCCACAAAAAACATTTTCAACATTGATAATATTTCTGAAGGATTATTCAGCTCTGCAATCACATGAATAAATTAATGTTAAATTGTTCAAATGGAAAAAAACATTTTTTTAGGTTTAAATTATTTTTCACAATACTATTTTTACTATAAATCTTTACCAACCCCACACTTTTTATATTCATTCTGTGATTTCTCCTAAACTCATTCGTAAATTCGAAAACTTGTACCTCTATATTGCTATTTCTAGTGATATATATATATATATATGTAGTTTTTGCAACAACAACAACAAAATAATTTAAATTAATAATTTAGTTATTATTCTGTTTCTTTGTGAATAAAACAACTGGCAATGTAGATGAGCAGTTTGCGAAACTTGATGAATTAATTTCTTTGACTAAATTACACGAGTAAAAAGTGTGTACAGGCCTAAAGGGGTGATTTATCAAAAAACTGCATTTAACAGAGGCGTGTTGTGCTATAAAAAAAGAATAATGAGTTTTGGAGAAATCAGAGAGTGACGTTTGATTAATCGTCGTGTGCAGGGGTCACCAAACCCCCACGCAACACCAAAGCCAACGCAAACAAAATGGGCTGTGAACCCGTCCCAACATGGCGCTGCGTGGGCGAGCGAGGCATAGAGGGCATAAGAGGGGCACAAAGGGAGGGGGTACCAAACAACCCGCCGAAATAATCTACCATCTGCTATGAATAATTTTTTTTCAATATATATTGATCAATTTTCTATTACCAGTAAATTTGTATATTTTCGCTATCATTTTTGGTCATATTTCAGCTATAACTGGTTGTCTTGTGAGTTATATAAGTATTCTGTCGTTCACAGCTGCAATTAACTTCTCCTGGTGAATAGCAGCACTGACACAATAGCAAGAAATTTTTGTGTCTGTAGGCGTAAGACAAAGGAAGCTGCCCCCAACAATTTTGAGAATGAATAGATGTTTGGCTTTTGTGAGAAACATGCTATTCGTTTAACAAGACACCTGAACTCACAGATCATAATAATAACAGCCTGAGCTGTCCAACACAAGGCTCTTCAGTTATACCCAGACTAGAAGGCAACAGATTTTGAACAGGTTTTTTCACAGACGGCAAACATCTGATTCTCTGAATGACAGCGAGCTGTTAAGAATCACACAGAGTAACTGCGGGAGGATGTTGCAAAGCTGATCAGGCACGCTATCACACACCACATCAGAGATGACAGGGAGGGAAGGGTGTGTTTAACACTGAGGACCTAAATTCTCATTAATAAGACGTCATTACACACAACGGCAGAATGAACGGGTTTAGTAGTGTTGGTCCAATTCCAGGTATAAAACTCTTAAATACAAGGTTTGTTAGGGTTCTTTAGTCAACTCCAAATAACTGTTCATGCCAAAAATGTTCTAAATAAGTACTATGAACCTTTTGGCACTGAACGTTCCTGAGACAAGCAAACAAACACACACACACAATTCACTTTTTTGGCACAAAAAGTTCCTGAGGTTAAAAATTAAATGAAATTAATCAAATAAATGAATTAACAAGCGGGGGAACGAGTGGAAAAAACAGCTAAAACCGTGACTAAACATGAAATATATAAACAAGCGAGGGAACGAGAGAAAAAAATAACTAAAAATGCATCAATTAAATTAAATTAAATGAACAAACGAGGGGTAAATAGCCAAAAATGCACCTAAAATTTAATTTAAATAAATACATTAACCTTTTGGCACAAAAAAAAGTTGATAGATAGTCAGACAGACAAAGTTCCTGAGTTAAATACTCCAGATTTAAAAATAAAAATACATTAATGTGTTATGATTATTTCAGTCTTCTATTGATAAATTATGTACAGTTTAATTCACTTTTGCATGATGTTTCTAAATATTCAGGCAATAAATAAATCATTAACATGTTATGACTCCGTTTGGAAGCACGGTTTTGCCATACGTCAGTATAGATGAATAAAAATGTTTATGGCTTAATCTTCTCATATTAAATCTGAATACGGCCCGTTAAATAAGATCTTGAGAGCTGGTATACTGGATGCACAGAAGCTCAGTCAGCATGCAGAGTGGCTGTGGGCGAGTGTGAATGGGAACAGAGGCTGGGGGAGCCTGTACAGAAGCAGATGCAGATCTATTCAGAGAGGCTTCACTTGCGCTAGGACTCCATGGAGAAGGGGCTGTTCCTTAGTGTGGGTGGATATGAATTAGGCCTCAGTCGCACATACAGCAAACGCTCTGTTGCTCATGCTGCCACGCATCAAAATAGAACATGGTGGCAGGAAAACAAAAAGTGACGAGAGGGATGATGAAGAGCCGAGGACGGCCTCATACTGAGGGAGAACATATAAGAATAAGATCTTCACTGTAAAAAAAAAAAATTTGCTTCATGCCTTAATTTTAAGTACAATCAACTTGGACGTTTAAGCATTAAACTGACTTTAAAAATGAGTGGAATCTTGTATAACTTAAAAAAGTAGAACTTAGATGAGCTTAATGATAAAAACATATGTTGTCAATGTCATAACTTATTGATCATATCATTGTATATATATATAAAGTGACATTTGGAGACCAAATCAAAACTAATAGTGCTTACAATGAGATTGAGAGTTTTTGAAATCCTTCAAAATGCAGTAAAAGACGAAAATATAGTTGAATATTAAAATTGTTTGCAACCCCTACAAGGCTAAAAACATACCTAAAGTCTAATTTTCACTAATAAAGATGTTTAATCACAATAGGCCTTGACTTGTTACAGAGGGAAAAACGCTCTGTGTATTAATACATATGTTTCCTTAACACTCTAGAAACTAGAATAACTTTCCAACATATTCAAATATCACTTTCCTGACTCTCGTTGTACTGCGGTTCCTCTGTGGGACGTGAGATCGGCGCGGCTCGTTATTTTCCGTGTCGAGTTTCCCGGATGCCCCCCATATAAGGCAAAAGGGGCGTGTTTGAGGTTACCGGATGATGACCATTTATGGGACGCGCCGTAACCGGAATTCCTGATAATAACATACAGCAAAAGTAAAAAAAAACCATCTAATTGCTCCCACAGACCACAAATATATTAACATATAACATCAACATATCCATATTCATAAAAAATAAATAAAAAAAGAATAGTAATGTCAGATTCAGAGATATTATGTCTAAAAAGAGCGTATGGCCAAAAGTAGAAAAAAAAATAAAAGGAAGAAGAAGAAGAAGCCCAACCCGTTTTTCTGTCCTTTTATGGTCAGTGACGTCACGGGGCATTGACAGGCTCTTCATAAATGCATTCAACGAGATAAAGTTTCACTTATTGCCGCGGCATATATGAAGGGAGCTGGTGAGCTCTTAACAAACCAAACCCGATGCGTGTGTTTATGATGAAGCGAGCACGTTTATAACACATCAACTAGACCATAAACGCTCTGAGAACAACTTAATAAAATTCAACCTGCTGTTTTTTTTTTTAAAACAACACCGAGGATCAAAATGACAGCGACAGCAAGCAGAGATAAAATTAACGCGTCGCTTCATGATTTAATGCGCTGTCTGCCATCACACATCTACTCTCTGGATGAGATTCCCTCATCAGTGCCGATGGGATTCTCGGATGTTTGTTCTGAGCAGTTCAGTGAGGCGTCGGGAGGTAAGAACACTGTAGAGATGCTGGGATACTACAATGAATAGTCGAAGCACAAAGGACTGTTAAATCAAACAAGAATTTTGTCCAAAAAAATGTATGTTATTGAGCAACAGTCCATTGTCTGTTGCTCAATAACATCATTTCTTTTGACAAAATTCTTGTTTGATTTAGCAGTGCTTTGTGAGTTAAATTCAAACAACTTGTTCAAAACTTAGGGTTATTATTTTCAGGTATAGATTTATAAAATATAAGTAAAATACATTTACAAAATATAAATAAAACTGCATGTGTGACAATGACAGTTCAACCTTCATTTAGGCTGCCATGTTTTACTTATATTTTGTAAATGTATTATGCTGTCAAAACATTTAATGGTGAATAATCGCGTCTAACATACAAGTTTTTGTTTACATATTATGTGTACATATATATATTTGTGTGTGTTAGTGTGTATACTGTATACACTGTATTTCAGTTTAAAAAAGTTGCTGTAAACATTTTTAAGTACAATCAACTTGGATGTTTAAGTAATTTCAACTTAAATACGTAAAATGAAATCTTGTATAACTTATAAAAAAAAGTTGAAAATTGCTTATTTTGATGAGTTAAAGCAATGTAAAAAAAAATATAACTTATTGATCATATATATATTTTTAGTGTATGTGTTTGGATATACACACACACAGACATATATATATATATGTGTGTATATATATATATATATATATATATATATATATATATATATATATATATATACATACACATATATTATGTAAACAAAAACTTTTAAGATGCAATTAATCGATTTGACAGGACTAAAATGTATACAATTTAATATTAATTACAATTTGTTGTCCAAAACAATAGTTCGATCTATGTATCTTTTACTGTTTTGTTGCTTTTATTAATTACTTGTTCATTTTTTTACTGTTTATATTGCGATGAAAAGCCTATAATAGTCTGTTTATGTCAGGTCATGTTGTCACAAAAAGTGAACAGAAATGTTCAATTACATTTATTCGGGTATAAACTGACTTGTTTCAAAAATTAACTCTGAAACACTGGAGAAAATTAAGAAAAAAATCTGTGATTAGGCTATAGCCCCTTATAATAAGCCTATTATTTAAAAACAAAAAAAATTTAAGAAGATATTTGCAATAGCCTGTATAGACGTGTGTGTATATATATATATATATATATATATATATATATATATATATATATATATATATATATATAGTAAACAAAGAATAATGTTAAGTTCACTTAAAGAAAACCTATAAGTATACTTGCAGTATTCAAATTATTACTGGTATATTTACTGAAAGTATTATTTTAAGTGTACTTTCATAAACAAAAATGGGTTAGAAGTATATAACTAACTTAAGTCTACTTTAAGTAAACTTTTTCTTTAGTATTGCAACTATATTTATTAATTTTACTGCAATCTGTCCAATCAGAATACAGAGAAAAACCTGCATCTACTTTGTCTCCTACATACCAACAAACTTTAAAAAACAAATGTTTAACTGAATACTTCTAGAGTAGATCCCACTTAAACACGGTTTGCTGGAGATAGGCTGCACATATACGTTTCACATAACGCAATAAGAAGGAATTGCTCAATCTAAATGTTTTGCTTTGACTTTTCCAGGTTGCTTGATCTCAGATTGCTTCGGCGTTGAGAAGCGGGGCCTTGATCTGACAGACCTGTGCAAGTTTTCTCCTGTCGCCTACACAGGAAAGATATCCATTGACGCACAAGGAAGTTGGAACCAAGAAGGAATAATCAACTTTGTCAGCGCAGGAGTACAAGATAGGCCACCTTCCTCGGGATCATTCTCCTCGGGCTCTCCCGCAGCTCCCACTCCAGACTGTTGCAAAATAGACCAAACTCTTCCCAACATGGAGCATTTATACACCGGCCCGCCCGCCTACACCTGTAGTGCCGATGGATAC
This sequence comes from Phoxinus phoxinus, assembly GCF_949152265.1. Taxonomy (NCBI): domain Eukaryota; kingdom Metazoa; phylum Chordata; class Actinopteri; order Cypriniformes; family Leuciscidae; genus Phoxinus; species Phoxinus phoxinus. The sequence goes on from NC_136888.1 coordinate 30,930,743, forward strand.
CAGGACCCCTCGGCCTACCTATCGACCACCACGTGTCCCGTAACGTACGCCACTCCGTCATACTCAGCCCCAAAGTCAACCATAGACGGGGCGCTTTTCTCCATCATTCCCGACTATGGAGGTTTCTATCAGACCAGCAACAGTCAAAGGGAAACCATGGCTGCATTTCAAGACATTAAGCCATTTTCGTGCTCTTTTGAGTCTATTAGAGTCCCACCACCTCTGACTCCCTTGAACACAATTAGGAATTTTACTCTGGCGTGTCCGGTTGACGGGTCAAGGCCGCCTATGGACGGTCACGGCACCAGTCCGCAAAACGTCCCACTCAGGCCAATATTGCGGCCACGGAAATACCCGAACCGACCGTGCAAGACGCCGGTCCACGAGCGCCCGTATCCCTGTCCGGCGGAGGGATGCGACCGGAGGTTCTCGCGCTCGGACGAGCTCACGCGTCACGTCCGCATCCACACCGGACACAAGCCGTTTCAGTGTCGCATCTGCATGCGCAGCTTCAGCCGGAGCGACCACCTCACGACTCACATACGCACACACACGGGCGAGAAGCCCTTCTCCTGTGACTTCTGCGGCAGAAGGTTCGCGAGGAGCGACGAGCGAAGGAGGCACACAAAAATCCACCAGAGACAGAAAGATAAAAAGGTGTCAGCGCCCCCTCACAGCTCGAGCGCTGATGCTACAGCGATGTGAACTAACTAACTAACAGTACAACAAGTTCTGACTGCTGGGTTAGTCATTGCCCCAATTAAACCTGGAACTATAGCTCTGTTTGTACGCGCACAGAGACACGAAGGCAGCTTATGAATTAAGTGTGGTTGAATGTGGTTTGTTGTAGGCTAGCTAGACAACGTCTTTATCACAGAATATTTCTTGTGGTTCAAAATGCAGTTGTTCTGAGATAGTGTTTACAGTGAGTATTTTTATTACTGTTATGTGTGTAAATAAATTGTTTAAACGCAAAGTCTTTTTTTTTTTTTGAGAATCAGCTTTCCAGTGAGAGTGACAAGTGCCGCATTGCGAGGTTTGACCACTAGAGGTCGCAATTGAGAAACAAAAGTGTACGGCTATCCGATTAAAGATGAAAGTGCAGGTTAGTTAAATAGGTCTATATACACACTAGCGTTCAAACAGTGAGATTTTAAAAATAAATGAATAATTGTATTCAGCAAAGATGCATTAAATTGATCCAACATTAATAAGAAAAAAAATCATGAACAGAAAATCATATCAGAATAATTTCTGAAGGATCATGTGACACTGGAGAGTGGAGTAATGATGCTGAAAATTCAGCTTTGCATCACAGGAATGAATTACATTTTAAAATATATTAAAATAGAAAACTGTTATTTTAAAATGTAAAATGTTTTTTTACTGCATTTTTGATAGAATAAATGAAAATAAAATAAATCTAAAATGTATTTAAATAAATCAACAAGACCAGTTACCATTCCATCTTTTATTAGTTTAAGTTTATTGGAGGGGAAACATAACTTTTGTTTCAAATGTAAAATCAATGTAACAATCTTCATAATATTTTAAATGTATCATTTTTTCATTTTTATTATTTTTTCTAAACTTGCATCTTGGCTAAGTGCTTTACTGTCATAATTAACAGGAGTGTTCAAAATAGTATCCAAGTGCCAAGTGAGAGTTGCTAAACATTTCTGAGCCAGATTGTATTTCTGATAGCATAATGCGTTAAAACAATATCCGGCAATGCATGGAACAAGAAGATCAGATTCCTGCTCTATTGTGAAGCCTTTGTTAAACCAAATCTCACATCTGCTGCAAATATTTAAATATTTATCACATGCTGTACAAAGAGACTCCAGGCGACAGACCAGTAAAGAACAGAGACTTGATCTTTAGTTAAATCTGCACAAAAATAACAGCCAAAAGATAACTAAAGACAGCAGCTGTGCATTGACACGAGTATTTCACATAACCATACTCTTGATAAAGTACCCATTCCGATGTCTTAAAGGGAGAGTTCACCTAAAAATGAAAATGTTGTCATTATTTACTCACCCTCATGTTGTTACAAACCTGTATGAGTTTCTTTCTTCAACACAAAAGACGATATTTTGAAGAATATAGACAGTTGATGGACCACCATATTTTTTTGTTCCTATAGAAGTCAATGTCTACCGTCAACATATCATCTTTTGTGTTCAACAGAAGAAAGAAACTCATACAGGTTTGGAACAACATGAAGCTGAGTAAAGGTATGACAACAAATTCATTTTCAGGTGAACTATCCCTTCAAGTAACAAGACCATACAATCAACCACCAGAACCCAATAGTGCTTCAGAGGGACACTTTCGGCCCTGGGTAAGGTTCTCCACCAGACCAGAATTCACTAGGCTGTGGTATTTCCATTAGCCACTGGTCACCCTGTTCCTGGGCTTCACTATTTCTATCCGCAGCCTCTGAATGAGCATTTAAAACTTTATAATAGTGGCAGTCTCTCCCTTCGTCCGGCTCGTATGGCGGCGCTAAGATGTCAAGGAAAGCGGTGGGTCCGTCAACAGCGTCTATCTGGTGTATATTGTCCTTTTGTGGCGACAGCACACACGGGCCGCTGTCCTCCGTGTATTCCCCCACAGACCTCAGCACTGACGGCCGTAGAGAGCTCCTCTGGAAGGGCATCAGTGGAGGGTTGAACTGCACGACACCGCTGGTTCCCTCTCTAGGTTTATCCAGCCTGTCGAAACAGCTGATTCGTGCCTTTCCGTAGATCACTTTCAGCATGCCGTACATTCCCGGGTGATCATGCAGAGGTATAGAAGCACCAGTTTTTAACAAAAACACCCCCATGCTGAAGGCGTCGGTCTCGTAGATGTGCATGTATGTGACGGGAGGCGCGAGACGCTGAGGCGGCATCGTCGACGCGCTCTCGACGCTCCGCGGTACAATCTTCAAATCGGCCGCTCTGACCTCCGCTAAAAGGTTTTTCAGCTTGCTCTGATTTTCCAAGAACACTTTATTGTGTTCTCCGACAATAGAGGGGTTTCGGAAAGTCGCAAGGGCCTGTTTGGCGATTTTCTGGACAGTGGAAGTCATATTGTCTCGAGGCATCATCACGCAGGTGTCCAGCGTCAACTTGCCTTTCAACTTCACGCGCCGCTTTTCACGCGCTTCAACTCGTAATTCAGAGACTACCTTTTTATTTGGGCCGTCAGTGTGTAAAAGCACCTGGGGACCTCCAGGAATACCGTTAGGATCAAGGCATTTCTGGCCATGACTACTCCATATAGAGGCATCCGATTCACACGTACTCAACGTCAACACTGCTATGCGTCACGCATAGAATTATGGGAAATGTAGTGTTTTACTATTGTGTAGCTGAGGGGATAATGCTAAACGAATCATTTTAGAAACTTGTGCCTTTTATAGCTGTAAACTTTAATCAATCTGGTCTTTCACGGAAAAAAAAAATCTTTGTAAAGACCTATATGAACGTTATAAGAGACATTACACTTAAACCGGTTACTACAACTCCCATAACACTTGCTCTTCAAGGGGCAATGACACTTCGGTCCTCACGCTTTGAAAATGCCGTAAGTGTGGGTTTACTGTGTGACCCCCAACAAGTATTTTGACACTTAAAAGCATACAAACATAAATTAAATTTATTTTAAAGAAAGAGAGCACGTATCTTACAGAATGAAGAAGTTTGTAATATGCTAACCTAAGGAATGCCATAGATGTAGTTCAAACTTTAGACACTTTTTGGTCATCAAACAATAGTTAATGTGATTAATTACACGTAGTTAGTGACACCTGTGTGACCTTGAGGGGAACTGACTTCATGCGTGTGTGTGTGTGTGTGTGTGTGTGAGCGAGAGAGAGAGAGAGAGAGAGAGAGAGAGAGGGGGAGAGAGAGACGGGGAGGGAAGTACCGAGTTAAAAATAGTTTATATTAGCTTGTTCTATATCAAGTGCAAGTTACAACATAAATAACTTGTTTATGGCTTTATTTTCCAAGTATGATTGTATTATCAAAATACCTGCGTTCACTCTGAAAAATAAGCAGTAGCCTATGGCCTACACTCGCCCAGACTTTGATACAGACTTTTTTGCTTTCTGGCTCAAACATGAGAGCTCATGAAAATAAAAACTGAACGGTATGACATAAAACACAATGCTGTCTGATTCCCTCGTTCTTCAAAATATCTCCTTTTATGTTCCAGAAAGAAAGTAGTATGGAATGACTTGAGGGTGAAATTAACATAATTAATTAGCTGATAAAAGTTAGCCATATTTTCTAGGGTCTCAATACTAAATGGACAAAGGGAGACCTATATATGCCTATATTTAATAAACTATCACTGTGAAGAGAATTATATACACTAACACTATCACTATATACACAGTTTATAATGGAAATGTGTCAAGAGCTGCTTTTCTTATACTGAAATCCACACTGACACAATTCAATCATTTATTATTTAATTTGATGTTACTCAAATCAAATTCCAAATTATGCAAGAAATCAATGAATGATTGACTGCAAAAGCAAATGATCTCATTATCAGTGCAGAAACAGACTGGCTGTTGCCATAACCAATCATGACTCACAATTACAAACATGCTCGTATGACATTGTTTTAAAATATATATTTATAGAGAAAGAGACATGTGGACAGTTTAGTCATCTGTGGTCATGTTGTTATTCCTAATCATTTGTTGGCATACCCTTAAAAAACAGAGTATCTATAAAAAGATACGGCTATGGAACAGGATGCAACACCACCGCCTCCAGTCTTCTGAGCTTGTAAAACCACATACACCGCGTGTGAATCACAATATGACTGTGAAGAAACATTTTTAATGACATCATGGGACGCTTTATGTCATCTGAATTCACACCAGACATTAATAAATGCATAAACTCTCTAGTCCCCCCTCGTTATGATACATATCATGACCGAATAACACATTTAGCTACGCAAACAAGTCTAATAATATAAGTCTGCTTATTCACTCTTTCTCTCTGCTCCTAATAAACTTGTAAACTTGCTTTATGGCCAACTCAAACAAGTAGAGGCCCCTCAGTCAGTTTATTTATCTGTGCGGTAAACTTCTGACTAAACTTTTACAATTTCTGTAGAAATGACCGCTACCAAAACAGCTGTGAATCCCAACGGGGGGTGTGTGACCCCAGGCCAGTAGGCTTAAGAACTTTTTTTTGTGAAACTTGTAAAACAGTAACAGAAGATTAAAATAACTAATCGTTATCGTTGTCATAATTTTTTTTTTTTTCAGTTTTACTTAGCACACCTCTAGTGTGTGTAACATCACACAATAGCGTCAAGATAGTCTTAAGTTACAATGTCATTATAGAAATGTGCTTTTTTTTATTCACAGTCAGCCATGGTTAATTTAATAACCACACTGAGATAAAGCAAGTGGTATTTGGCTAGACATGTTTCATATGAACATTCTTATAAACATCTCATTTTATGTTTCACAGAAGAAAGAAAATCACACAGGTTTGGAATAAGTGAGTAAATGACAACATTTTCATTTCTTTCAGTCTTTTATTAATGTAGAATTGGTGGCTTAATTAACAAAACAAGTCATAATGTCCAACATATAACATACAGAAAAGTTCCTCCAGGGTTCTAGAGTTTGAACATGATTTCTCGAATGAAGTCTTTGAGATCTGTAGGTGGAGAACAATTTATCGTCTTCTCATTTACAAAGAAAAAATATCATCAGGTAATTTGCAAAGAAAATGGTGCTACCAGTAGCTGAACTTAACATGTTCGGAAACATTATCAAACATTCATGTCTTGGGGTGCGTTTTACAAAACCATCGTTATGGTCATTACTTTAAGTCATTTCTGTCGTTACCAACAGTAAACGATCTGGCATTGCCCGAAACTATAGTTCCAACGAACATTCGCAAACAGTGTCACAAACGTATGTGGTTGGATCTTATTGTTGTATGGGATTACTTCCAAAGTTGGACTGAAAATAAAAAAATGTAAATGTCACATGATGGGATAGAAGAGCGTGTGTTGAATAATAAAACTATTTCATACGTTGCTGTTTAAGGATGTAGCCAGTTTGATCCTACTGGCCTTTAACTTCTAATTCAGGGTTTTTCATAATTGCAAAACTAGTGCATAAGCTCTTCACAGAGATCCTAAAATCAGTTTGGCATAGAAGCTAAATTGAGGATACCCTCTAGTGCTCATCCACTGCATTGCATCGATGAATAAGAAGTGAATTAAACATTTTTGAAGACATGTAAAGGCGGATTTTGATTGTAGTGAATAAGATGAGATGTTCAAGTATATGAATTTAAATTCATATGTAAAACTACAACATAATAATAAGAAAAAAAAACAGTAAAAAAGTGCATCTCATCAAATGAGTGACCATTCAGTTGCCACAAGAGATGGATAATAGACATAGCATTAACAAATCAGTCTTTAATGATCAATTCTAATCACATTTATTATTCAGAAGATCACGTACAGCAGCAAAGATAGCGCGAGACTTCAAATCTCACGGTATCACACGTGTAATACAGACAACAATGTTCTGAGAGAAAGGCACAAACATTAAGATAAGTCTAGAGAAAACATTAAAACATCAGCTCAAATTATACTCATTATTATCAAGAAACACCAAACAATAGAACAAAAAAAAAGTTTTTTTTTTTTTTTTAGCTTTGTTCTACTTCTGATTGTCATCTTTAATGGCATACTTACACTTCTAGAGCCCAACCTAATTCACAGATTCACAACAACAAATTCACACTGGATGCATCGGTATACAGTTTTTGGGTGAAACACCGGCTGAATGAGCTAATCAAACTGATAAACTGACAAAAAAAGCCATTTGATATGAAAATCGAACCTGATATTGACAAAATATTAACATTATTGAGATTATTATTGTATTGAAAGTATTGATATACGGCAGATAAGCAACTAATTCTATACTAATCTTATTTTGAGCATCATCCTTATTAATATTTTCAGTCAGTCCAAAAATGATGTCAACTCTTAAAAATAATAGTTTGAACCAGTGTTGTGGACACTGTGCTCGGTATCCATAATATTAGTAGAAGTTGGGACTAATAATGAGACAATAAAATACATGGTAGGGAACACTGTCTCAGATCACATCTATAATGCAGATCATTAAAAATAAGAAAAATAAGAAAAACACAAGTGAATTTGGTCGAGCCCTATTATGTCTATAGTTTGACCCTAGTGTCCTCCAATGTTTTCTGTACAGTATACCGCTTCTTTTCCTCCCATCATGAAAGTATTGTCACATATTGCACAAGCCACTGGATAAAGCATTCTAGCATGCTCACTCACAATAAAATACTGATGGATGTGAATGATCTCATGCTCACACAGCACTACAGTACTTCAGATCTCCTTCTAAGTAAACACAACATATCAAGTAATACAGAAACTTGGAAGGAAGCACAAAAGACAAAATAAGATTCTCATCACAGTGTCAGAACTGAGCACACAATGGAGTGGATGACATTGCCACCACTGAACAAAACATCACAAACAGAGGTTAAAGGTGCTCGATGTCGTTTTTTTGACTGTACTAAAGCATAAAAACGCCAGAGATATGGGAAACATGCTAAGTTCAAATACTTGTTTCTTTGAGAAACAATCCTACAACCAGTTATTCTACTTTGAAATGTGCGTTCGGTGTCAGAATGTCTGCTTTTGTTTTGGTCTGTGTGATCCCGCCCACTGCCAATTTACCCAATAGTATTTCGACACTCCGGGTTGCCAGTTGACGGAAAACACAGCGATGGAAGCCAGCAAACGAACATGGCCTAAAAAGCCTTGGCAATAAAAACATTGCAAACATATACATTAGCTGATCAACTTTTACTTTAAGACTCGTCGCTTCCTATTGTCAATTCGCAGGGAGTTTGATTGACATGCGATCTGACCAATCCGCTGAATCCACCATTTTTGTCCGACAAAGCAGTCAGGAGAGTTAGTAGATTAACATGGGGGGATTTGAACTTGAAAAGCGGAGTGTACTGACGCCTTTCCGCGGTTAATACAACATTCCTTCTGATGTTCATTCATGTTTATTTGATGCTATAAATGAACTAGAAGGAAGAGATGATCGGTTCACGAGCAGCTTTAACTGAGGCGGTCTGTCACGACACATTAAAGAGCCACAAAACGGTATTTATTGTTTAAATTTCTTTAAAAAATGACCAAATTTGAAAGTTGAGACTTTGTTTCATATCAAAAGTAAGCTGGTCTGTCCTGTCTGTCAGCGTGTTGTCAGTGTCCTCTCTGCTCCGCGATGTGTTTTTCACTGCGTGAGAACATGCTGTGGCGTGAGAGCGGCGTAGCTTGTCGGACATAGCGACAGTAATTAAAGGGGGCGGGTCTTTGCGAACGGTCAATAATACACGTTTCTGTTGCGTGTCCTCAATCTGGCAACCCATGTGAGCGTGGAGTCTGAGAATGGAGAAACAACCCTCTCCAATATTTGCAGTACTAGCAGTCAATATTATAGAGTGCACCTTTAAAACAAGAATTATGACTAGCTGTTTATACTTGCAAGGTTTCTTTTGTATATAGGTAAAAGCCTCACACACAAAGCCGAGAGGTCCTATTTAGCTGGTCACATGCAAATAGTATGTGAAAAACATCAGAGCCTGAACTGAACAGAACAAGTAGCCTGAGCTGAAATGTTAGCAAATGCCCTCATTTGGCTTCCCCCCCCAAAACAGACGGTTTTCATATGAAGACTTAAGGTGCTGTGGGTAAGATCTACCCTGCATCTGACACACTACTTACTAGTATTTAAAAAAACATTATCAATTTTGAAGTCAAAGTCAAATGAAGTGTCGACCCAAATACATGCATGTAGTGGTCCTTTATCGATAAACCAAAAGCTCTACCCTGTTCCTCCCATTTTATGGACACTACCCTCATCATACACATGATATACAGTAAATGTCAGTATTTCTTGTTCATTACCATAACAAAGACATCAGGACTTTGGTAATTTAAAGTAGCTGTATACTACTATTCTCTGAATTGTTTCACAGCTCTGCCAAAGATGAGAATAAGTGCTTCTGCTCCAGTTATACTGACTGGCAATTATTGAATAAAATGTTACAATTTTAAGCAAAGATGAGAATAAGTGCTACTGAGCCAAGAATGATCTGTCTTTACCGACTGGGAATTATTGAATAAAATGTTCAATTTTAAGCTCTATGAACAAGTTAAAGGGGTCATGACATGAGATATCAAATTTTCCTTGATCTTTTGACTTATATGAAAAAAAAAAAAAAAAAGAAACACTGAAATATTTCTCAAAATATCCTTGAATGGTATTTGAGCAAGTAACCGAATTTTCCTTTTGGGTGAACTATCCCTTTAAATCAAAGTACATTCTTTGACATAATTGTTTCACAGTTCAGTCAAAGTGCTATTTCTCCAATTGTACAGAATAGCAAAAAGGATATTTTATCAAACTACTTGGCAATGCATTTAAGAACACTTAAGAACATCAATACATATTTCAATAGCTGCATGTTTTAAAACAAAAGAGAACTTCAGTTGACTTTCTCTATTAAAGTTTCATTTTCTCTCCTGTTTTAAGTTTCTAATGAGGCTGGCTAACAAGCAGGGAAACATATGCATCCCTTTAAAATGTAGCACCACTATTTCAAATACACAATGCTACTGAATTGCTGAAACAGTGCATTTTCTATGAGAGAAAGTTTGTGAACAAACTACAAGCTTAAAGTGGCATAACATCCGACCTGTGCGACAGGTTTTGTTTTAACATCGTCCTCCATTCAGATAATATAACTACGGTACATTCATTTTCCTGAACACTAGTTTCAGTTAGAAAATAAGCATGTGGCATAACTTACTAGGTTATAGCTCCGCTTTATGTAAGCAGCCTGTAATAACAGCTTTATCTGTTTAAATTAAAGGGCAGTTTCACCATGTGTTCATACTAGAGCCAATCTTATTAAAATATTTCACAGATGGACCATCATAACATTTAAGAATCAAATGAGTATCAAATAACTAATCTGCCATCTGTAGTCGGACAGCGCTGATTTGTGTAACTCATATTTGTATACAGTGGAGTCCAAAAGTAACAAATATATATATTTTTTAAATGGCACTAGTGAAAACACGTTTTTCTTTTGAGTTATTCTTGGCAAAAACAAACACAAAGAGACCAGTGTAGTCCGACTCTCGTAATGAGTCATAAATCAATCAATAATGCTACATTCAGACTGCAGGCCATTTTTGTGAAACCACATGGAATCGGATCTTTTTTATTCTGATTTGGGCCGTTTCCATATGTGGTCCTAAATCAGATACATGTCTAATGCATGTTAAGTATTACGGTGACAGCTCTATACAAGCAAAACTGCATGAGGAAAACGTTGCTCTCTTGCTCCTCATCATCGTCTGCACACTAATTCACTGACTTCAGCGGCACATCACCTTATAAATGAACGCTTAACACTGACTGCGCATGCGGGTCAGTTCAGGATCGTGACAAATGTGAACAGCCAAACAAAAGATGGGACCTGAGCAATAAATCAGAATTGAGCACTAAGGCTTGGAGTGTGAACGTAGCCTAAGATTCACGGCGTGAGTTCAGTACGCTTTACTAAATCAACATCTGACCCACTGAACTGCCACTTATCATTACTTTCACTGATGTGCATCTTGACATTTTGTGTATCTATCTTTTGTCAAACTTAAATCAACTCACTGGTTGGTTATGACAATGTGTAAATATATTTGCAAGTTTTTTGTAATAAATTATACACTAACATTCAAATGTTTGGGGCTGGTAGGCTATGTTTTTTTTGTTGTTTTTTTAAAGAGGCCTTTATTTGAAGACTTTATTTTATTTATTTTATATATATAACAATATTGTGAAATGTTATTATCATTTGTAATGTATTTTATTCCTGTGATGCAAACCTGAATTTTCAGTATCAGTGTCACATGATCCTTCAGAATATATAAATGTCTTAACAGTCACTTTTGATCAATTTCATGTATCCTTGCTAAATAAAAGTATGAATTTCTTTAAAAACAATCTTACCCCAGACTTTTGATTGGTAGTGTATTTTTAATAAACCAAAAAAAAAAAAAAAAAAAAAAAAAAACATTCCAAAATCCCAGATTTTCAATGTGGTCTCAGACCTTTGGACCCCACTGAATAATTGTTAATACATTCAACATATTCACTTCAATATTTGTTATTTACATGTACACTCCTTGCTAAGCTCCGCCTCTGTCCCTAAACCTCATACCCATCTGACCTCCTCTGCTGGGACCAGCTGTCGTAACCCAGTCTCCCAGCAGAACCTTCCAACAGTTCCCATCCAGACTGACCAAGTAACCGCTGCTCTTCATCCTGCTCAAGATGCTCTCCTGAAGACCTGAGGCCAAACAGCAAAATAAGTTGGACAGGTGCTCAGTTAAAAAAGTCAAAATGAAGATAGAAACACATAAATAACACACTGACTGCTTTATCTGCTCCCATAAAACCAATATAGATTGCAACATTTTGAACAATCAGGGTCTTTGTCAAGCAACAGGAACAACAAATATCAAGGGAATTCAAAATCACATATATAATAAACACACACGAGATAAAGCTAACCAATTATCCAATAAGCAAAAAGAAAATATCAAACAATTATTGAAAAGGGAGACATCATCTGACGAAGACCTTGACCAGTTTTATGGGAGCAGATGAAGCAGTGTGATGTTTTTTTACATTTTATTTCTTTTATTTTATTTGTACACACTTTAAGGATAACTAAATGTAAAAGAACACAGAAGGGTAATTTATGTAAGGGGCAACATGATCTTCTACTGTCTTGATAGGATCACATTAATTAGTTAGTGGGGACAACCTGTCCGCTACAAGGACATGATTTATATTGAAGTGCTCGGAATTGTTTTCCGCAGGTAGTTAAGTATAGGAAGATAAGACCTAAAAAAAAAGGTAACCTAAGAAATGATAACATCTAAATGAAAGGTGCAGTAAGCGATTTCTGAGAATCATTGTTTATATTTGAGATCAACCCAAACAAACACACCCTCCCTTCATTGCTCCGCCCACAAATTGGATGTCTCTTCATCATAGCAGAAGTGTAGCAAAATAAAGCTTCACGAAAAATAAAGAACGAACGATAAGGAAGAACAAAAAATTAACATACAGTACACAAGAGTATATACAAGCGTCCGTTTTCAGGCCTTCCCGCTCCCTAATGTCTCTCCACCACTGGAAATCTTCTCTAATATTAACGTAGGTCCAAAAGCTTGTTTGATCATAACCCTTCTTTTTTCCAGTGATATTCCTCTGACCTTTTCTCTTTTGTAATGTCTCTCAGCCATCTCTCTTTCTACAGTCTTTCTTCAAATCTCTCTCTCTACAAGTGTGTTGTGCTGCTCAGTCTGATTCACTTTCAACAGTGTTTCTCAGAAATAGTGTACTGCACCTTTAACTGGTTTTATTCAAGTCAAAAATATTATTAAATTACTCAATCAACCTAAATACATTAATTTATACCAACAAATTTAATTTGAATTGGTTAAATCAAGTAAAAAAACAGCTCTTTAAAGCTGCAGTCCGTCGTTTTTCCTCTTTGTCGCCATCTCTGTTAGAAATCTGCAATTGCAGTTATTCGCGGAATTATTAACTGTGCGTGGGTAGTAAATCGGCATGAAGCAGCGCGGATGAACACAATGTATTGAGGCTGCCGCGTCGCTGTGGATACTGTAACGTTACTGTCATCAGCAATCTCAGAGTATACTTTTTGAAAGTGTCAACATTAGAATTTTCATCGGAAAATGTCATCTGAACAAGTAAGTAACATTCACTTTTATTCTGACCAAATTCGGGTGGTGGGGGGAAGCATTGCAGTAGCTATATCATGCTGATTAATTCTAACGATTGCTTATATCACGTCAAAACGTGAAAAATATATTTTTTCTGTAGCCACTCTGAAGTCCGAAGTCTTTGGGTTTTACAACTGGTGAATCTCCAGTTGTCACTGGTGATTGTCGCTTTAAACTTTCGGGATCCGCCATACCAAGTGCTAAGCTAAATCTCCACCTCCATCATATACACACGCTAGCCGGGGACTCCTTCTCTATGTGTACAGAAGTGACGTAATGACGCAAAGACATGCTCGAAATTCCCGCGGAAATCCACCAGTACCACTGGAATTAAAATCATTATTACAAGCTTTCCGTTTTGAATCGAGGTAAGGCAAGCAGATCGTTTTGAACACTGGCTGGTTACGTTTTTTTTCAAAAATGTCTTTTTTGATATTTTTAAACCCCAAAAAGTGCCGGACTGCAGCTTTAAGTTACCACTTTTTACAGTGAAGCTTAAAAAGTTAAATGGTTACATGAATTACTCATTACTGGGTTAATGTGACTTTTCTTCTAAAAGTGAAAGCAATAATGAAATACCTGCTTTGTGTTATTCTATGTGGACCGAACTCTGATGGCAGAGGCTCCTGAAATAATGAGAAATTAGAGAAATACAATAGGGCTGACATATTTCTGAAATAGAAGTTCATTACTGCAATCCTGAAGTAGGTCATGTCAGGTGATTCATTATCAATGGGAATATCTTTTGTTTACCAGTACAGGGTCAATGACTTGATGCTCCGGCATTTAAAATGACCTGTGAAATTAATTAAAAGTAAAAAAAAAAGTGGTGTAACGTCTGGAGAACTAAATGATTTCATTATTAAAACATTGTAAATCTTGTAATACTAGCATAGTCTTTTATAATAATATCTTTTGAAAAGCCATGGAGCAATTTTGTTTTAAAATACTATTATTTAAAATGTTGTGAGGCAAATCACAATGTGATATAACGAACATGAAAACAATAAAAACAGAGGAGTTTCTTTTTTTAAACTTTCTAAACCCCTTTTTTAAATAATAATTGAGTCGTGAGATATACAGTGTTATGTTGATGCATATTTTGGTGACATACAGAGTGAGCCGTGCAGTAATGCCTGTGAGGGACGCTCTGATAATACTCCAGGAGTCTCTCGGCCAGGGAAATCCGCCGCAAAAGGCTTTCAATGAACCGTCGCAAACGAACCTTCCCACACATCTCATGCTGCGCCGCTGCTTCCAGGAACTTCTGGATGGTGACAACTTCCCTGCGATACAGTCAAAGCTAGTTACTGAACAACAGCTTCATGAAACATTAGGCTCTCATCACAAAATGTAAAAGGATTAAAGGGGTCCAATCATATTTCAAGTCCATAAACGTAGTATTGTTTCGTTCTGTTTCTTGCTTTTCTACACGAAAAACTTTTTAGTGTAAAAATAAGCCACAGAGTTGAGCACTTTCTCAATTTCATTTTTCATTTACACCCCCTCATGTCATTCCAACCCTATATAACTTTATTTGTGAAACACAAAAGAAGTATGTTGTATATTAGAGGTCAGAGGTCACTCTTCCGCCAGAACTCGACTTGCGTACGGTCATTACCAGAAGCCAGTGATTATATTTTCTAAAGTTATAAATATGGATATTTTTCATACAGAAATGCATCGCTTCACTTCACCCCCCCTGGAGCCGTATAGATTACTTTTATGATGGATGGATGCACTTTTTTGGGCTTCAAAATCTAAGGTACCATTCACTCCCATTACTGTATAAAGCTTGGAAGAGCCAGGAATTTTTTTTATATAACGCCGATTGTGTTTGGCTGAAAAAAGAAAGACATAAACACCTAGGATGGCTTGAGGGAGAGTAAATTATGGTATAATTTTAATTCTTGGGTGAACTTTAAGGGTATAGGGGGCGATTTTGGACACAGCCTTGGATTAACTATTTATATGGATTTCTAGATGCGTTCACGCCATTCTGACAAGTAAAAAGCCTTTAGATTCTCGTACAACTCTTAATTACAACTTTTAAACTCAGAATTTTCTAAAAGAGCCAACTTGTACCACCCGACAGGCTGACTGTCATCTCGTAATTATGGTAATTACGACAGTACAATCTCTTTATGAAGGTTCAAAAGCGTCAAGAGCACTGGTATATTTTTCTTTTTAAGGCCATACTTTTGTAATCTGCCTCCTTACTTATGCTCTCTTCTGACTCTTAAAGTCACTACAAGGAAATGTAATCTTAGATCATACGGGCAAATCATGCATGATATCCCACGAACGCGAACTGTCTTCGGTGAAAGTGCCTTTACATTTTTTGCACCTTTTTCCTGGTATAAATTGCAGAATCAGCTCAAATTTGACTGTTTACCGACAATGACACAATTTAAAATGAGGATAAAGGACTATTTGCGTACTAAATGCACATGTGCTGTTACTGAGCGCTGCTGGTGATTATGTTGAGATTATGTTAAATTGCCAAAAATGTCTTTTTTTGTTAAATGTTTGTATATGTATTTTTAATGTGGAACTATTATTCTGCTGTCTTGGCCAGGACTCCCTTGAAAAAGAGATTCTGAATCTCAATGGGATTATTTCCTGGTAAAATAAATGTAAAAAAAAAAGAAGAGATTTAGGTGAGTAGACTTTCAATAGAGGGACAGAATCTGTCATGTTTCATTAAAAATATCTTCGTTTGTGTTCCGAAATGTTATGGGTCTGGATCGACATGACGGCGAGTAAACGAGTTAGCGAACTAACCCTTTAAATCTTTCACTCACTGTTCTCTCCGCTCCAGCTCGTGCTCCGAGATGCTGAGCTGCTGCCTCAGTGTGGCGATCACCATCACAGCGGCGTCTACCTGTCGGCTGAGCGCTCGCTCCCGCTCCAGCACTACCTGTTTCTCCTGCGCCAGGTGATGCGAGTGAGCGCGCTCACACAGGATAGCCGTGTCTGTCTGCGCTAGCTCTGAGCTCAGCCGTAGCAGACGCCGCTCCATGCTGCTATTGGCTGTCCTCATCATCCCCTCCAGCCTCTTCTCCACGCACGCCACCGGAGCCGAGAGGGGTCCGGCACCGGCTGATGCGTCCCCAGCGCTGAGGCTCCTGTCGTGGGGCGTGAGCTTTTGCCCTGCGGCATGCTGGGATTGAGCGTGGTCAGCAGGGAATGCGTGTTTGCGCTCTCCTCTCGTAGTTGAGTTAGTATTGGTGCCGGCATCACGTAGGTTATGCACGTCGGAATTGGAGATTTTGCAGCCTTGCATTCGGTCTGTGTTACATAACTCCCTTGTGGACAGGAGGCTGATGTCATGTTTAGTGTGGAACGGGTGGCTGTATTCAAGGTGAGCTCTGAGGGAAGAAAGACTGTGGAAACGTTGGTGCTCTCCACATCTCGGGCAGCGGAAAGGAAGTTGAGGAGGGACCCCGGCTCCACACGCCTGACCGTTCTTCACAAACAGCGCTGTGTTGCGTGTGCACACTTTCTGCTGCATGACACAGATAACCTATCAACAAAAAAGATTACAAATTTGCCACCCCAGTTCTTAGATATAATAATACCTTATAGCAGAAATGGCAAACCAGGGTCCGCAGGCCAAAGTGGGCCTGTGATGACCTTTGATTTGACCCATCATATCAAAACAAGGGGGAAATTGAAGCATATTTCTAATGTATCTTTTTGTTTTAGTTTTTTAGTTTTAATCATGTCAAATTTAATATAACATAGTTGGATATAACGCAAAATTTACAGTACGTTTGTCCCACGGCACTCCTGTTACATTTTTTATCCTTCTTAGTAATTTTTTTTGTTCATTTCTGCCTTAGAGGATAGAAAAACCTACAGAAAGAACAACCATTAACAGGATTCTACCTTAGTAATATAAAAATATATCAGGCAGGCTGATTAATCTGGCTATATTTGGTATATTTGTCAATGCACATTATTTGCATGTAATACAAAATATGTGTAGTGATTTTTGAGTAAAATGTATACAATTGTCTTGTCAATGCACATCATTTGCAGAAAAGCACATAATGCTTTTATATTAATTTGTACAACAAAAAGTATTGTCAATGCACATTTTTTTGTATATAAGGCAAATATTTGCAGAGTTACAACTATAGTTGTCGACCGATATGGGTTTTTCAATAGACAACACCGTTATCTAGAGAGAGCTCAATGGTGGCTGAAAAAAATACAGATAATACTGATGGGGCAAGTTGTCACACTTTCGTTCCACTGAATATTTCCCAGGCTAAGCACATATTTTAATATCTGGGTTACAAAAAAATCTGTCGGACATTTCTATCGGTATCACCCAGGAAAAAAAGATACAGTTAATTTAATGCATGTTGACGTTTTGTGATGTCCCAATAGTGTTGACAAAATCATGAAAGCAGAATAAAACATAAGACCTAATTAATTTACTTATAAAATGAAAACTACTTTTTCAATTTTTTTATTCCATTCAGATTCATACAGTTACAACATCCACCAGATTTTTACACATCTAGAACATATTTTTTTTTTCACGTTTTTACATTTAAAAAATGAAATGTAGTTTGTACAAACGTGTAAAAGTCTGTTCTCAGTACAGGTATGTTTCATGTCAGGGTGGAAGCTGTCACTAACTGATCAAGGGTTAGCTGGTTAGCATAGATCTGTTAGCTCCTGCTGGTAGATGATGTAACTGCGTGAATCTGAATGGAAAAAAATATTTGGAACAGTAGCCTACCTTTCATTTTATAAGTGAATTAATTAGGTCTTATATTTTATTCTGCTTTCACGTTTTATGTCAACACTATTGAGATGTCACAAAATGTCAACTTGCATTAAATTAACTTATCTTTTTTCCTAGGAGATACCAGTGGGGGAAAAAATCGACAGATTTTTTTTTATCCCAGATATTGAAGTATGTGCTTATACAGAAAGTGGCTTTAAAAAATAAAGCTAAGCTGGAAATGTGTAACAAACAAGCAAATGTGTGTATTTGCCTGTTTGGTATTATGTGACAACTTGCCCCGGCGGTATTGTCTGTATTTTATCGGCCACCATGAGCTCTTTTTAGATATCGGCTTGGACTATTGAAAACCCCATATCGGTCGACAACTATGGTGTGCATCCCTTGCTGTCTAACTGGTCATCAAAGCCTTACAAAGACCGTATATATGACAGTATCATTCAAATAAAACAAAAAATAAAAAAACTGACATCAACACTTGAACCACTTGTCACGACTAGACGGCGTGCTAGATATTCATTCAGAATATAACAAGACAATTTCCATCCATTATTACTAATTATGTTCTTAATTTCAGCAAATCCATGGTTTAAATAGGTTAATGTAAAGCTTTGGCAAATCAAATGCATGCACATCGGTAGTGAGATGCATTTGCACATGTTTTAATGGTTTACTTATATGCTCAAATCAACCGAAGATCACGCCATAATTGTTTTTATACTTACATTTAACTACCACGGAGATATTTGTGCAAATCTTCTTAAGCAAGCAGTGGGCAGAGTCTGAAATCAGACAGGTAGTCAGCTGACATTTTCTATAACACCACAAGCATGCGATCATACCTTGATGAACGAGCTCCAGTGGGATTGTGTATTGTAAGCTTTGATCAAACTGTTGATCCTTCGGGTTATCTGTTGCTTGATATTTCAGTCCGAACCCCACTGGCCACCCTCTCTGATTGAGATGTTACAGTAAAAACGATATCTAGGTGTATGAAGTCATCTGGGTCAAGAATGAGCGTGACAGCAGCGACAGAGGTGACATTGATTTCTTTTCATGTGATGCTGAATGCAGTTTTCGTGTGCAAAATGTCATCGCATTATGTGTAAAATTATAATCGCTGTAAAAAGATCACTGACTGAAAAGATTCGGTCAGAACATTCAGGATTCATTAGAATGCAGTGCGGCAGACCGTCAGGTCAATCTATTTAAAGACAGACGGGGGAGAAGCGCACAAAATCACAGCATTCATACAAACCCACATTATTTGATCATTTGCATAAACTAGTTTAAAATGTAATGTACTTGACATATTAGTATGAATTACACAAAATGTATTAATAAAATCGACTTATTTAAGCACACCTATTTAGTTTTTTTCGATAGCCCAACCTTTCACAGTTTAAAAATGGTATCGCCCAACTGCTGTATAGGTAACGGCGAGCTTTGAAAGAAGCTGATTGGTCGATTCGCGCTTGTGTGATCCTTTGGTTTGTTGTGCGGAGAGAGGCTTGTCTTGAGGAAGAGGCCAGTATGGATCCACCGCGGGATATTCAACATTTTAAACGAAATATTGGCACTCGATCCACGGTATCATCGTGTTCCTCTCTCGCCATGGAGATCAAGAGAAAGAAAATAAGAGAAAGCATGTTTTTTCAAAACGAGGTGAGTCTGTTATGCTGGAATTCACGTTGTGGTTGTTCATGTCTGTTGTTATTATTCAAGACTAACGTTAACCGATACATTCAATAATTTTCTCAGGCCAAAGACAGACATATGAAGCGATGCACAAATGTGCATA
Organism: Phoxinus phoxinus; assembly: GCF_949152265.1. NCBI lineage: Eukaryota > Metazoa > Chordata > Actinopteri > Cypriniformes > Leuciscidae > Phoxinus > Phoxinus phoxinus. The sequence goes on from NC_136888.1 coordinate 30,950,233, forward strand.
ACACGCAGCAGATAATAGAAGACATGAATTTGTTGTTCATAACTTCTAAGAAACTAAAGGTAGTCTGTGTATGAGGAGAGTGTGGTCATGTTTCATTCATATTCTATTATCTAACTTGCATACCATCCATGTTATGTGTTGGAATCCTCCAATGGACCAAATGAGTGAAAATACAGCTCTAAAATTAGTCAATGTTTAGATTGTTTTGCGTCTTTTTGTCCGACTAACGTTACTAGTCTTCATCACCACCTGCTTGCGATATCCGATTCGTGGACAAATCGTTTCATGTGAATCGGATCTTTTTAGTGAATTTGTTTTGCGGCTTTTGATTCTGACTCGAAACTCCATTATGAGCCGAAAACCAATAATTGAGCTAATGGTAAAATCATGAAATGACTATTAATAAACTAACCAAACTTAAAGGGATAGTTCAACCAAAAAAATCTGTCGTTTATTCACCCTCTTGTTGCTCTTGTCCATCAAACCTGTATGAATTTCTTTCTTCTGCTTAACGTTAATACAAAAGAAGATATTTTGAAGAATATGTGTAACCAAACAGTTGTTGGACTACTTTGACTTCAATAATATTTTTTCCCCCAGTCAAAGTAATCCAACAACTGTTTGGTTAACGTTACCCATATTCTTCAAAATATCTTATTTTGTGTTCAGCTGAAGAAGAAATTTAATACAGGTTCGTAACAACTTGAGGTTGAGTAACGTTACATGTGATGGTAAAATTGTCGTTTTTGGTGTTGAACCATCTCTTCAAAACCAGTGTCCCCCTCCATATGATTTATTGTAATGTTTTTTAGAATATAATATCATGCCATGGTCAATGTGATCTGATTACAGTTGGACTAAATAGTTATTGAATCTAAGTTTTAAAAGAACCGATTCACCAAAAATGACTCGGACTTCCATTACTTTCACTCCCTTTCATCGATCCATGTCCCCTAAAGTAGGGTGAGCTCCTCTTCTCTTCCAGCTATTTTTATGTTACTTCATTGGCTCATTCCCATTCATTGGTGTGCAGACCATTGATCCCCAATGCCCATATTTCATCTCTCCATAAATCAGCATGCACATGCATCAGGAATCATTGTAGAATAGACTGTGTGGTAGTTCTTCTTTCCCATCTTATTCTTCCTCTTGTCTGAATTTGTTTTACTCTGAACTGTTTTGAGAGCACTCGTCCATTAAGCTACTTTTATTTCTCCTTATGGATTTTGGCCTTCCAATAGGACCGTGATATTCAGGAGAAATTGGAGTTTGAGATGCGAATGAGAGCCGGGGCTTACAAGATTCTGGTTGCCAGCACTAAAAAAGAGCATGTGTTGGACGCTTCCAGGAGTCTGTTAACCTGTAATGCCAGGATTAAAGCCTACATGAGTGAAGCCCAGAGGAGGAAAGCGCACCAGGACATCAGAAGGTTAGAACAGCAGCTGTATTGCTGGCAGTATTTAGTGGAAACTCATGTAAATGATCAAACATGCATATAATATACTTTATTTTGTATTTTTAGACCCTCAGTCTCTCAGGATCAAATCCCTTGTAAGGGAAAGGTAGCCATATCTGGTAAAGGAATCAATGTTTCTTTTCTTTTTTCATATAACCCTGTTTGTTATTTGGTAGTAAAAATGTCTTTGTTTCTTTGATTCATGTATTTTTATTTGACTTATCCAGGCCTGCGAATTCCATTGTTTTGGAAAGATTCAGAACACTTTAACAGCAAAGGGAGTGAGTAACAGTATAAAAACTATTATAATTATTTATTATTTTAAAACATCCATGTCTTTGCTAATGTTATGAATGTAATGCAATCTGTTTTTATTAATTGAATGGTTTAGCTTACACACACACACACACACACTACAGTTCAAAAGTTCGGTTTGGGTCCGTAAAAAAAAAAAATCTCAGCGGCAACACGGTAAATTGATCAAATGACAGTGAAGACATTTATAATATTACAAATGATTTCAACTTAAAATGAACAAATATTTTTAAATATCACAGAAAAATTTCCACAAAAATATTAAGCTGCACAACGGTTTACAAAATTAATAAGAAATGTTTTTTGAGCAGCAAATCAACCCATTTAGAATGATTTCTGAAGGATCATACGACACTGGAGTAATGAAAAAAAAAATCAGAGTTATATTAATAAACGCCCTGACGCTTCCGAGCTTTATAATGGCAGTGAATTGCAACCATCAGTTTGAAGCTCAAAAAAGTGCATCCATCCATCACAAACAAACTCCAAATGGCTCCGGGGGGGTTAATAAAGGCCTTCTGAAGCAAAGCGATGAGCTTGTGTAAGAAAAATATATCGATTGTATTCGTCTGAAGAAATTCATACACCTAGGATGGCTTGAGGGTGAGTAAATCATGGGGTAATTTTAATTTTAAAGTCAACTATAAGTAAATGCCGCTTTGGTGAGCCTGAGAGTTCTTTCAAAAACATGTAAAATCTTAACAACCCCAAACTTTTGAACAGTAGTGTGTATAATATATGTATATTTTAAGAAATCTCTTCATATAGTAACTTCTCCTGATGCTATGCATATCTGAACCCAACAGATGCACAGCGGGTGGCAGTCTTTTGTTTGATAAAGATTGGCTCAGAGATTTTTGACACTGAAATGGTGATTGCAGACCCCTCAATGACCGATATTTGCTTTGAAGGTGTCAAAAATTTGTAAGTTCTCATCTTTCTATATTTCACTCTACAGCCATTTGAGAAATATGTGAAAACGATGTTCTTGTATTTCAATAATTTTAACAGCTCTGAAGCGAAGCCGGACTTTGAACTGACATTTGAGCTGTACAGCTGTGGACTGGAGGAGGAACCAACCTTTGTCAACACCCCAAAAAAACTGGCTAGGAAGCTGCGCTTGTCTTTTGGCAGATCTTCAGGCAGGAAACTCTGCCCTCTTCTGGATGGAGGAGACCCAGACACTTTCCTCCAGTCCAACCCAATACCATTGTATGCGAACATGGATATAATGTCCATTTCCTTAATTCAAATAATTGATATTGTTGTACTAGAGAAATGCATGTATAAAAAAAACTTTTTTGTGTCAGAGGTGCACAGTACTCACTGTTGGCGTACACCACACTGGGCTTGGAGCAGGCAGAGGGATCTTTCCAGTCTCATTCTCTTATAATCATGCAAAATGGTAAGAACAAACAACCCACATTTGAATAATTGACCAGCATAGTGGTTCTGATTGACCTCCTGCCATTGGTCTGTCAGTGGAGGCTTCATCATGGCTGCCGCTGTATGGAAACCTGTGCTGTCAGCTGGTGGCACAACCGGACTGCATGACACAAGACATGATGAGCAGTTACCTGAGCCAACAGGTAAGACATCAACTGGTGTTTTTCTAGTAAAGATTCATGTCAACATTTGTGAATGGAATGAAATGTGTAAAATCTGCGTTTTGTTTATTATCCATTTAGCTAAGCATTGAGGGTTTGCAACGCCGCTGTAAGTTATATTGTATGCTGAAGGCTGGACAGATTTCATGCTATTACTCTCCTGAAGAGATTCAAGCAAAAGTGGAGCCCAGCCTCATTATTCCCATAAACCGGGTAAGAAACATTTCTAAAATGGCCTTTTCCCCCCCTTAAAGCTGCTATGTGGAGTTTTTCTACTAAAATGAATCCATTTTTTATTGCCTGTGTGTGAAGGGGTTGTAATCTCACAATAAAATGATCCACTTGGCGGGTTTTGCTATTACCTCTGAAAGCAAGTATTCCTATTTCTATGTGAAGTCTCCGGGTCGGATTTGCCGTGAAATCCAGTGAGGTGACAGACCTGCATGCGCCTCTCGCCTCGTCTACTGACTTTGCACTCAACAGCGACGACACTGCAACTTTATGACATGGAATCTGCTAATATTACTAAGAAACGACCAGCACAACACAGACTCCAACACAAACTCCACATAATAAGAATAAATTTTTTTTTTAAAAAAAGCATGCGCAGGAGCACTCGCTTGTAAACGTATTGGTTGCAATCTGAAACATCACCGCTAGATGCCGCTGAAAACTCCACATAGCCCCTTTAAACCCTCAAAATGCAAAACTTTGTTTTTAGGAAGGAATGTATAAGCTCAAGTGTTCTACTGTGTTTGAGGTCACCACAAAATACAAATGCCTGGTCTTGTGCATGATTTTATATATTTCCAAAAGAAAAAGGTTGCGTTTAAAAAAAGGCTAAAAAATAAAGATTAGTTCACCCAAAAATGAAAAACTTGACATCAATTACTCACTCTCATGTTGTTCCAAACCTGTTAGACTTTCCTTCATCTTTGGAACACAACTACAATTTTGCTGCTTAAAAACATTCAATAAGGGAACTTAAAACTAATCCATCAATTGAGTCCACATTTTCTGAAGAGACTCGATCGCTTTATATGGTGACCCGATTTAATTTATGCTTTTATTCACATATTAACAATTGATCAGCGAACATAAACAGAAGCTCATCCATACTTGCTTGATCCAGGAAAACAAACCTTTCGTTCTAGCTTGAGCTCAAACGTGCTGCGTAACATGAGAATGAACCTCATTGGTTCTCAAGTCAAGCATACATGCTTGAGATATTATACATTTTAATATCAGCCGATGATGGTTATATAATAATTGGCTATATCGCTACACTGCTATATGCAGCCTTTCTAATCTAATAAGCTTGTAGTTAACACAGTAATTTAATTGCGGTCAATGTTAAAGGTTACAGCAATAATAGCAAATGACTGACAAAGCTTTACCATTTAAGATACATTGAAGAACCATTGTAAAATATGTAGTATAGTGTTTGTGTGTGTGTTTGTGCAGGAGACCCGTATTCGTGTGCTAGAAAAGGACCACCAGAGGACTGGCTGTAAACTCAACCTGATAAACCCGGGAAATGGAGACAGCATCAGTCATGTGTTCATTACTGAAACTCCTGACATCTTACAGGAGTGGCTGGATGCCCTCTGGCAGCACATTTATGACCAGGGTCAGTTCAACTAGCATCTGTTAGAATTCAAAGCAAAATAATTTTGTATGCGTTGTTAACAATTATTACGAACTTATTCTTAGGTCAGTGGCTACATGCATGTGACAAGCTCATGGAAATTGAGGTTTTGTCACCACGGAAACCCCCACTCTTTCTTACGAAGCAAGCTGACTCTGTTTATAATGATCTGAGTGAGTAATCAAGGACATATGTATCATTTATAATATAATATAAGAGTGACTTGTTCTGCTTTTGTTAACTAGATTAGGAGGAACGAGTTTAGTCTAACTTCCTGTTATTTCTGTGTTCGTTATTTGGTTAATAATGTATTCTTTTCAGGCATCGGGTCCCCTGGGAAATTTGAGAGCTTGACTGACATAATTCACAATAAGATTGAGGAAACTGATGGGCGCTTTCTCATTGGTCAGGAGGAGGACACAGAGCCGCCTCATTGGGCAGCGCTGTTTGAAGGATCCCGGCCAATGGTAGTACAAAAAACGGTTCTGTCACCAGGTAAAGAAAGCAATCAGTCTATTACGAGTCCTGTCACGGGTAGCAAAAAGAAGAGGAGAGCTCCTCCACCCCCTCCTGATAAATTACCCTTTACCAGCGTCTTATCCAATCAGGAGAAAGAGAACGGTAAGGGGGCGAGGCCTCGGACAGGGCGGCCCTCGCTGGATGCTAAATTCTCTGCCATCATTCAGCAGTTGCAGAAGAGTCACGCATCAACACGCAAGAACGCCCCTCTTGGACAGATCGAGCCCTGTCAGCACCCTTGTGTCCAGCAAAAAAGAGATGACGAGTCAGATATACCAGAGAATCCTGGGAAAGAATACAGTCAGGTCCCTCAGCCACCTGTGCCGGCCCCCAGGAGCAAACTGAGGATGTCATTCAGAGAGAAGAGGAACCCAAAAGCCTGGTGAATTAATGAGGCATGAGACGTCTCTTTGATTAATGATCTGTTATGGAAAGATGAAACGCCCTTGGACTCATAAGGAGATAAACTCCCTCTCACGCTTTTCTTGATCCATATCAAGGGTCAGGAGAATGCTGGGAGTGAATGTGAATGTATACATTGCCTCTCTTGTTTGTTCTAGCTTGAACGAACAACTATAATCAGAAAAAAGTTGTAACTTTTCGTAAACCATTTTAATCGCATTTTAAATAACTATCCCGTAGTTGAAACTTTCCCTTTCAAGGCTTAATGACGGCCCAATTAATTTCAAATCTTGATTTACTGTTAAAAGTAGGTTGTGTATCATGGTTTTTTATATTAGTTGTCTGTAATCACCACTCATGATGTAACCACTACAACTAAGCACTTTAAGATTTTGGCTCGCTGCAGTTTAACAGTTTTCTTCTTTCATATCACAGAATTATGTCATGATACGATAGGAAAGTTACGGGTACATGTTTTCTGCTTCTTTTTAAAAACAAGTATCAGTAGATTAAGATGCAGCAGGAACTGGATATATTTTTTGGACTTAATAATTTTATACTTTTGAATAATTAGCATTTAAAAATGTCATGTTAGACACTAAGGGTTTAATCTTCATACTGTTGTGTTGAATCAAGTACTTTAAATAGTTTAAAACGTGTTTTATAAGGTCTGAGCACTATGGAACACTATGTAGGTTATAGTGTGTATGAAAATGTCTTGTTGGGGTAAATTTGTGATTTTGTTTAATATCTTTGTTCCATTTATGTACACATCTGAATGTTTAAGTAGCTCACAATGCATTCCACTAAATACTGTTGTAGATTTTTCAAGATGATTCATGTTATGGTATTTTTGTGCAATCTATTGTTTCTTTTGAACGAAATTGTTCTTTTTCAGTTGTTTTCGAGTAATTCACTCTTCATCATCATTTTTTTATGGGCATCAATGTAAATGGAAAATATATTTGCGGTAATTCTGCTAAAATGAAATAGAACAACATTAAAAAGTTGTACTAAACTGATTTATTCTGTTGTCCTTATTTAGTATGTGCGCCTGTGCAATACAGAAGTCACTTTGTTACTGTGTAGTGTTTATGATTATAAATATTTCGGTGTGGAAAGAAATCATGCAATCATTCTGTTAAATATCCACACTCAAAACATTGTTCACTTAACCGTAAAAATGCTTTTCATAACATAATCCCAAATTCTTTAGTAACTCCAGCCAAAGCTATTTAAAATATAGATACCGTGCTTTATGCCAAGTATTACTATGTATTTTTATACTATGCCTACATGTATTTTTACAATATCAATTGCTTCTACTTTTTTTTAATATATTGTAATAGTCATGAGGCATCAGAAAACTCGCCTGTGGTTCTGACCAGCACCATTTTGTTTAGATGATTGCTCCAAGGCCCCATGAATTTGTTGTTCCAGATTGCGTTCCAACTCCTGCCAGTGCTGTTCCTCAAGAACCTGCTGCTTGTATCATTAAATGGAGATAAATAACAATACTAAACATCTGTTCTATTATTGTGGCAAAATTTGTGACATCTGGGTTGTATTCTAGTCTCTTCTCACCTTTTTGAGGGAGGTCTTCACTGTGAGCGGAAGCACCTGTTCATTTTTCTTCATACTGTTTTTTTCAGTCTTTCTCTTCTGTCTTTCCTGTTGTTTTTGCTCCAGAGTCTTCTGTAGGGCCAGCACTCTCTCATCTCTTTTGACAGCCTCCCGCAGTTCACTTCTCATCCTTTTCTCTTCTTGACTGAAAACAGAAATCCTTCAGCCCCTCTTCCACATATTTAACTCAACATAAATATTCATATGTATAATTACTGTGGGGTCCAAATGTCTGAGACCACTAGGGGAAATACATTAGCATTTTTCTAATTTAATGAATTCTTTTCATTTTTCATTATTATTTTTTCAGTATTTGCTCTCTCCCACCTTTTTGCTTTAATGACAGTAACACTCAAGCTGGCATGAACTATGAATGCTTGTGCAAAACCTGAAAGAGCAAAGGACCTAATACAGAGCCTTGTGGCACACCATAGTTTACAATTGTAAGAACGATTGCATAAACTTCTAAGACTAGTCTTAGTCATCACACTTTTTTTCTTTAAGACTGTTCTTAACTGTTTCAAGTCCGTTAAATAAAAAGTTAGATCGGGCTAATTTCATCCTGAAGAGTAAGACTGATTGCCCCTTTACTAACCACTAGTTGGTCATACTAGTACTTAAGACATGATGTCTTAACATAATGACTATGTTTATGCAACTTGCCCTGATTTCTGTTCCACTACCCAGACAAAGTCATAGTGATCTAAGAGGGAGGATTTGAAGCAGGCTAGTGCCTGTCCACAAATGCGAACCCAATTTTTAAGCCTGTCCAGAAGAATATGATGAGTGTTAATGGCAGCACTTCTAGTCAAGCCGTTTTAGTGGAGAAATATAACCACAGTCAGATAACATAAGTAGGTCATTTGTAAATCTGACAAGTGCTATGCATTTCAATGAAAGCAATCTGACCTTTTGTAAATGAGTTCACTAATCTCACACATTTACTGATTTAATTAGTGACCTAGAAATAGTGCAAAATCTTCAATGTTTATTATCATTCTCATCTGTCTTTTTTTTTTTCAGGTAAAAAAAGAAAGAAAAGAAAGCCTTTTTAATGTCTGAAATGCTCTTTTAGACCCAACTGTAGGTTGATGCAGGGACAGGTGTGTTACCTGCGAGAAGCAGCCTGTTCTGCCAGACTCCTGCGTAGACCGATATTGTCCAGCTGTTCTAGTAGTAGCTGCTCTTTGAGTTGTTTCTCCTGAAAGATCCGCTGTCTTCTGTCCTCCAGCTCACACTGTTCTGACTCTCTCAGGAGTGCCAAACGCTCCCGCAGCTCCGCCAGAGACATCTCGCACAGCAAATCATGACCTGCAGTCTGAGTAACGTAGCAAAACAATGGTTAGATCATAATGATGCATACATTACATTCCTTTTCATCCCCATAGGCAGCTATACAAAACTTATGACTGGTAGTGTATATCATGTTATTCTATTTTTGATTAAATGTAACAAGACAATGCACTAACCTCAGTGTCATCCACAAAGTTTTGTCTGATCAGAGAGACTGACTCAAAAGCCCGAATCTGACGGATGAGCTCCATCTTCCTGCTTAGCTCGGCCTGAGCTTCTTCCAGAGCCTGGCTGAGGAGTTCCCTGCTCTGCTCCGAGACTTCCTTAACTGCTCCGGAGAAAAGCGGTGTTTTATCGTCATTTCATGCCTTGCGAAAATATTATGCCATAAGTATATCATCCACGATCTTTGTACCTATCCGTTGTTTGATTTCTTGTAGCTTAGCTTTGGCGGCTTTGGAGTTCTTGTGACCATCTGCCACTTGTTGCACAAGCTCTCTCATTTCCTTTTCCTCCTTCAGACGTTTCTCTGCATACTTGCGCATGAGGTGTTCAGTCTGAACCAATCACACATTACATCATCATAAACATAATACAGACTGGGTCATGTATTGCTGAAAACACTGATGTTTGTTATGAGATCACCTCTTCTTTAGTCTGCTGAGCTTTATGGTGGTTACGCTCCAAGACGCGTTCTCGTGCAAGAACTGCCTCTTCATGGCTGATCCGTCCCTCCAGTCTTCGGCGCTCCAGTTCAGCAAGTTCCTCCTGTAGATCCTTCTCCTTCATCTCCTTCTGCCACTGCAGGTACGCAGATGGCTCGCTTGCACCCTGTGACAATCGCTCGAATCTGAACACACAAGGACTTTTCTTAGACCACAGTGGAAAATATCTCAATAACTCACAGCTTGAAGTGTTAGTTTACCCAAAAATCTCACATCTATCTCATGATTTTATAAGTCACCCTAAAAGAGCCAAAAATGCGGTCCACATGACTCAAGAACCAATGCTGTTTGCACCTATTGATGTTAGACTTGGTGCAATGTGTTTTCATGCACCATATTTAAATATATGCCAATGAGATTTGATAGATTTTCGATTTTCACTTTGTTCCTTGCTCAAAACTGTTGATAATCTCAGAGGACTTGGCATGGGTCAAACTATATTTATACTTATTATCCCATCAACCAGAACATTTATCTCCCATTCATATATACATAAAGTTTGGTCCAAATATTTGAGATCAGACATTACAAATATTTTCATTACAAGTTATATGAGCACCATAACAATAGGTGAAAATGTAAATGGGAAAAAAAGAATAGGCATTTTGTTTTAATTACAGCAGCACTCAAGCTAGCATGAACTATAAGTGTGCAAAATCATTAAAAAAGGTCAAAGGACCTAATACAGAGCCTTGCAGCACACCATTGTTCCCTTAACCAAGGGAAGTGGTAGTGATTTGAACCAGCAAAGAAGCCGTTTTGTACAAATGAGTCAATGCCACAAATCTACCTATTTGATAATTGACATAGAAATCGTGCAACATTTTAAATATTTCCCATCAATTTTATGTTATTTAGACAGTTTATGGTGCTTTTTATCATTTTTGAATATCTCCTGTGTTACATGGGCGAAAACAAGTTTTGGAAATATGTGAGTAAATGATGATTTTGGAGAATTATTCCTTTAATATGCTGTGGCAAGCAGGACGAGGTCGAGGGACGTGAGAGAACGGCGGGAGACCCGTGGCGTGATTAATGATGAACGACACCTGTGAGGTGCACCGGTTTCGTATCTCTCACGTCCTTCGACCTCGTCCTGCTCGCCACATATGCTATTAGTTGCTTTTCAATACTTTGGAATAATGGTTAATAAGTACTCCAAATAAATTGAATTGGACAGAGAAAAATAACTAAATCTGATGAGGAGTTATGTAACGTTACCTTTGTAACTCTTCTTCCAGTTGACGATTATATAAAGCTCCCTCTCGCAGTATGGCTGTTGTGTTCAGTCTGACAGGTAAGCTGTTTGTCTGTGCCATTGTAAATAAATAAACATTTACTATTTAACTGCACAAAGATACTCAGTAGTGGAAAATAAGTTCAAAAGCACATGTGTCAATGTGTTTTATCTAATCAAAATTACCTTTTGGGTGGCAGGGCTGCCAGAAGTATAAAGCTGGTCAAATTTGAGTTCTGCATCATTGCTTTGAAGAATCTGGGATATTACGTTCTATTCATCAGAAAAAAATAAAATAATGAATAGCTTTCGAATTCTGTGATGATGTTAAAGAAAAAAAAAGTTGATGAATTCAATTGTGCTGTAAGACACTAACTTGAGTTTTCTCAGACTTCTGTGGGTTTGCACAGCTGAACTGCTGAGAGTTTGCTTCATTCAGGACTTTCTAATGGAGTAAATGAGGTACACCATGAGGTAAGGTCTGAACACAAAGTAAATAATGATAAACAAAATTAAAAGCAGCTTCCCAGTATGTCTCTGTTTGGGCTTACTAAAGCTTTTTGTCGGTTCTTCTGCCTCATCTCATCCAGAATCTCTGGTTCCTTTGGAGATCTGTGAGTTGTGACTGGTACCTGGGGGAGGAAATCCCACAATCAGCATTATTTTACAATCTAAAGTGAACAATGTCTGTATGTCATAACGCAGTAGTTCCCAGCCTTTTTTACTCAAAGCCCCCCCCCCCCCCCCCCCATTTAGGCTAAAATATTTGTAATTATGACAAAGTTGCAAATCTTTTTGTGATTGAAGAAGTTTCAGAAACTGTATGTTTTTCGATGAAAACAATAGCATTTTTGTTATTAGTTATTGATTTAATAGTTATTGATAGTTTGTGTTTTTTTTTTTTAGCATTTTAATTTAGATTAGAGTTAGACTATTTATAGGTTATTTTAATATATTAATAATCATCTTTTTAATTTAAATACTCAAAGTCATCCTGCGACCCCCTTGGACATTTTCTGAAGCCCCCTAGTTGGCCCTGGTCATATTGGATTGGAAGTGTCATTGCTGAAAATAAAAAGACACCATATGTCTCTGAAGGTTTGTAGCATTAAAAAGTCTCCCAAATTTGTTTAAATATATATATATTTGAGCCTTTTATCAAATAACCAATGCAATAATAAAATGATGATTGAATGAAAGTTGATATATTTTTATAATATATTTAAAAAATGACTGATTCATAATAAAACACATACTGCATTATTTCAAGGATTTATTCCGATACTTGCCGGCTTGGACTTGTCTTGCTGGGGAATGACTTCAGGAGCAGGGAGCGGTCGAGCTTTGGGCCGGGTCAGATCAAATTCCCTGGGTTCTGTGTTTTTCCTGGGAGACTTTTTTGGCAGATTTCCTCTGTCCATTTTTCTGGCAAGCTGATCCAGCAGCACCTCGATCTCACTGCACCATCTAAGAAGAAGAATAAAGACATCTGCACAATGCTTGCTAGCAACCATCAATAAATAACAGAACTAAACGTGCAAACGCTGTCTTGTTCAGAGCAGGATATATTAGTTACATGTTCTGTGCCACACCTCTTCAACCCTCCAGCGATGGTGGATAGAGTTCATACTCATTAAAAAATTAATGATTCCTAACAACATCCACCTAATTATTATAATTCAGTTAATGACTTACAAACACTTTTCACAATTCAGTAATGCGATACATATTTATTTTGTGATTTAATTTTCAAAGCGTTTACTAAATGCAACACCATCGGCTAACAGTATCAAGTGTGCATATGCATCATAATGTGAAATAATGTGATGTCCTGTTATTATTATAATCATTTTACCTCAGCAGTGGGGTGATCCAGTTCTTATCTACGACGGCAGCATCATAGATGTGACTCCATTCCCTCTGGATATGTGTTGTGAGGTTGCTGACGTTAAAGAAAAAACTCAGGAACTGAGGGACCGGACGGGGCACCATGACAGAGACGGAAAGCAAATGATGAGGAAATATATAATACAATGTTGAAATACTTTAGTTATGATTCAGTTCCACTGAAATACAAATGTTAAATAGCTCCAAATCTTATTCTTAAATCTCCTTATGTATGTGCAAAGCTTACTTTGTGCATTTTTGAGATGTCTAGAGACTTGATAATTCTACTGAAATGCTCCAGGCCAAGATCATCGAGATGGAACATGGCAAGATAACAGACAACTGATAAAACCAAACAAGACCAAAGAAAATCTGTTACCTTTTTGAATGTCTGACAAAGTAACTCTGTTAATATAGTATACTATATGTACATAACCGTAATATAGCAAGATTAACAGTAGTTTGAGCTTGGAAATTACAGTAGGCTATATTTGTCATATAAGTTACATCAACAAAATACATACCATTGAACAGGTTTCGGTCCACTCTGAATAGAATTTGTCCATGGTGCTTGTAAAAGATGTTGACCACAACATCCAAAAGCTTTTTGCGCATGATACATCCATACAAAGTATCAATAATAAACTTTTGGTCAGCAGAGGAATGATTCTAAAAGACATAAGACATGAAAATATGATGGCTTGTCTCTAATGAAAATGCTAATTATGTTAAACATATAACGTTAGGTATGGAGGAAAAATAGACATATTTAATGTAACGTTACCTTAAGATCCTTGGCAGCATCCTGTGTAAAACTGTCAATGCATTGTGTGTCTTCTTGAAACTCGTCCAGGAGCCTTGTTACTTCGTTGACAAGTTCCCTGTAGTTCTTCATCCTCGCTGGATTTCTCAGCCAAACTAAATATACTTTCGGACCAATAGACAGCAGTTCGATAATGCGGATAATTTTTCACTTAGCTTATCTGATTCAGATTATTGGAGCATCTTAATAAAATTGATCAGTATAGAACAACAATTCTATATTGAACCATATGAATAGCTTTACATGTATGATATAATATCCTATGGAAAAACATCTACCTGGCAACGACAGTGTTTTGTTGTTGCCTGGAAACAGCGAGGCGGTCCGACTTTTCCTGAGAGGACGTCATTCTCCAGCGCTATTCCCTTTGTTCTCTTTTGTCCAAAAAAACAAAACATTTAGTGAAACATATAATATTGATCAAAATAATGTTAAGAGCATTTTGGTACCTTAAAGAGATTTACAAAAAAAAGAAAAGTTAAATAAAATGTGTGCAAAATAAATAGAATGGTGACAATATTTTTTTTCCTTTATTTGCTTATTTATGTAAACTAAACGAAAGAGTGATAAAACAACTGTACTAAATCATTTAGGAATAAAAAAGCGGATTGTTTGGCAACCCGAGTGTAATCAGTCAAGCAGCGCGAGCGCAACTTCCGTAGTCAGACTGAGCTCGAGCTCAAAAGCTTAGTCATGAGCAGCCTGTGTGTTTGGGGACAAAGACAACCGCTCGACTGGTGGAAATAAGGGCAGAGTCCGTGCCCGCGATTAATTAATAGTGGATTTACACTGTCCGTGTCTGTTTTTTGGCTTCTACTTGACACTGTCATCACGGCATTGTTGAAGAGCAGGCGCTAGCTTAGCTCGCTAGCTGTGTGTTTGTGTTCGGGTTTAAAGGTCCGGTTCGGGTTTGGTACGGAGCTGCCGCTAAACTGGCGAGGTGACCAATGATGAATCGGTTCCGAAAGTGGCTTTATAAGCCAAAGGTAAGCTTGCCATCAGTTCAATTAATAAATAACGTTACTCATCAAATAGCTTTGTTATTAGGTGAATGTGTTTTAAATCCTAGCGAGTCTACTTGGGCAGTATTTGGGGCATCATATGATGTTGGCAGCCTACCTAGACAGCATTTTGGGGCGTCGTATAATGCAAGCTGTCTACATAAATATCTTGTTAGCATCACATGATATGAGCTGCCTACCTAGACAGCTTTTTTGGGATATCATATGCCAATATTTCTAGGTATGATTTTCTGGTCGTTTTGAATCACAGCCCTTTATTATTCATTCAGATGACTTTGTCCATTCATAATGAAGGGACAAAGTAATCATGTTCTCAGCTGTTTTATTAGCATTTGCTTTAAAATATAATATGTATATTGAGTAAAAAAAATAAAAAATACCATTAGTAATTTTATTTACTGCTACAACTTATTTCAGTTAGTTGACAAAGCAACATTTCTCATTTTAGTTATTTTTTCATCTAATATTTTAATTTGATGCAAACTTTATTTCAATTAATGTAAATGTTTTGTAGTTGACAGCGAGCAATGACCTGGAAAACATATATTAATACGATTAGATTGGATGAGATAGATTTCTGTACATTGACAAAGCAACATTTCTCCTTTTAGTTTGCATTTCATCTCATATTTTTATTTCATTTTATTTAAACTTTTTCAACTCATGTAAATGTTTTTAGCTGACAGCAATAACCCTGAAAACATATATCAATACGATTAGATTGGATGAGATATATTTCTGTACATAGTCTGCTTTCAGCCTGTGTGGTTTGTTTGTTCCGATTTGTATTTCCACAGCTTCTAATGATATTTGAACGGCTCATCTTAAAAACTTCCTAGTCTACTGACATCCGCTTCAAACATTTCAATGCTCATGCTAACTTCCATTAACTCTACAGTGAGTAAATCCACTTCACCAGCTAATAACTCTTCGACAGAGATGCTATGTAATTTTACAGAGCTACCGCAAAAACAAAAGTTCAAAGTCAAAAATCTAAAGATTGCTGCACGCTTGTTTCTCTGGAGCATAAGGTCTATAAGTCTATAGGTCGTTGCCTTTGCTGAGGTTTAATGGCCCCAAACTTTGTTGCTGTCACCAATTTGTATTTTACTCATCAAAAACCACAGCTCACAATGGCTTTAGCTGTGAAACACTCTTGCAATCCACACCTTGGCAACTAATCCAATTGTGGATTGCTGCAGTTTGGTTGTCAACCGGTTTTTAACCAGTTTCTATGAGAGATTAGGGTCACTTTTTTTTTAGTCTAATGCATTTTTGGGAACGTGTGTCTTACAAACCGTACTAATCTTACTACCGGATGTTAGAGCAGGAAAGTGTTTTGTTGGAGTTAAACCTGGGGTACCCCTTAAGATGTACAAACACTCATTGTCAACGAAGTATTGACCCATGGGTGCAGTTCTGCCTCTGACTGTGACTCACTTGGAGACATTCTTCACAAACATGCCTGTTGTTGTCGTCATAGGGAGTGAGCTACGGTATCAGACGCTCTAAAATTAATGGATTAAGTGTGCAGAATCAGTAAAAAAAAAAAAGATTGTTGTTCAAATATTCAAGATGTTTGGATGATGCTTAGAAAAGTAGTGCATTACATGATGCAGTTCCTTATTTTGTTTAGTGTTACCGTAATTTTTTAACTACTGTACAGACATTTTATCTCTTTGAAGTCTGTTGAAATGCACAACCAAAATTGTCACACAAAGTTAAACAATATTGATTCCTTATATATTTGTATAGGCCTTCCTCATCTTTTAGTTCCCTATGCAACGCTTAGTTATTCTGTGGTGATTTGGGAGTCTCTAGTGGTTTGATTGCACCTGCGTGGGCATCATAGGGCGGCTGACCGGTTCAAATCAGCTTATACTCAGCTCTGGTTCATGTTCCAGTCACGTGCCACATCCCAGGCAAATTCATGTGCAGATTACAAACAGCCACAGTCCAGGAAACATAGATGTCCTCCCAATTGGGAAACACTCCATATCACAACTTGCAGATAACACTCAACTTTAGGTAGGCTACATTTTTTACATGTTAAGGAATCGAACAAAACTTGTTTCATAAATCATCCCGGACAGCTTGCGATATGGTTATGAATGATAAAGTATGCAGCTTGGAGAATTGTGGGTTTTTACAACACAAAATATTATAATAAAAAATAAAAAAAGCAAAGACTAGCAGCATTGAAATAGAGAGCTATATTTAAGGACCAGAACACCATATCAACTCTTGACTAGCAACACTAAATTAATTATATTTTTTTATTTTTAAATGTTTTATTTTTTCATTAAGTGCGCTGCTTGTCTTGGCCAGGACCCTCTTGTAAAAGAGCTTTTAAATCTCAAGAGTTTTATTTTCTGGTTACATATTGCTAAATATGAACTATAGCCTATGTATAAATGCGTTTAATCAATTTGACAGCACTAATATGTATATATATATATATACATGAAAATAGCCCTTTTGATAAGAAAGACAACGACATATTGTCATCATATTTGGTTTTTGATAGGAGTGTGTGTGTATATATATATATATATATATATGTGTGTGTGTGTGTGTGTGTGTGTATATATATATATATATATATATATATATATATATACACACACACACACATACACACGTATATGTATATATATATATATATATATATATATATATATACATATACATATATCAAATGTATATAAAAAAATAATATTCTATTAAAATAGCCCTTTTGATAAGAAAAACAATGACACATTGTCGTCATATTCTGTTTTTGATAGGAGTTTGTATATATGTGTGTATGTGTATGTATATATATATATAAAATCTATAAATGTATATAGAAAAAAAATTGTTCCATTAAAATAGCCATTTTGATAAGAAAAACAATGACATATTGTCGTCATATTCTGTTTTTGATAGGAGTGTGTATATATGCGTGTATGTGTATGTGTATATATATATATATATATATATATATATAATCAAATCTATAAATGTATATATATAAAAAATCGTTCCATTAAAATAGCCCTTTTGATAAGAAAAACAATGACATATTGTCGTCATATTCTGTTGTTGATAGGAGTGTGTGTGTGTGTATATATATTCCATCAAATTTGTTTCAAGTTCCAATTCTTTGTGAGACACCAAGATCTTTGAAATACATCTATTCACTGTCCAGTCTATGATGCAAGAGAATGTTTTCTGTTGAGTGCCCAATGGAGCAGAAGGGGTCCAAAGGTCTAAGTCCTCATCAGTGCTCTTTAATCCAGCGCTGACATCTATCATTACATTACATGCTCTTCTGGTGTGTGGGAAATGGCTGTTGTTGCAAGATACGCGTCTTTAAAAAAGTGAATGTTTTTACACTCAGTGCCAGAAACACGCCATACTGCAGGAATCTGATACTTGCTTACTTTAGCACCAGTTTGTTTGATCATCTGGTACTTGATTAGATCATTCAGACCATCTGTTTACATTTGCTTTCTTTTTTTCATACAGAGGTCAGATCCGCAGCTGCTGGCCCAGTTCTACTATGCAGATGAAGAGCTGAACCTGGTGGCCACTGAGCTGGACAGTCTGGACGGCAGAAAGGACCCTCAGAGGTGTACCCTGCTGGTCAACCAGTTCCGCTCCTGCCAGGTGAATCACTTAATGGCCTCACAGTACAGAGCTTCGTAGTATTGTTTGGACAGTTTTATCAAGTGTTTGTTTTCCATTCCATCCAGTCTTTTTCCTCACTTTTCTTGCAATGATAAGTCGCGAGGAAGCTAAGAATGTGTTTGAAATGAGTCTCTTACGGCGGTGATCCACTTGTCCGTGCGACACTTCTGTCGCGCTGCACTCCACTATATTCCTATGGGTGACGTCAAGCGACTTTGACGCGCTTGCAAAGCATTCCGGGAAGGCGGCGCTTCATTTGAAAAAATGCCGCGCGTCAAAAAGCTGGCCGATGCCCATCTTTATGCAAATGAATTCCGTTGAACGCGAGGCGTCTATCCAATAGAAGCACGCACATGGAGACGGAGGGAAGTCTCTCGCGGGTCCTTTGTTTTTGACTGGCCGCTGGCTGAAAACCACGCCCATAGCGGTAAACTAGAAGAACGCCCATCAACGTTCACATGTGGGGAGGCGTTGCGACACCACACGACATTCGTGTCGGACAAGTGGATCAGTACCGTTATGCTCACCAAGGCTGCATTTATTTGATCAAAAAAATACAGTAAAAAATAAACACAGTAATATTATGAAAAATTAATACAATTAAAAATGTTCTATTTAAAAATGTTGAAAAGCTGAATTTTCATTATTACTTACACGTTACTTGTGTTACATGATCCTTCAGAAATCATTCAAATATGCTGATTTGAACATTTCTTATCAATATTAATATTAATACTTAATATATTTGTGGAAACTGACATTTATTTCAGGATTCTTTGACGAATAGGAAATGGAAGTCGTCACTTTTAATCAATTTAATGCATCCTTGCTGAAGAAAATGATTAATTCCTTTAGTTTATTTTTCAAAATCTTACTGACCCCAAACTTTTGAATTGTGGTGGATAGTGGAATTAATTAATTTTCCAATAAATACACAAAATGCCTGGAAACAGTTTGCAGGATTTCCACAGTCATAGAAAACCCAGTATTATCAGGGAATTTTAAAATCATTATTTCCTGGTAAAGTATGGAAATTGAAAACCAATCATGGGATTTTTTATAGTGAATATATCATCTTTTTTTCTTTTTCTTTTTTTTTCTCAGTTTGTGAGTGCAGTCTCTAATGATTTTCTTAAAAATCCTTATCCGGTAATCCCATGAGCGGAATCGTCTTGGAAAAGTGGAAACATTGAAATTATAATCTCCCTTAAACCCTTTAAGTGAATGTTCTAACCCTGCATGTTGTGTATCTTCTCAATAAATGTGTAGGACAATGTGTTAAACATCATAAATCAAATTATGGATGAATGCATACCTGAAGACCGAGCCAACAGAGACTTCTGTGTGAAGTTCCCAGAAGAGATCCGCCATGACAACCTTGCCGGGCAGCTGTGGTTTGGGGCAGAGGTAGTGCACACTAACTGCTTTCCTTCAGAACAAGATCTTCCCTAGAGATCTTTCTTGTTAACTTTCAAAAGCACATGAATATAAAGAACTTCAGAACATCAGTGTATCATAGCTGTCACTTGTGGCCATGAATCAGGGCGGCGTAACCCATTAGAAGCAGAGACTTTATTATCACTCCTCTCTCTAGTGCCTGGCTGCAGGATCGATCATCATGAATCGTGAAATCGAGAGCATGGCCATGAGACCTCTGGCTAAAGACCTCACCCGTAGCCTGGAGGAAGTACGCAACATCACCCGAGACCAAGCGCTACGAGATCTCAACAACTACACCGACCGCATGAAGGAAGCGTTACGTCAGTTTGACGGCCTCTTCGCCGAGTTTGAGCTCAGGTACCTTAAAATATGTACAGCTGTTTTGATTTTTGCATCCACTTATGATGATATATTTATGAGGATGACTAGACTGCATTTATGCTTTTGGACAGTTCATAAATCATTACGAGGTACTAATGTTATCATACACAAGCAGGTTAGCTTTGCAAACATGTCACTTCAGCAGACAATTAAAAGTATTATTACAAAACGTGAAAGTAATGTCATCTTATCATGGATCTGTCGGTTTCTTGTTGTAGCTACGTGTCAGCCATGGTGCCTGTGAAGTCCCCTAAAGAGTATTACATCCAGCAGGAGGTGATTGTGCTCTTCTGTGAGACCGTTGAGAGGTGAATATTCAGGTCTTGGAACTACCTCGCAATATAATACTCATCATGATGCATTGCATTTTCCGTTTAAAAGAAAGGAGAAGAATCGTGATTACTATCATGTGAATAAAGTGACACTTATTTAAAGCTGCAGTCCGGCACTTTTTTGGGTTTAAAAATATCAAAAAATAAATTTTTGAAAAAAAACGTAACCAGACAGTGTTCAAAACGATCTGCTTGCCTTACCTCGATTCAAAACGGTAAGCTTGTAATAATGATTTTAATTCTAGTGGTACTGGTGGATTTCCGCGGGAATTTCGAGCATGTCTTTGCGTCATTACGTCACTTCTGTACACATAGAGAAGGAGTCCCCGGCTAGTCGGCTATATAGCGTGTGTGGATGATGGTGGAGTTTTAGCTTAGCATTTGGTATGGCGGATCCCGAAAGTTTAAAGCGACAATCACCAGTGACAACTGGAGATTCACCAGTTGTAAAACCCAAAGACTTCGGACTTCAGAAAAAATATATTTTTCACGTTTTGACGTGATATAAGCAATCGTTAGATTTAATCAGCATGCTATAGCCTACTGCAATGCTTCCCCCCACCCCCCGAATTTGGTCAGAACAAAAGTGAATGTTACTTACTTGTTCAGATGACATTTACCGATGAAAATTCTAATGTTGACACTTTCAAAAGGTATACTCTGACATTGCTGATGACAGTACAGTATCCACAGCGACGCGGCAGCGACAGGTTCTCCTCAATACATTGTGTTCATCCGCGCTGTTTCATGCCGATTTACTACCCACGCACAGTTAATACTTCCGCGAATAACTGCAATTGCAGATTTCGAACAGAGATGGCGACAAAGAGGAAAAACGACGGACTGCAGCTTTAAAGTGACACATTAATTAAATGTGTATATTAGTATTAATAGTAAATATATTCATATATACAGTATTAATGTTTTCCAATCTCAAGGGCCCTGAAGCTTGATTATCTTACACAAGACATGATTGACGACTACGAACCAGCTCTTATGTTTACAATTCCTAGACTTGCTATTGTCTGGTAAGTGATATGTCATTGTAATTATCTGTTTTCTTCATGTCAACCACCTCCAAATCCCTCTTTAAGTATTTATTTGAACTCCCACTGTATGGGTCATCCTCTTTTCTTTCATATATACGTTTACTCACCTGGTAATGGTATCATGTGTCATGTTATCTCTTATTAGTGGCCTTGTTATCTACTCTGAAGGGCCTCTTAACCTCGACCGCAAACCAGAGGACATGTCTGAACTCTTCCGGCCCTTCCGTACTTTGCTGAGAAAAATAAGGTATAGTTTGTGTTCACAATAGTTAGTCACGGATGCCTCTGATTTGGTCATATGATGCAGATATAGCTTGTTTTTCAGGTTTTTCAATGCTTTTATGGTAAGGCTTTATAAATTTGCATTCAACCTGCTTTGGTTTTGCTGGATTGCTTTTTTGTTTGGCATTTTTCTTCAGTTAGGTTTTATTTTTGTTAGTTTTATTTGTTTCTATTTGATTAGTTGATATTTGTACTACGTTAAACCGAGGTCCTGACTCTCTGTGGTCATTAAAAATCCCAGGATGTCCTTCGAAAAAGAGTAGGGGTGTAACCCCGGCATCCTGGCCAAAATTTGCCCCATGGCCTCTGTCCATCATGGCCTCCTAATCATCCCCATATACTGATTGGCTTTATCACGGTCTCCTCTCCACCAGTAAGCTGGTGTGTGGTGGGCGTTCTGGCGCAATATGGCTGCCGTTGCATCATCCAAGTGGATGCTGCGCATTTGTGGTGGTTGAGGAGATTCCCCCCCTTCTATGTAAAGCGCTTTGAGGTCTCAGAAAAAGCGCTATATAAATGTAACAAATTATTTAAATTGATTGCAAACTGCTCTGAAACCACCAGCCTGTTGAACGAGCAAGAAAGAAGCGCCACGTTTTTTGACTTTGAACATGCATCGCTTACATTTGTGTAATGAAATCACATCTTTTTGAAGTTTAATCACATTAGGCCGTATCTAACAATGTAATGTAATGATTTTTTTTTCTTTCCTAAATGTAAGACTTCTTAAGATGATCATTAAGATGTTGTATTGTACAATTTAAGGCTTTTTATGATCTTACATTTCATGAAACTGTTTTTTTTTTTTTTTGCTTTAAGAACCTACGGGGGCTTTTTTATTTGCACACATCTAAATGCATTTTACAATTGCAATTGCACACATCCACATCTATTTTTGTTCACAAAAGCGAGTGAAACGCTTTCGAGCCCTGGAATGGCTTTGAATATGCTTACTCATGTGGAAAACGATTGAATCTCACTCACAGAAAATAAACTAATTGCCTTGCCTACAGTCTTTATGGTAGTTGGGTGGAACTGGCATTCATTGCTGAATCACAGCAGCACTGAGATTTTAAAATTTAAACCATATTAACTTTTTATGTAGCAACTGAAGAACATGGCTGGTTTCTGAATCCTATAATTGTTCTTCTCATCAGGGATCTGCTGCAGACTCTAACAGAAGAAGAGCTCATCACGCTGGAGCGTAGCCTCTGCATCTCCCAGGATGGAGATTTCCCTGCAGGTTCCAGCGTGCCATCGACCAATGATCCAGCCGCTTCCACCGGTCCTGAGAGCCATCTAGATACACTGGAAAAGGACGACAGAGTTGAGGAGGTGGTGGATCTCACACTTTGTGTAGCCCAGGAAGAAGATTCTGTATGGAAGGAGGATGAGGAGAAGATTGGGCAGCCCGAGACCTCCAGCGAGAGTGAGGAAGAGGAGGCCACAGATGTAGACTTGGCTTGCTCCATGCAGTATGATGAAGAAGAGATAGAGCAACTTAATATGATGGTGCATCAAGTGGGGGATGAAATGTCTACGCTTCTTTCCCCTCCTAGTCAGAATCAGTCCCCAGCCCGCCAGCCTCGACCCTATAGAGGAAGTAGCCTCGACGGTTCCAGTGCCACCTCCAGCCAGCATGCATCTCCGCGGAGAGTCCCGGGTTCCTACCATGATGACGATAGAGTTTTCTTTATGGACGACCTGGAGTCTGGTATAACTAGCGAACTGTGTCGCGGACAACTTCCCCTTCCTACCATATGCCTGAGATCCCCTGACCACAGTAGACCCACCCCGTTGACCGACTCATCATGTAATGGTTGGTTGACAATCTGCCAATCAAGCAACACCACCAATCTGGAATGTCAGCGCAAACTGAGCCAATCGGATGAGTCCTTGGGGAACTCCGACAGGTCGCCCATGGTGAATGGCTGGGAAGGGTTACAGGAGGAAGATAGTGTACAGACTGCGGAGGAAATCGCCAATCGTACCGGTGGAATGAAGCTTTCCGCCACTGTTATTTTTAACCCTCATTCCCCAAGCTTGACCGACTTGGCCGTTGTCTTGCCTCATTCAGCCGATGCTTCTGAACCCGGTGAGGGTGGGGCTTTAGTTGCCACTCAGTGCCTGCTTAATTCCTGTGTGTGCTGTGCTGGCGGATGCGTCGACAACCACGAGGATGCCATGGATCCTGCTGGCCGGGGCATGGCGCTGGGATTTGAGAAGCACAAGCTCACCATCACAAGCTCTGTCATTAAGTCGGCAGTAGCTGCTGCCAGCCCAGGGAAGGGAAATGGACATTTACCGCTCACCCTGCCCCCTTCACAGGGCCATCTCACCCCTTCTGTACCGCACTGTTCCTTGCAGAACCTAGCGAGAGATGAGGAGGGCAGTCAGGACTGTACCCACTATTCCTGCTGTGAGAAATGCACCTCAGGGGTTCTTCTTGCTCAGGATAGAGGCTCGGGACAAGGGGAGGGAGGACCTAGTTGCACCCATCAGGACACAGGATGCCGGACCCAGACTAACACTACAGTAAACGGGAAATTGGAAGGTTTTGGAAAACAGTCCAAAGAAGATAACAGAAAGATATCTAGGTTTGTTTATGTGTGTCGAGTATGCATTAAGGTTTTTTTGATTTGCCTATTTTGAAAAAGGTTTGTTTGTCACCTTGTTTCGTATATTAGTTGATTTCATTATGAAAGTTGCCATTCTTTTCAGTTCTCATATTTCATTTTCATCTCCCCCACATTTTTCAAAATGGTCCGCAGCAGTTCTCTGGAGTCCCCCCTCAGTTCTGTCCCCAGCAGTGACATTGATGGGGTTTCTGTCACTACATGCAGTTTGTCAAGTTCATACACACCCAGGTAAACTTTTATCTGATGGGCAATGGTGGAATATGTCAGCACTGTTGCTATAGAGTGCTTCAGGGATGATGGATTTTAATAGGCCAACCTTGGAAGTTAGCAATAATCTTCACATCTGAACACAGGGTTTGTGAATCTTAATCTCTGAAGTATAAATGTAATCGCTAGAAGTAAAAAAGCAAGGTTGCAAGACTTCAACTTCACCACCACTAAGCTTCTAACAACTCAAAAATATATCTACAGGTGAAACTCGAAAATTTGTAATATTGTGCAAAACTTCATTTATTTCAGTAATTCAACTTAAAAGGTGAAACTAATATATTATATAGACTCATTACATGCAAAGTGAGAGATTTCAAGCCTTTATTTGTTGTAATTTTGATGATTATATTTTACAGCTTATGAAAACCCCAAATTCAAAATTAGAATATTGTGAAAAGGTTTTCATAATTTGTAAGCCATAATCATCTAAATTATAACAAATAAAGGCTTGAAATATCTCACTTTGCATGTAATGAGTCTATATAATATATTAGTTTCACCTTTTAAGTTGAATTCCTGAAATAAATGACCTTTTGCACGTTATTCAAATTTTTTGAGTTTCACCTGTATGTTATTATTTAAAATCTACAAGTTGGGAAGTTCATAAAAGTTCATGTTCAAAGAGCTCAAGGCTGTAAAAGCGGACTAGTTAGTAGAGGAATTTTCCTGTTTGGTATGATGACGTTTAATGTCCACGACAATCTCTCTAGCCACTTGTGAGCAACTACCTTTTTCAAGACGTAATTATTAAATGTATAAAAATGATATGTATAAACTATCTTGGGATTGTGTTTTGTAGGGAAGGAGGCTTGTTTCAACAGTGGCATTTAACCAAAAACCCATTTAAAAAAACAAAACAATTGACTTGGGATGATGGAACAGAAGTGCAAAAATACCAACTTAAGTCTGGGTTTTAGGACTCATTCCTGAAGCACTCTGTAGTTTTACTTTTTGTAGTGGTACTAGCTAAGGAAAATAAGTGTCATTTTGGTTTTGTCAAACAGGTTTTTAAACACTCCACGCTTTCGTCATTTGTACTCCCTCCCAAAAGCCAATGGTTAAGTCAATGGTGCTGGCTGAGATGTTCAAACACACACAGTAAAGTTTTAATAGCTCATATCAATGGCATTTACACTAGGCATGCTAGCAATGCCAAGGTGCTGGGTTCATTTCTCAGGAAATGCTAGATGTAATGAATGCAGTGTAAGTTGCTCTGGAGACATTGGGGACTCTAGCAGTGTGTTCTTTTGACTATTTCTGTCAGCCATCCAACCACCCTTTGTAATGACATGACAATGCTTTAGTTTGATCAACCTCTCAGAATATATTGTTGCATATAGCAATGCCCTGGCTACCACCCTAGCAATCACTTAACACCTTGACAAGCACCTTTTAATTTTTTTTTTTTTTTTAGAAATATTTATTTGAATGCCTATGTGAAAATTAAGTCCTAAACCTTTCTATGATTCCAGTAAGGTAATACACAAAACCCACAGTGTTCCCTCAGCCATAGGGTCACACTTTCTGGATTAACCTGATTATGTGAATTTCTCCCTTGAGGAAGGCCAGCAATCTCGACCCAGTTTCGACCCATTAGTCACACTTCATTGACTTTTTTTATTATTTTGAATCACTGTTATAAATTATTTTTTTAGAAGAGTTTTTTTTAAATTATTATTATGATGATGATTATCCATTTTACAACTAATATTCTTCTCTTTCAGCCCTGTCAGTAGCCTGACAACCAGCTCGGACATGTCTGAGGATCTGGATCACCAGGAGATTCAAGTGGCTTTGCAAGCTGCCAAACTTGCTGCTCACAACAAAATTCGCTCACGTTTCCATAGCAGTAGTGACCTCATCCATCGTCTTTTTGTCTGCATATCAGGTGGGTTACCTAATAACATTGAATTAACATGCATTCGTTAGCCTGTGAAGCGTTTTGTGACGTGAACTGGTAAAGACATGTTTGAATGGTAAAGAATATTTGATTTCTTGTTTTCCAATATCTGAAGGTGTGGCCGATCAGTTGCAAACTAATTATGCAAGTGACCTGCGGAGCATCTTAAAGACTCTATTTGAGGTCATGGCTACAAAAGCTGACCAAGGGGACAATGAGAATCCCAAGAAAGGTGAGTGAGGCACGCTTCTTAAAGATATCGGAAACCATAACAGCATGTTTTCATCACTCGATGCCCGACATCATTAGTTTAATATGCTGTTTGATATGCACCTCAGGTCCGTGTCTGGGCAGTGCTGTTCTGGAAGATTGTGCTCTCTGTCAAGAGACCATCTCTTCATCAGAGCTCGCTGCCAAAGCCCGAGAGGGACAGTTTGAAGGTTAGTGCAGTACAACACCTATATGCTCACAATATAAAGATCTTTTTTTTTTTTTATGTTCACGATTCAAAACTTTGCATGCATCTGAAATTGCATACTTTCTGAGTAGGTGCTTCTTTTGAACTGCTGAAGTACTTACTTTGTGACTGTTAAAAGTATGTTCTGTTGTTAATATGAATATGTGATGTTTCAATGCAATGTGGACGTACTACATCCACCATGTTGGCACTGCCATGTGTCCTAATACGAGAGTTGCGTCACTCACCCACCATTTACAAATCCTCTCCCGTGTACTTTTTGGGATAGTAAAGAATCTTTTGTATGCACATTTCAGATTATCGGAGGAAGTAGTAGGTCATCTGGGAGCTTTCTGCCTAATGTTTTATGAAGCTGGTGATTTTTTTTATTTTTTTTTGGCCTACTTGATTTTTGTAGGGAAGTTGGCATATTTGTGATTCAGCCCCAGTGAGCTGCCATCTAGACCATCGGTTCCCAACAGGGGGGGTCGCGGCCCACAAGGGGGCCTCAGCGAGCTCTGTGGGGGGTCGCGTCATATTTTGAAAAGTTTTGAGCATTAAATAAGTCCTTAACTTTTTTCTGTTCAAAATGTATATAATGAGCGAGTTCATCATGAATTCATTTTCCAATTCGTGATTTTGTCTTATCCTGAACCACTATGGTATTCCTATAATAAGTGTTTACATTGGGACTATTTTACACTGGTTCGGATCGCTGCCGCTGCGGAGTAGCCCAGTGCCTGCGTGACTCGTCATAGACGTACACAGAGAGAAGTAGTTCCGGCTACTATGTTCTTCCGAAAGATGCAAGATTCTATTCATAAACACAAGTTTATTATCGATCGCTATAGCGATCAAATAACATGCAAGTATTGAGGTCCCAGACAGCAGTCATTTAGTAATAGCCTATTTTTTTATTTTTTTTTAACCTGCACCAATGTGAATATTTTTGTTATTGCATTTCAAATAGGGCCAATTTATAGACTACTCCTAGGCTTACGTTTTTAAATTTCAAAGGGCCTACTGATGTTTTTGTTATTGTGTTTTCAATATTATAGACTATTATTTGTGCATAAACATATCTGGCTATAGTAATACCGTTTGTTTGAAAACAACATATTTTGTCATCCTTGCTGCAAGCTTACAAGAGCGATAATATCAGTAAATGTGAAGGGGGGTCCTAAAATATTTTCTTGGGAAAAAAGGGGGTCTCAGACAAAAAAAGGTTGGGAACCACTGATCTAGACAACATTTTAAACCATCATAGGCTTGCCCCATATACAAAGCTTTTTATCAGATATGCTATTTGGCCAATGTATGTGGACTTCAGGTTAACATGTTTGACTATTCCAGTAATTTCCGTGAAGACAAATCCTAATGTTGGACGACCACACAATGACAATCTAGAGAATTGTGGGCTTTTAAACAAGAGCATCATCGAAATCAGGCTCTGAGGCCCTGTTTACACCTGGTCTTCAGATGCGTTTTGGTCGATTAGATCGCAAGTAGATGAGGGAGGCACATACCCGTTTACACTTGGTGTCTCTTTTTGTCCACTTTCGACCACTTCTGTTCTGATTTCTTTGAGGGGAGGGTTGTTCGAAGTTGAATGTGTTTTTCGACTACCTCTAGAAGTGGTTAAAATCGGACAAGCTCAAATGAGTTTAGACCCCGTTTACACCCGCATTTAGCATCGTCCACTTGTGATCCGATCGACCAAAATGCATCTTAATACCAGGTGAACAGGGCCTGATATTGAAGGTGAGACTGTTATTGTAGTATCATTGAGATACTAATATAATTTTAATTTGACTTAAATTTAGTAAATTTGTTGAGTTTAGTAATTAGTACGTTTCTTTGTTTTTTTTATTTAAGTTTTAGCTATTTTTGTACATCAAGTTAAACTAAATGAAAAGAAGAAATGTTTTTATTTTATGCCGCTAAACAGCCACTGATTACAACACCTGCAGACCTTTATCAGTTTTTGCAACCCTTTCTCTGTTCTTCTTTCAACATCAGACCCTCCTGAATGGGTGCCAGATGAGGCCTGCAATTCCTGCATTACCTGTGAAGCGCCATTTACAGTCATCAGAAGAAAACATCACTGCAGGAGCTGTGGAAAGGTACAGCAGTCCAATCTTCAAACCCTTGCCAGAATAGAGTGCAATAGACTGCTCAAAATGTAAAATAAAAAATCTCCATAGAGATACCAATTTGAACTTATAAACTTACACATTTTTTTCCTAAACTCCCAAACTACTTTATATAAATACATTTATTTTTTTAAGTGAGCATTACATTTTACCAAAGGTAATCTAAATGTATAAATTGGCAAAATAAGCAAGCATAATCAATTTAAAAATCTGTAGTAATTTATCAACTTTTTCTTTTTCTTCTTCCTCAAATCAATGTCTGTAATGTTGTGATTCATTTAATTTCATATGTACTATTGTAGTGTACACCCAAAGCACTTTACAGTTATGCTGGGGTCTCTCCTCAACCACCATCAGTGTGCAGCATCAGTGATGTTCTCACTGTCAGAAAGCCGATAAACAAACTGAGAAAGTATTTACAGTTGATTGATTGTACTATATACCAAGTATAATGCTGTATGAACTGTAAATATGGTCTGAAAAAATCTACAGAGGTTGGGAATTTTGAAATTGAAATGTTTAGGATCCCTGATAGTTGTAATCTCCAAACTTAAACACGCACAAGACGTGTCCACACTGAACAAGCCACTAGATATGTTGACCGGTACATGCAGAGCAAAAAACTCTACATATGCAGATCAACATTTGCTTAAACTGTGTGAGCAGTTTAATAACTATCAGGTTATTAAGCTCATCTATGTAAGATTGTGAATTTAAACACACACTCACTCTTCCTCTCAATAATTTCACCTGATTCAAACTCTAATAAGATGATTTATATTTATTGCAGATCTTCTGTTCCCGCTGCTCTTCACACTCAGCCCCGTTGCCTAGATACGGTCAGATGAAGCCAGTGAGAGTTTGCACTCACTGCTACATGTTCCACGTAACGCCTTTCTACAGCGACAGGACTGGTATCTGACCACACCGTACACTCTGACACGCACGCACACACACACACACACACGCACAGACATAAGCACACTACAAGAAGTTTTACTGAGGTTTGATACTTCAGCAAGAACAGACATGCACATCATCATCCCAAAAAATTACAATTGTAAATATGAACACTAAATGCAATCACTTCACAGCGAAAGAAAAAGCCTTGACCAGGGAACAATGCGAGATGGACTCAAATGGACGGTTGCGAAGGACTCAAGCACATAAAGGAAGTACCCCATTGCTATGGGAGCCAAAGTATTTATTTAGGGCTTTGCTTTTGAATAATGAGCTTAATTACAAATTTGCTTTAATCAAGCATGGAACAAACAGGCTATTCTGTGAAACAGAAGTGCACCCGAACAACACTCACAAGGATTTTGTCTGGCAGTAATTGTGGCTTTATTAGCGCCGGAGGTTCTGTGGGCTCAGTTTCTAGAATGAATGTAAACTGTGAGCACATTATAAATATGAGAATAACAAACTGTGACTTATGAAGACAATAATACTAACACTAACTGCACCATCAGTGACACCTTTTGTGGAACAATATAGCACAGATGTTCAAGCCCCCCTCCCCCCACCCCCCTTTTTCTTTTCTTTTTAGAAAATAATGCTGCTTTCTGTAAAACAGAAGTGATATTTGGGGATTTAGTTGAATGGCCAAAAAAAAAAAAAAAAGTGTATATATGCTTGAAAGTTTGAGATGGATTTAATGCATCTTCCAAACGAGAAGATTCTCTCATATTCCTCATACAAATGAATGTGCAACATTTTGGATGTTCTTTTTTCTTTCTTTCTGTAACTGTAAAGTTATTGCCTTTTTACAGCAGTTTAGGAGCCTTCTGGTTTTCCCTCTGGTACAAAAGAACACTACACCCCCCTACCTCATCCCTGTTGACCCCTCTCACACGGTCCTATCCCGGTACAGTATGCCTACGCTACCCAGTCAGTCAACATGACTGTTTTCTACACCAACAGGCAAATGCCTTTCTTTGTCTTTGCACATTTTTTTAGGAACATATTTATATAAATAGTGACCAACCACTACTTTTTGTTTGCAATTGTAGAAAGTTAATCATATTTAAATCTTGTGAAACCTGTCAAGAATATGACGTCTGGGTTATATTTTACTGCAAAACAAAAAACATAAAATTGAACTAATGTCACTAGAAGAAAATTAAGCAGATTAGTAAGGGCCATAAATATTTCTGCATTAATATTAGTATAATTTAGCACCCCCTGCCAATTCCCATTATTGTAATGTGTAAAATAAATATTCATACATTATTTAAAATTGTGACGTATTCACAATAATTGCGCTGAATTAAATTTATTCTAATTTTAATTTTGAAAAATCTCATTTTTAATCCGTCTAAAATATGCTTTTTTTTTCTTTGTGCAAAATAGTTCCTTTACTTTCCAATTGAAATTGGGGTGAAA
This sequence comes from Phoxinus phoxinus, assembly GCF_949152265.1. Taxonomy (NCBI): domain Eukaryota; kingdom Metazoa; phylum Chordata; class Actinopteri; order Cypriniformes; family Leuciscidae; genus Phoxinus; species Phoxinus phoxinus. The sequence goes on from NC_136888.1 coordinate 30,981,750, forward strand.
TATGACCTTGAAATATGACCTCCTTTTGACATTCAACAATGAAAGAAATGCGTTAAGATGCTGTGTTGGTTTAAGATCTCAATATGATCAGGAAAAAAAAAGCTTTAGTTTTCCTCACTGCTTTTGAAACCTCAATATTGACTGCAAAACATCTGCTTTTATAACTTTATCAAACCGAGGGTTATTTTCTTATAAACGGGCAATATCTGTAACTGCTCAGTTTACGCAGGAGCCGTGTAAAACTGCACCAGGTGTTGCAGTCGAGCTGCTCTGATATTGAGCATGTCTGTTGTGCTGCAAAACGGTTTTGACCTAAACATGTTCTCTGAAACTGCGTGATATGACAAACACTACTGGCTAACATATTGTGCACTTTGTATGGCAAATAGAAGAGCATTTGAAGTCGGCTACAGCTTGCAATCAATGACATGTTTGATTTATTTTGTGTAATGATCTCAAGTCACGGTTATCTTAAACATACACCTGATGCTCAGTAGATACTGTTTTCCAACACTAATTAATGTGATTGACACTAATATGAATTACGTAATTGATCGTGTCATATGTTTATTTTGCCACTTTAATCAGTTCACATTCCTTTTTGCCAAAATTGTAATTGTAAGTCCCAAGCAGCCACACACACAAGGTGTCTAGTACGGTTAAGGTTTAATATGTTTGCATGCATTTGAGTTGAGTATGACCAGCTCTAGCAATATTGTAAGCTTACATCACACTTGAGGCAGATTGATTCTGCTGGTTAATACTTTACCTCATTTTGCCTCATTACCTTTGATTCAAAGGTTTAGTATATTGATAAATGGCATTTACGTTTCCCGTCTGGTCATCTGGAATGGCAGGGTATATTTTGTCCAGACTTTGCAATTCCTCATTTTCTTAACAATAAGGTCATTTGATTATTTCCACAATTACCACTAGTGGAGTTGGTTGGTATAAGATTTAAAAGTACATCTTGATTGTTTTGCCTTTATATTGCTGTGGAAGCTTGTTTCCCCCACAGAATAAACCATTTAAAAGATAATTGAGACACTTTATCTCAATTCATTTTGTCTTTTTTCGCAATTCAGACTTTATAACTCACAATTGCAAATTTATATTATGTGATTCTGAGCAAAAAAAGTCAGAGATAAAAATTCACTTTTTTTTTTTTTTTTAAACAAGTTTCCATATATTACTCTTATAGTCCACTGAATAGATTGCTATGGAAGCTTGTTTCCACCATGGACTAAAACAATTTAAAAGATAATTGTGACTTTTTCTTGCAAATTTGGACTTTCTGGCAATTGTGTCTTTGTAAAGTCAGGATTTCAGAGAGAAAAAGTCGCAATTACCTTTTTTTTTTTTTTTCATTGGCAATTTGGCAGAAAGAAGCTTCCATAGATTGTAGTTCCGTCCGTATTGGGATAGCCCGCTTCTCCTGACACTGGAATCAATTTGCAGTTGCACACTAAGCTTTAGGATCACTTCTGGGTAAATGCGATATAGTCTTGAACACACAGATTTCATCTTTATTGAGTGGTACGATCAAGTTGACATTTGAGTGGAACAATTGTCATTTTTCCCGTTGCTTCCTGTTTTGATATCATGACTTTTCCTCAGGAATGTCTTGATTGTACATCGGCATGATTCTGAAGGATTGATTTTTACAGCTGCTTTTGGAATATTTTTATGATTTGAAATGAGATTGTGAATCAGCCAAAGGTTGAATACTTCCCGTCTGCAGACTCGACTTCCAGCCTGTCGTGTGATAAGCTCACTTTCTGATTTGTGCCCTCTTCTGATTCTCATTCTATGTTTTTTGCTTTGTTGTTTTTTGTATTGAGAATAAGATAAAATTATAAAAATATGAAATTAAAATTATACAGATGTTTTATTTTACAGAGAACAAAAATAATGAAATTATATATGTACAAAATTACTTTTTTCTGTATAAAGAGAATCACAATGTGAGAATTTGCTCTATTTATTCAAAGCTTGTTCTTATTTTGTAATGGCAGGTTCAGTCTAATAAGATGTAAAGAAGAACTTTTCAAAGTCTACTAAGTATTTATGTCATGCAATGAAAGTAATAAATTAAGTTTTCTTTACATAACTGGAGATCTCTGCTATTTTTCGTGTGTGTGTGTGTGTATCTGTCTGCCACTTTTATTCAATTTATTCATTATAAATTTCAAATAAATGCTGTTCTTCTGAACTTTCTATGCACTAAAGAAAAAAAGCAGCACAACTGTTTATGACGAACAATGATTTCTGAAACATCATAAAGTAATGCTACTTATAATGCTTTGTCATTTGTCACCAAAGTAATGCTTTGCCATCAGCAATAAATTACGTTTAACATGTATATTAAAATAGAAAGCAGTTATTTAAAATGGTGGCCTAATATTTCACAGTATTACCATTTGTACTGTATTTGATTAAAAATATTCTGCCTTGATGAGCATGAGAGAATTCTTTCAAAACATTAAAAAATATATTCCTGAATAAACCTTTTCCTTATTTTGAGCCTTATGAATAATACAATGCACACAGTACAGTATGTCTGGAGATTATGAAGTGCTCTTATGCATTAGTGCTAATCGTGCCGTTCTTCAAGCATGTCTTTAGGTGCCTCGTAACACCAGTTAATGGAAACATCCCCAGAATCCAAAACACACTCCCTCCATTTGCACAGATGATGTAAACACACAAACACACCCACATCCACGGTCGATGCCACTGGGAGATCCTCCATCATTGATCCCTGGAAGGAACCAGAAGATGATGGTGAGGATGAAGGCAGCGTATCACATCTACATCAGTGTGTGCTCATTCGATTACTGTCAGGAGGGGATGTGACTGCTCAGTGTGTGTGGGTCCTACAGGGCAGGGCTCTTCTGACCATCAGTCTCTCAGCTGGTTATCATGAATAAACCACTGATGAAAGAGATGCAGACTTTTTGGGAGAGGAAGGAGAACCAATCGAGCCCTTGCAAGAAACCTAAACCGGTGAGTCTTTATTAAAGTTCCCTGTAATATACCAACATAGCACCTATAGTCGTGATGGAAAATATTGTTTTGAGCTCACCAGGGTAATCTGCATTTGATAATGCCTCTAAAAATACACGCGCGCCTGCAGCGAGACATTAAACAGACGCGCGCGCGGACACGATGGCGCGAGCGCGTTTGGTGCAGTGATGCATTTGAGGAAAACAGTGAAATGGGAGGAAAATAGCAAGGCAGCTAACAGAAGGGGACTATGATCCGAGATAAAATCGTAACGCAGAGTTTGGTAGGAGCCATTAAACAATACAACATGAACAAACGCTTAGGACCAGTTGCTTTCACACTGGACGTGATTTGATCACTGTCGCAACAACGCAGATTACGCAGCGATTCACGACGAAAAAAGTTTATTTTCAAGACGTTTTTAAAAGTCAAGTCACTTGTTGGTAACTATTATTGCAATGAACAAAAATGTATTTGTTTATTCATTTTCACAGAGTCGTGTGGAAAGTTATTTATTTATTTAACATGTTATGTTGTTACTGCCAATTTTAGGGTCTTATTGGAAATTGTTTATTTATTTAAATAACATTTGATGTTGACGGCAATTTTTTGGGATTTAATTTATTTGTTTGTTAGTGTAAATAACATTTTAATTTATATCTGCCTGTCTAAAAACAAGACATTTTATTTATTTAAATAACTTTTGATGTTAATGGTAATTGTTTGTTTTTTATTTGTATTTGTGTAAATACATTTTAAACATCTATCTGTCTAAACTGATTATTAAGTTTATTAAGTAGGCTACTAAACTATTCAGCACTTATATTGAAACTGGTTATTGACATTTTTCGTCTTATTGCACTGCTATTTATTAATTTATTTATGTAAATAACGTTTGATGTTGTTAATGGAAGTTTTTGGTCTTATTGCACAGTCTTTATTTAACATTTGATGTTGTTAATGGTAACTTTGGTCTTTGTTTATATTTTAGATCTGTTTGTCTAAAAACATCTGAAATTTATTACTGATTTTTTTTGTCTACATGTTATTTATTCATTTATTTATTTATTTATTACAGTCTAAAAAATGCTGGGTTATTTCAATCCAATTTTGGCTCAAATATGGACAAACCCAAACGTTGGGTTAAAAATGTAATTTAAAAATGTAACCCAACGACTGGGTTTGTCCATATTTGTGTATATGAACAATTTATGGTCTTATTGCACATCATCCATCTATCCATCCTTCCATATACATTTGAAATTTGTTCCTAACCAATATTTCACTTATTTATCTATTTATTTGAAATTGGTTGTTGACAATGTTGTCTTTATTGCATCAGCTGTAAATGGATAGGCTACTTATCTATTTATTAACAAATTTGAAATCTATTTGAAATAACACACACATAACCTTTTTTCAATAACGCAATATTATGTTTATTCAGCCAAAGCCTGAGAATGCCATCACTATTGCGGTGTCCTCCCGCGCCCTCTTCAATATGGATCAGGAGCAGGACATTTATGAGCAACAGGGAATGGAGGATTACCTGAACTACCAGATCCAACATGAGAATGAGCCATTCACTCCCGGACCTGCTTTCCCCTTCGTTAAGGTCAAACCTGCTCGAGTGTACACACACACACACACACACACGCACATCTATAATATCAGTAATGAGAAAAACTATGACTCTGTTTAAAATGATCTCAACTTAAGGATGTCAACACCCTCAACACTCTGTCCATGGATAAAATGAGTGAAATGCTTTTTCTGTCGTGTGTAGGCGGTGGAGGCGGTGAATGCTCGACTCAGAGATCTGTATCCAGACAGTGAAGAGCTCTTTGATGTGGTTCTGATGACCAGCAATCATGCTCATGTGGGACTTCGGCTCATAAATTCAATTAATCATCACCGTAGGTCAAAAGATCTTTGACTGACTGCTTTTCACTGATAAACATCAGGAATTTGTGTCCCTTTAAAACATGGCAAACTCTAATGTGTTTTAATGCCATGGACCCTGAAACATAAGGACACACCATGCGAGACTCCATTCCCTGATGTTTAAAGCAGCTATATATTTCCATACATAATGGCCCATTTGTACTGTGAGAAAATATTAACTTTCTTCCTAAATTAAACAATTGGCTTTTATATAGTCAATTATTAAAATATTTGGAAACACTTTACAATAAGATTTCATTCATGTACGTTAAGATGAACAATACTTCTACGGCATTTATTAATCTAAGTTAACTTCAACATTTTACTAATACATTTTTAAAATCAAATGCTATATCTGTTAACATTAATTACCGCACTGTGAATTAACATGAACAAAAAATACACAATTGTATTTTTATTAACTATCATTAACAAAGGTTAATAAATGCTGTAAACACATATCTATTTAGTTTGTGTTAACTAATGCTTTATTTATAGCTATAAGCAAATAACACCTTATTGTATATTTTAATAATTTGTATTACTTAAGGACAATATAAAAGCCAATTATTACATTTTTAAATATTAAGTTAATCGCGTATATGTACTTTAAAAAAATAATAATAATGCAGATTTATTTCTTTAAAGCTATATCTAATAAAATGACTGCAATTAATCTAATGACTGATTTAGTCTTTAGAAAGCAGAATGAAACTCTACTATTATGAAAATGGGTAAATATGTTAAAATTAGTACATTAAATGTATTAAGGGATGGAAATTCTATCATAATTTTCTCTTCTGTATGATTTGTCGAACATAAAAGAAGATATTTTGAAGAATGTTGGTTTTTCCATTCCCATTTACTTCCATTATGTGAAAAAAAAAAGACAAAAAAAATGTCTGTGGCGGTCGAAATTGTGGCATTCCCTACATTCTTCAAAATATTGTCTTATAAAGTCATGCAGGTTTGGAATGACATGAGGGTGAATAAACCATGACAGAATTTTTGCATCCAAAAACCATCCAAGTGCACATATTACATTTGCCATCCTTTAAAAAGCTTTTTAGTGCAACTACAGTATGTTTCCTTACAGATGCTAAATTCATGCCTAGCTGAGCTCATTGCAGTGATCAAAAAATTGTGTTGAGGTTTCTTTTTAAGTGCACTTCAGTTTGGAGGTAGTAAAACAATGCAAAAATGTAAATAATGTCTCGTTATTTTCCAGAGCTGTTTATAGAGCGCTTTTGCATGACTGGAGGCAACAGCCCTATTGGTTATCTGAAAGCGTACCACACCAACCTTTATCTGTCAGCGGATTCACTGAAAGTTAGAGAAGCCATCGAACAAGGTGAGTGGAGTGTGTGGGGATTTCATTATCTTAGAACGGTGGAATCATAAACATACTAATATTGTTTCGATGTGAAATTCTGTTTTGTTAGGAATTGCAGCAGCAACAGTATTCTCACAGGGAAAGATCACGGAGGTGTCGGAGACTCAGCTGCGAGTGGCCTTTGATGGAGATGCCGTCCTCTTCTCGGATGAGTCGGAGAGAATATACAAAGCCCACGGACTGGACAAGTTCTTTGAACACGAGAAAGCCCATGAAAATAAACCTCTTGATCATGTATGTTGAATTTAAATGTAATAGCAGTGCAATATAACATGGCGTTAATTCTTAAATTGCAGCAAACGTCATTCACATTTTAGAAAAGGAGTTCTCAACATTTCAAGTATTTTTCATGAAAACAAGGATATTATACATGTGATAGGGTTGTCCAACGAACACCTGTCGACACCAGTACAATCGGTATTTTAAACGGTACCAGCATTTCCGCAGGCCTATTTGGTACCCGCTGAGTCTGCTTTCGAATGCTGTCGTTCATTTTTGTTGGAACGCTTTCTGAGCGCCAAAGGTTTCTATTTATAGCATGTTTTACAAGCGTTAAAGCTGCAGTCTGTAGCTTTTTTGGGTAAAAATGATCCAAAATAAATGTTTGAGCAAGTACATATCCAGCCAGTGTTCAAAACTCTCTGCTTGTCTTAGCTCGATTCAAAACGGTAAGCTTGTAATAATGTTTAATTCCAGTGGTACTGGTGGATTTCCGCGGGAAATTCAAGCATGTCTTTGCATCATTACGTCACATCTGTACATATAAAGAAGAGTCTCGGCTAGTCGGCTATATTGCGTGTGAGGATGTTGGAGGTGGAGATGTATGGCCTTTTCTCACAGCACTTGATATAATTAAACTTATCAATTTGATGGAGGATCCAGAAAGGTTCAAACGACAATCACCAGTGACGACTGGAGATTCACCCGATGTAAAATGCAAAAGACTTCGGAGTGGCTACAGAAAAAAAGAGACTGCAACGCCGGTCCATGCGAAAACGAGGATGAATATCGGACGGGCATTAAATGTATCACGCAATGCTGATGATGTTAACGTTAACAATTTGAGAACAAAGTATAATTTGCACGGCTTTACGTGATAAAGCGATCGTTAGATTTAATCAGCGCGATTTACTGCAATGCTTTCCCCCCCTTAGTTGGTCAGAACAAAAGTGGATGTTACTTGTTCAGATGACATTTTTCAGTAAAAAATTCTTATATTGCTCATACTTCCAAAAATATAATCTGTGATTCTGAATGCCAGTATCCACACCGGTGCGGCGACTGACAGCCGCACATTCTCCTCAGAACACCGGATTCATCCGCGCGGTGCCGTGCCGAGGCACAACTCACGTAAAGTTGATAACTCCACGAATAACTGCAATTGCAGATTTCGAACAGAGATGGCGACAAAGAGGAAAAACTGCGGACTGCAGCTTTAAGCATTGTAGCCAATCACAATCCTATCTGTTGAGCGCGTGAACTCAATGGCCTGTCAGAGGTGCTAGTCAGTGAGTTAGCCAGAATCCGCTTAACGCTGCTGAAAACGCACAAGGTTTTGTTTAACGTGAGTTGCGCAGTTGCGTATCCTTTAATTAGTGTAAATATGATGTAAATAAGAGATTCACTGTACAATTAATACAGAAGTTTATTATAACGGGAGTTTTCGCGAGAGTGCAGAATTCAGTGAGCTTGCGCTTTAGAGATTGACAGTCTTCTGATACAATTTTGTACTAAAAACGGAAAAGTTTTTCCTTTTGCGTTTTTCGCGTGCAGACAACAATGTTATTAAAACGATTCCCCGTTCACACGGCTCAGCGAAAACTATTAAAAACGCTGTGTTCTGCTGCCAGGCCAGTAGTTGGCGATATCACTTTGTAAAAAAACACTACTTGCCTATTGACTGAACATGTAAAACCTACGCGCATGATGTCACCGCTTTCACAAATTTGTGTTTTAGTAGTTTACACGGAGACGATAGCGGTATTGTTTTCGAAAACTTGCACTTTGAATCCCCTTTTCAAAAGTTTGCGTTTTCACAGAGGTGTTGTGTAAACTGCTTGCCTGGGAAAACCCAGACCACTCTCAGTTGTAACTGAGTTAGGGTCTGGCAAAGCTCCATAGACAATTCATTTCCACAGGGGCGTCACCACCGGACGTCGGATAGATCTAAAACCAATCAGAGCGATGAATGACATGACGTATGCAGAGCGACGGTGAAACATCTCGAGAAACAGCAATTCTCTGTTTGTGTTAACGAAAATGACAATTTTAAATCGCTTGAAACAGACGCGATAGCTGATTCGAACGAGTGATGTTGTGATGTTCCACGGCGGCATCCATCTTTGTAATGTACAAAATCTGCGTCAGTCACCGTCTCTGCTCTGTCGTCATCGTGTAAAGCCCGCCCCAACGTTTCTGATTGGTGCCGCGATTTCGACGGATTGGAAATGGGTTTCAATGGGCTCTTTGCCAGACCCACTTGCAGAGCAAATCTAAATTTGCCGGAAGTGGTCTTGGTTTTCCCAGGCTAGTAAACTGCCCCTAAGTGATTATAAAGGGAGGGCTCTTCTCTTGCTTTCTTTTTATTACCCATTCACAATCTAAATACAAGTTTAGTACAAGTTTCTACTATAGTTGCTACACTGCAAAGTTTCTGGATTGAATTGGAAACTGCGATGATTGACACTGATAACCAACAGTCGAGTACCATTCAACAGTTTTTGCTCTGGTACCAAAATTGGTATGAAGAACCGTGAAATTTTACTGGTATTGGTACAGACTACGGAAATTTTGGTATCGTGACAATCTTATAGCTACTTCTGACAGAAATTATATATTTTTTCCCCCTATAGGGGCCACTTAAAGGGTTCCTGGAAGCTCTGGGGAGACTGCAACAGAAGTTCTATGCCAAAGGTCAGCGCTTGGACTGTCCCATCCGCACCTATTTGGTGACCGCTCGCAGTGCAGCCAGTTCAGGCACCCGGGCCCTCAAGACGCTGCGTTCATGGGGCCTGGAGACAGACGAGGCTCTCTTCCTAGCAGGAGCCCCTAAAGGCCCCATGCTGGAAAAGATCAGACCTCACATCTTCTTCGATGATCAAATGTTCCACGTGGAGGGAGCGGCAGAACTGGGAACTGTGGCGGCTCATGTTCCCTATGGGATTGCCCAGAGGTTTCCATCAAAGACAGGGAAGGAAGTAAAAAAAGACTTCTCAGCCAAGCAGCTAGTGTGAACACTGGTCTATCAAGGGATTTATTTAAGCAAAGCCTTTAATATTTTTTACTTTGTAATTGGTCAAATTGCTATGGACTATGTGAGTTTTGCTTTTCCATCTTCCAAAAATGGACCAGTTTGTCCTTGACAGACCATCTGCACTGAACATCATAGTTCTGAGGTTGTTCACTTGCTTGTAGCAAGCCATAAATAAACAGAGAAAGAAATTGTTATGGGATATAAGTGGTATTTTACCGTTTTCTGTTCTAATGTAAAAGTACATGTTATTTAATTTATTATGCCACAGTAACTTATCTGAAGCTAAAATGCACTAAATGCTGTGTTGGATATCATATCACCTTTAACACTTCTAGCCATACATATTTTCGGCTATTATATTGCAATCGCCATGTTTTGAATGTTCACCATAAAGGGCTGTTTTACTCTGTTTAGCCTCTATCCGTGCATATCCATTTTGCAGTGTTTTGATTCATCAGTGTTATCATGTACAAATTTGGCTTAGGTTTTGCTGTTTGTTGTTATCTCTGCAGTGTGGTGATAACATGTTACTCAGGGCATGCTCAAGTCAATGTTTGCACTGAATCCCATAATAAACAGTGAAGAGGAAATGTATATGTTGAAAAATAGACAATGTTTATTTCTCGCAGTTCAGATTATTTAACCCCTTATTGCCACAGTCTTGTTAGCGGGATGCTTGGCTCTCTTTAATTTATTACCTTTTCTTTAATCACATATTTTAGTTATCGTAATTAGGTATCAATCGAAAACTTAACTCAAAATTCCTGTTTTCCTGTAACAAAATTGAAATCGGACATTGCATTAGGCCTACCATGTAAACGGTAGGCCTAGCCTACTTTAAAACCTTAGCGGGGTCCTCCCCTAGTGGGCGGTGTCATGTTTTATACTACATTTGAACTATTTTATAATCCAAAATATGTCTAATCTTGACAAAACTCATATCGTTGGAAAGGTCTGAGACTCAATGTTGTATATTTGGCGACTGTTTTGTGATAGAAGTGATATTGTGACAGAAATTAATTAATCAGTGGAGAAAACGTCAAAATAGTTCCTCGGTGGGTATTTTTGGTAATTTATAGCGCGGAAACAAAATTTCACATGAACTTCAGTTTTTTGCGATAACTTCAAATTTGGAACACAACGGTAACTTTAGATGATAAAACAAGAATGCCGCCCTCTTTACCCTACTGGGGGAAGTTCTTCAAATTTGAGGGCAATAAGCAACACAAAAAACACTTAGCATATTTGTAAACATATAGTAAATATAGGTAGCCTGGCTAACGCCAGACCCAATTCAAATCGCGCTGCGCAAAGGCAGTCTGGGGAAACCCAGGCTAAAATATAGGATTAAAAATCTCCGTACAGTTACCATGGTAACTTTAAGGTCCTGGTTTTAGGGCGGGACTTCAAAACAATCTCTGAGAAACTCTGTTGGACTTTCAACTCGCGTCCAGCTGGTTAATGTTTCACCCACTTTAAATATTATGAATAAATTCTTGGTCGTGCTTAGTTTAGTTCGTGTATATAGGAGGTTTGTATATGATAAAATAGTAAGGTAATAATAGCAAGTACGCAGTCTGTGTTTAGGAATGTGGTCACATGATTAGTGTCATATGACTTTGATGAGAGAGGGAATGAGAGCGAGAGAAGAAATCTTCATTAGTTCCCAAATATTACACTGTTTTACTAATGCTGTCGTCTACCGTGATGAATGCAGATGGATAAACAGATGTGGGGACCCCTGAAGTAAATCGCTGGATCATGGAGCGTTTGGGGGCTTTGTCTGTTCTCGTCACCGCTTGTGTTTTGGGTGAGTTTCCAAGTCAACAGAACATCGGAGACTTTTCTAATGCTTTCACAACTCATTTTATTATTTAGGTTTTATTATTTAGATAATATTTAAAAACATACAATAGAATAGTTAAATTGTTTCTCTTGTTTGAACGCCAGTAACATTTCGTTTTGTGAATGTTTGATTATTATTGAATGTCAGATATTCTCTTTGTATCTAACGTTACTAGTTCTATCTATCTATCTATCTATCTATCTATCTATCTATCTATCTATCTATCTATCTATCTATCTATCTATCTATCTATCTATCTATCTATCTATCTATCTATTTTATTAACCCAATTGTTAATATTTATATCAGGAAAAATAGATTTACATGTGTAAATGGGAATCGTGTTTGGGTCTTGACCTTTTAAAAGTAATTTTTACACCATTTGTACCTATTGCAACATATTAACCAGAGGTTTCACCATTTTTAACTTTTGTGAATAAATTTACCAGAGGTGGTGGAGCATCAGTTTTTCAATTCAGAGACAACTTTAGTTTGAGGGGTTTTACCAACAACATTCATTGTGAAATCTAACAGGCCTTAACCTAACAATATGTCCAAATCTTTTGGCCAAAAACTATAACTCTGCTCTTTAGTAAACAAAGACTGTACTTGGTTTATTGGCATTATGGCGTGACGGTTTTCTCTAGTGACATTTTTATGTTTTTATGACCCCTGATTCATTCATTTGTTGATTTGTCAACCTCTTCATTTGTGTATTTTAAAGAATGTGTTAAAATAAGAATGTGTTAAAACGAGCTGAAAAGTAACATGTTAGCAAGAGTCTCTTAGTTTTAAAGGCTTGGAAAAGAACAAATAGAGGAATGGTTCCTTGGTCCCTCACTTAGTATTTCTGGAGTTAAATCAAGTCATATGACCGGCGTCCCCTCACAATAATTGTGTTTCTTCAGTGGGAGCTTGTGTCGCTGAGGGTGAACGGCCTCATGGCAAATATGATTACGCTCACAATAAGGACTCTGTTTGCCTTTTTGCTGATGGTTAACAAGCATGTTGTGCCATTTACAGTTTACACCAACAGACAATAAAAACACACACACACACACACACACACAGTCGAAGGAATGTGAGTGTGATTCATGTGATGCCGTTACAATAAACCTTTAAACCAACTTTGTCAAAAGGTTAAGCAGTATTGAGCCAATATAAGCCAGAAATGTATTATTTGTGACTTTTATTTTGCTTTATAAGATATGTATAGTATACTTAAAGGGTTAGTTAATCCAAAAATGAAAATTATGTCATTATTTACTCACCCTCGTGTCGTTCCAAACCCGTAAGACTTCTTTCATCTTCGGAACACAAATCAAGATATTATTGATGAAATCTGAGAGATTTCTGTCCCTCCATTCACAGTCTATGTAACTACCAGAAAGTAGAGTTGCACGATTGCAATTTTCTTGTCCGATTCTGATTGTAATTGTGACCGGCCAATACAGATTTTTGCTATTTTCCGATTTTCTTTCAAAGAACTATAATTGACAGCATACACAAACAAAATTCTACTTTTCTTCAATGCAAAGTTTTATTTTCATAAATAAACTCAAGTAAAGTCAGTACCGGTAATAAAATAAGAACAAATAAACAAATTGCAAAACAACAGCACAAATAAATGCAATAGAGTAAAGAGAGATATGAAATAAACACGGCTTTAAGTTTTTCAGGTGGGTATACAGTATATTCAGGGAAGAAATACTACAGAAACTAAATAATCAAATGTAAAATAGCATTAGATAGTTTTCATTGTTAATTAATGCTTACAATTACAGTTACAAAAATGATTCAGTCAAGACCAGAGTGATTTCTCTTTGTTTTTTGTTCTTTGATTAACATTAGAGACTGCAACATTTTTTTATTAACACGACAGACAGCAAAAATATCTTCATGTGATGTCAGGTGCACGGAGGTATGAAATAATACATACGTTGATAGACATCGTATAATTTTATGATCCTCCTACGCCTTCCACTGACGATATATATAGGCTACATATAACACATTTAGACCACTTAACTTAGTGATTGCTATCAGGATGAGAAGAAACTTTCAACCAGCATAACAAAAAATGTTTCTGGAACAAATCGCCTACCCTGCCTTTAAAAGCCTTTTAATTGTGCGTTTAAGAGCATTCTGTCATGTGATTTATCTGAAGCCAGTTTTTGGTGTGTCGTTGTGTAGGAGTGGTGATGAGTCAGACAACACTGAGTCCTGCTGTGACGATCACCACAGTCAGTGCAAACGTGACCACTGCGTCTCCCAGCTGCTCCTCGCTCAACACCTCCTCCTGCACGGCCTGCGCTCCTGGCTCTTATTACGATAACGGTGGGCTCATGTGCATTCAGTGCTGATTTAAAGTGTTCCCTCCACACATGTTGAAGCTGACACATGCTGTGTTCTCAGAAACTCTGCTGTGTTCTTGCTGTCCTGATGTGGGCCTGTGTGTGTTACCCGGAGCCTGTCTTCTCTGCGTCCAGGGCTTCTATCAGCCTCTCGCAGGACAGCAGGGTTGTCTGCCTTGTTCATCTGGGTTTTACAGCAAGTGAGAGGAGAAAGTATTATGTTGTTTGTTTATTCTTTCCATGCCAAGGCTCTAATAATGTTTTTTTCTCCATTAGTTCCACAGGAAGCCCCGTCTGCCAGGCATGCCCTACTGGTTCCTACAGCAATAACACTGGCTCCGTCTCCTGCGGGGCCTGCGCACCAGGTAACAAGTGATGTGTTCATTTACAGGTGAAACTCGAAAAATTTAAATGTCATGCAAAAGTTCATTTATTTCAGTAATTCAACTTAAAAGGTGAAACTAATATTTTATATAGACTCATTAAATGCAAAGTGAGATATTTCAAGCCTTTATTTGTTATAATTTTGATGATTATGGCTTTTGAATTTGGGGTTTTCATAAGCTGTAAGCCATAATCATCAAAATTATAACAAATAAAGGCTTGAAATATCTCACTTTGCATGTAATGAGTCTATATAATATATTAGTTTCACCTTTTAAGTTGAATTACTTAAGTAAATGAACTTTTGCACCATATTCTCATTTTTCGAGTTTCACCTGTATTTGTTGTTTTTCTATATAAATCAATTGACATATAGAGGGGTGGAGAAAAAACAGTTACTACATACCGAAATATAAAGGGAAAACATGTTATCTATAATATATTTTATATCATTATCATTATATTTTATAGAATATCATTAGAAGTTATTTTGTTTTTGTTATTATATCAAATATATATTCATTATTTAATACAAATTCTAGTGTCTTAAATAAGATATGGGCAGATAATGTATTTTTCTGCTTATAATACTTGTATGAGACATTAAATGTAATCTGAAATTTCAAACATTTAATAAGCATTTAATACAAATGGAAAAGGCTAAAGTTTTTTTTGTGTTGTTTTGTTGTTTTGCTTTAGGTTTCTACACATCTTTGCAAAATTCAACATTGTGTAACCCCTGTCCACAAGGCACGTACTGCAAGTAAGTTCCCTTTCTGAACATTGCACCATAAAATGTATGTCTCAGGCTTTTAGAAATATAAACTGCCCATCCCCAAAAAAAGCGCTTTAAACAGGCAAACACTTAAGTCTATGATTGGATCATTATTGCAGTGATTATTATTTTTCTTGCACGTTATATGTTTGGCAACAGTTCTTCTAACCCTAATTGATGGAGTGTGTAGCTTTTCATTTCTTAAACAACCATGTAGGAAGACACATCATGGCCATTTTCTAGGATAGCAATGTAAATATGCATCAGGCTCAAATTGTGAAAGAATGGTTGTGAGGAACATGAAGAATAATTTTCACACATGAATCGGCTCCTCTGAGTCCAGATCTTAAATTCACTTTAAGGACAAGTTCGGTATTTTACACTTAAAGCCCTGTTTACAGATCGTATCTGATGAAATAGAACGGTTAAGATTAAAATTTGGACACATGCTCCTGTCCCGAGAATTTTAGGTTTATTTCGCTTCCCCCCCCCACCTCCACAATGGTTGTCTATGTGCACTGGAATATTCCTTCCTAAAAACACATTAAACTTTCGTTTACAAAGACGTGAAACTCACCGAGTGGTCAGGGGTGTTCACTGATACGGTCCCAAAAAAATAGATGAAAAAGATGCATTCCAACAGGTTTTATCGTAGTTTTTGTCCAACTCCATTGACTTGTATTGAATGTGCTGTGTGAGGTACCGTATTACTCCGCCGCTTCTTCTTCTACTTCTTCTGTATATTCAATGAAATGCCAGCGGTTTGCTTGCAATTGGCAAAGGTGCATTATCGCCACCAACTGGGCTGGAGTGTCTATTATTCAAGCTCTCAACGGAAGAATCACGGGTGTGACGAGTTTGGCAAAATAGGTCCACAAAAGCGAAATAAACCTAAAATTCTCGGGACAGGAGCATGTGTCCAAATTTTAATCTTAACCGTTCTATTTCATCAGATACGATCTGTAAACAGGGCTTTAAGTGTAAAATACCGAACTTGTCATTTAAAGTCTTTGGGATGTGCTGGAGGAGACTTTACAGAGCGCTGGACTCTTGCATTGTCAATATAAGATCTTGACCATAATTGATGCACCTCTTAAAGGAAATAAATGTTGTGCCATAAGATGGTTATAATTTGTTGTAGAGTATTTTTTCATTGTTACAGTTCTCCCCTTCTCCCTTTCTGATAGTTCCTCCAGTTGTTCCCAATGCCGGATCTGTCCTGCAGGCTCAGAGGCTCTACAGATCGCTGCCAAAGACTGTACGCCCTGTCGTCCAGGTATCTTCTTTTAGCCGTGTTGCTTACTCAAATGATATGAAAGCTTTAGTGATATTAAATTTGGAGATGGGTCATCCGCATGACAAAAGCTACTCGGAAAACATGATGAAATCGGTTTTGGTGTAGATCAGTACATGAATAAAGGTCTTTGTTGAACAAGTAAATCAGTATTTCCCCAGTACACTTATGAAACTCGAATTATGTCAATATTTTTTGACAGGAATGCACAAGCCTTCCCATCAAACCATGTGTCAGATTTGCAGCAGTGGTTTCTATCAGGTCCGCGGGGGCCAGGAGAACTGTGACCTGTGTCCTGAAAACCATTACTGCCCTGTGAGTGATTACTTCCTTAAACACACACACACACAAACACAATCTTTACTGTTACCAATGGACTTGTTCCTCTTGCTTGAACACAAAGATTTTACTGTAGAGACTGTAGATTTTTACTTCCTCGTTTATCTAAGAAAATGACCAACATAATGTCAATATTATATGTCATGTAATAGAGTCCTGATGTAAATCCGATCGAATGTCCCACTGATGCGTTCTGTCCCGAGGGCAGCACGGCCCCTGGTTACTGCATGGAGACCTTCTTCAGAAAGGTTGGGGAGACGTGTGAACTTGCTCCTGTTACCATTGCACTGCTTGTTATTGGAGGAGGAGGTATGAACATTCACATCACATCGTCTCTCAAGTGAACTTTTGTTCCCCAACCAAAATGTGAAAAATGTCTATTTGTTATTACAGTTATTAGGTTTTAGTTCCGCCCCCTTGTTTGCACTTAAGGTCACATTTGCAAAATTTCCACAGAGTTAAAAAAGTCATAAAGTGATTTATGAAGCACAGTTCACACAGAAGTCACTTTCAAACCAAGCAGTTTTCTGTTGTTCAATGCAGAAAATCCATTAAAAACTTGAAATGTTTCTCTCATTCGCAAAATTCTCTACTGTGTGGATTCCCATTGAAATGACTGGGTTTTGCCCGTGAAAATTCAACGAACAACCACAAGTACATGTGACCGCATCTTTACTAGGTCACACAAATTAAAGCTACTAACATTATTATTGTATTTATTAATCGGTCAGGAATAGGATTGGTCCGTAACATTTTTATGACGATGCTTAGTTAGTAGAGCTGCACGATTAATTCCTATGACAATGATTCGCCTGTCTATCAAAGTATGATCACAATGAACATTCACCGAGAGCAGTTGTCATGTATAGATATGAAATGGCTTCACAAACAGTCTTTTGAACATCACAGTACGGTTGTGTCTGTTACAAATATTCAAATGATCACAGAAGTACTGGAATAAAAGGTTATAGTTTAAACACTGATGTCTAGCAAAGGTAGCGTTCAAAATAGAGACTGTCAATTACATCATTACACCAGTAGATGGCGAAAAGTGACTGTTAAAACATGTATTACCGGTAGTCATTGAATCATTAATTCAAGAGATTCGTTCTAAAACACTGATTAATCCAGTAAAGAAACAAGTGAGCTATTTATGCATGAGTCATTGAAATATTTAATAATTCATTCAGATTAATTAAACAATTTAAATGGACTGCAGCAATTAACATTTTGTCAGAACCTCTAGTTAATTACATGTTATTTTGTTTAGTTGTCTGATCAGAATCATGATCTCTATTTGAAGCAAAAAAAAAAATCGTGATTTTCAATTTATCCAGAGTCGTGCAGCTCTAGTGCTTAAAGGTACAATATGTAGGATTTTTGCAGTAAAATATGCAAAAACCACTAGGCCCTCATTAGCAATCGCGCCCTGCTTCATACCACAGTCATGTTAAAAACATCAATGTATTCACTCATCCATAAAAGATCCATCAGCTTGACGACAAGATCCATAATTCCGCTTAATGCTTTGCGTCATCAATATACGCCTTTGTTATTGTAAGAGGTTAGCGACATCTGACGGCAAAAAAATCCTACATATTGTACCTTTAAGGTCAGTTGTTGCACACTCATCTAATTCTTCTCCTCTACAGTGGGTCTTCTCTTCATCATTGTTTTGGTCCTGCGGAGGAGAAGAGATAATGACAGTGAGCTGTCCCTCGCCCGTACGCCCCTCTTGCGTAAAGACAGGCCACCGGGTCGCTTCTACGGAATCCCGTGCGATGCGGAGCCTGTTTACGCAGGCTGGTGACATTAGCACGTACATTTCCAGCTGCACATATTTTGTCTAAATATTTCTATTAGAACTTTTATTTGACTGTTCTAAGCTTAAAAATGGTAAGATACTATTAAATATTTATGAATGGAGACGCACTTTTTCTGAATTCCATTTTTAAACCCGTTTACTACTGACCATGTTATGAAGTTACGTTTATAGATTTGATTCTGACTGTTTTTCGAGTCTGAAGAGTAAACCATTCAGTATTTCTTTTGTTTAATTTTGCACCAGATATTAAGTTAAGCCATGGCACTGAAAGAATTTTGGACTATGTTGTTGGATTAAGCTTATTTTGTTCACATGTGTTTTTTTGTTGGTACCACTACATTTGACTACCTGGGGTCCTCGAGGTACATTTATATTTCATGTATGTGATGTTAGATATTACTTTTTAAAAACAAAATTTGGACAATTTCCAATGTTGTATACTGGAATAAACAGCTTTTCACAACTTTGATATAAAAGTGTAGTGTCTCTATATGCAAGTTTGATGGTTGATTTTTTTAAACTTCCCTTCAGAAATCCCCAACCGATACTTTCATTATCTGACCAGTCATATAACAAAAATAAAGAAACATTATAAAATCCTCTTCAGAAAGAGAGATTAGATTAACCAACTTTTTACTTACGGAACATCATATGTAGCCTATATCTTGTACCTTAATAACACAAACTGTTCTCGGTGGCGTTTCTTTCCTGAAAATTTGAGTTATCTTTTTTTTTTTTTTTTTTTATGCTTTATTTCCATCAAATAGCATACAAGGGTAACCTTTATATTACATCAGAAGGAAACATCACATGCGCAATAAAATAGAAATTACAGAAAAAGAAAGGAAAGTGACAAAAAAAAAAAGAACAGAGAAGGTACATATCTATATATTGTTGAATAAGCGTAAATAGATACTTTTCATATGAAAACGTTAAATGAAGAGCTTATAGCAGTTTTTTTTAATAGCTTTGCTATTTTTAGATTTTAAATATCAGTGTTATCATTATTATTAATTATTTGTTTAAACAAAGCCAGCATCCTTTGCTTCATAATTTTCTATATCTAGTGTTTAGCGTAATTAAAAGAGGGGACAAACTTGATTTATTTATTGTTATATTTGCTTTCTATGAATCAATTTGAGTTGGTTTTGGTTAGAACTTCCTACTCCGTGTATTCTCGCAGCTCGTTCTTTTTGTCCAAACCGTCCACTGTAGTTGATGCGTCAGTGGGGATCAAGATGGCGGCCACCTTGACGAGAGGTCTGTCAGGTATGAAATGTGCATATACATTTTTTTGAATGTCACAAATACATTGCTGGAACGAAAACGAGTTTCTATGGACTCTTAAAGTTGGTGTGCATTGGAATACAGGACTAACGGGTTCTATGTCTGCCACAATGTGGGAAGAGACCGTTTGCACACAAGACAGGATTTTTTTTAGATATAAATATAAAGGATTTAATAGAATCCTATATATAGGAATATAAAGGATTTTGGATATAAAGTTTATCTTATATTATTAAACGTGAACGCTATATTTTTGTTTACATTGACGTTATATTATTGTGGTAGCATGTGAAGAATGTCATACTGCTTTAAAATCTTTCATAAGAGAACTCTAAACCCCCACCCTTAAGAAAACTAACCATGTTTTTATTATAGTAAAAGTAGTAGGCTAACGTTAACCTGGTAGTAACCATGTTTTTATTTTAGCAAAAGTAGTAGGCTAACGTTAACCTGGTAGTAACCATGTTTTTATTATAGCAAAAGTAGTAACCACCATGTTTGGTTTGGCGGATTGGTTACAACAACAGTTTTACTACAAACACGATGGCTAAACTATGGTTAGTGTAGCAAAACCATGGTTAATTTGTGGTTACCATGGTATAATTATAGTAACCAAGTTTTTTTTTTGTTGTTGTAGTAAAACGATTGTTAATTTGTGGTTACCATGTTTTAACTATGTGTTTTCTGTTTTGTTTTGTTAGTAGTCATTTTCACAAGGGTTATTTTTGCCAGTATAGATGTGGCTGTAATCTGTTAACTAGCGTTGTTTCTCGTCTGATCAGGTTTGCTGAGACCCTTGTCAGTTTTAGGCAGAGACTGTCTCACGCCTGCTGTCAGACTCTCTCAGACCGCTCGCTTCTCAGCTGTAGTGCAGAGACATGTGTGTGGACCAGGACCACTGCTTCCGGGTCACACTGCTCCCGCACAACACACTGGCCTGCTGAGTCGGTAAGACATTGCCTGTTGAACTACACATTTGTCAGTCTGTCTGTTGGCTGTCAATGTTTTTATCATTCATCAGCTAGAAAAAAATAATAATTCAACAATATCGTTCCCTTGTGTCGTCATCGTTATAGCTGTGTCCTTCCCTATTCTCATAGAAGAATGATTATTACAACTTTATTGTTAAAGTTATCATCCTTTGTTGTGAATGGGCCTTTAGAATGATTTCCCCCCAGAGGCCTGTTGCATGAAGCTAGTTGAACAAACTCTGAGTTTCAGGGTAAGTTTACAGTTGACAAAACCATACAAATCCAACCTGGTTTGGATCAGGTTCAGCGGGCTCACAACGCTCAGTATAAACGTTCCTTGTCAACTCTCGCAGGCTGGAGCACTGGTATATTTTTCTTTTTAAGGCCATACTTTGTAAACGGCCTCCTTACTTATGCTCTCTTCTGACTCTTAAAGTCACTACCAGGAAATGTAATCTTAGATCATATGGGCAAATCATGTATGATATCCCACGAACGCGAACTGTCTTCAGTGAAAGTGCTTTTAAAGGGGTCATGACATGAGAAACCAAATTTGCCTTGATCTTTTGGTATATAAGAGGTCTTTATACCATTTAAACGTCCTGCAAGTTTCATAGCTTAAGACGTCCTCCCCATTATAAACGAATCATTTATTTAATCAAGCTCTAAATACAGCTCGTTCTGGATCCATGGTAAGAAGTGACGTCACGGTACGAAGTGACGTACCAGCGTTTGCATATGACCGCCTCCAGCAGAAGACAGTTACGCTTTAAGCGCAAGGCAACTACGCTCATTTCGTATCGTTGCCGCGCCCGCGCGCTGCGCGCCTCACAAGTGTTCAGTCGACGGACAGCGAGTGGGTCTGTGTGTACAGGGAAATTACGATGCCACGCAGATGTGCTGTTCCTGGCTGTGGACAAACAACATCTTTGAATACGCTGCGAAGGATCCAGTCGTCAGGGAAAAATGGATGCACTTTATTTTTTGCGGACGTCCCAGTCACGGCAGTGTTAGTTTAAGCGTTTGTTCTATACATTTAAGGATGACTGTTTTGAGAACAAATCCCAAAATGATGCTGGCTTTGCCAGAAAACTGTTGCTCAAAGATAAGTCCGTGCCGACTATTCTGGGCTCAACATCGACGACGCAAACTGTAAGTAATGTATTTAAAACTTTAAACTACTTTTTAAATACGCTGAATGCGCAAATGTTCTGGCTGGGGGCGTTAATAATTGATGCATAGGCACTGACGTTAGCCAATCATAACAGTGGGCGTTAGCACTGAACTCTTAAAGGGGAAACACCCCCAAAACAGACTGTTTGACTCTGAGGATGAGAAACAGGGTGGGAAAAGGTCATAAATCACTACATTTTAAAAGTTTTTTGTAAAAAAAACTATAGTAATACTATAATTGCACCTAAGGGAACATAATAATAAAATAAAAAAACCCATGTCATGACCCCTTTAAAGCTTTTGCACCTTTTTCCTGGTATAAATTACAGAATCAGCTCAAATTTTACTATTTACAGACAATGACACAATTTAAAATGAGGATAAAGGACTATTTGAGTACTAAATGCACATGTGCTGTTACTGAGCGCAGCTGGTGATTATGTTGAGATTGTTAAATTGCCAAAATGTCTTTTTCTGTTAAATTTTTGTATATGTATTTATAATGTGGAACTATTATTCTGCTGTCTTGGCCAGGACTCCCTTGAAAAAGAGATTCTGAATCTCAATGGGATTATTTCCTGGTAAAATTAAGGTAAATAAAAAAAAATCTAGAGTTTGTTTTTAAAGGGATAGTTCACCCAAAAGTTAAAATTTTGGTATTATTTACCGGTACTCACCATCATGTCGTTCCAAACCCGTACGCTTTTGTTCATCATCGGAACACAAATGAAGATATTTTTGATGAAATCTGAGAGTTTTCTGTCCCTCCATTGACAGCTACGCAACTGACACTTTCAAGCCCCAGAAAGACATCATTAAAGTAATCCATGTGACTCCAGTGGGTTTAACCTCGCGTTTCCACAATTTACCACTTTATTTACAAAATATTAATCTCCGACGTGGACAAGTGACTGTCCATATTGAATCATTCACTGAACCGATTCGTTCTACAACTCTGATTCAATTAAACAAGAAAACAAACTTTTTCTGTCTTTGTTCTGGGATACACACCGTTTTATTCTGCTTTTACTTCGTTAGGAACCATTTTTGTTGAAGCAAAAATCAATGAAACAAAGTCAACATGAAATCAAAAGGGACAATTCATATTTTTTTATGGAATATTGCAGTCCGTTGTGCAGCTTGATGTTGCAGACAGGTATTTGTTGTATTTTTGTCAATCATAAACACACTGGTTTATATAGCTTTAATAGTTTCATCATTTGTTTAGAAACTATTCACCATTTATACTTCCAGTTATGTACCAATAGCATCAAATGAATCGGAGGTCTCACATATTCTCATGAAATTGGCTTACTTGTGTTAAAAAACAAGGTGGATAAAAGCAATTTCACACAAGCTTCAGAGATTTATCTAAAACTTTTCCCCCAAGGTTTGATTATATATTTCAAAGCTTTATCTGCCTGTCTAGTTTCATGTTTTGACTGAAGATTTGCTCTTTTTGTAACGATGAGGTTTTGTTTTCTGCAGCGTAACTCCCCTCATCCCTTCATTGGTGCTCCAGCCAGTCAGGACCTTAACTTACTACAGTCTGAGGAAAGGCAAGAGGAAGTCTGTGAAGTCGGTGGTGCAAAGGTTTCTCAGGCTCCACTGTGGCCTGTGGGTGAGGAGAAAGGTAAAGCACGCTCACATATTGTTCAGAGCTGTCCCGTCTTACAATTCTTTGGCCTCATGTTGGAAATCAGGGCTGTTATTTCAATAACCTAAAACTGAAACTTGTTCTTTGTGTGATAAATCATCCTTTTTTTAGGCTGGATATAAGAAAAAGCTGTGGAAAAAGTCAGCAGTCCGGAAGAAGCGGCTGAGAGAACATGTGTTCTGTAATAAAACTCAGTGTAAATTACTGGACAAAATGACAACATCCTTTTGGAAGAGAAGAAACTGGTATCTCAACGACCCGTACCAGAAGTACCATGATAGAGTAAACCTGAAGATGTAAAACCCTCCTAACATTATTCTGATCAGTTTCAAGCCAATAAAGATGTGTCAGATACGTGCATCTGTATTTCTGTTGTGAAGCGTGTGTGTGAATTCACGGTTGAAACAATTGAGGATTCATCATGTGTAAATGCATCTAAATAAATTATTTCTATTGTGTAAATTTCTAAAATTATTTATTTGAAAAATGTTCATCCCTACAATGGGTGGATACGTTTTTGCATATATATATATATATTTTTAACTGGTCTGTAAGTTGATTAGCTGATTTAAAAAAAAAAACGGAAAAAAATTCAAACAAAAATGAGATGGCAGAAAATATTTTGCGCTCTCTCAAAAGTTCCCCTGAGAAACTTTGCGTTCACTTGCAAAGAACACAAAAGTTTTTGAGCGAATGCAAAGTTTCTCGGGGAAACGCAAACGTTTAGTGAGGGAATGCAAAAGCATTGAAACATATTTTTTCCTCCATCATATTTTTCCACCGCTATGTCCCTTTAGAGGCTCTGTAGAAACTTAATCAATTGATAATTAATATTAATAATTAACATAATTATTATTATTTGTGATTTAAATGGTTATTTTGTC
Source organism: Phoxinus phoxinus (assembly GCF_949152265.1). Lineage (NCBI taxonomy): Eukaryota > Metazoa > Chordata > Actinopteri > Cypriniformes > Leuciscidae > Phoxinus > Phoxinus phoxinus. Next base: position 31,006,135 of record NC_136888.1, read on the forward strand.
TTATGTCTGTTCAGTCCAAAAATTTTAGCCAGTGAATAAGTGGCTGATTTAGTTTCATTAGTGATTAGTTTAATCATATTTATATATGTAATCATATTGATTATATATTTAATGTTAAAAGATTATATATTTAATGTTAAAAATATAATGAATTCATATTTATTTGTTATTATTTACACCAGATCAGGAAATAAAAGTAAATCTTGTATTTTGCAGATTATTAAATAACCAGGACACAGGGTTTCACATTCACCTTTTAATTTCTGAATGCCGATACATATTGAGGTTTTTTAAAACAGAGATTTCACTCTTTTACATCAACTTCTGTCTTTTTCACTCAAGATTTATTCAATAAAGGACTTGAACAATGACATACAGTATATTCTGGCCTGCCAGACATGACAGCTGTGATATGGAGATGCTGCTGCAAGCCGTTATGTTTTTTTTAAGAGGACGGTGAAAAGACATTTATAGTCTCCTACTCTGAACAAGCTGGCACAAACAACTCAAAAACACATGATATTATTTCAGCTTCAAATGGGTTTTAACAGACAGCCAGGACTTTAATAGTCTTTAAAGGCACAGCCTCTACTTAAGTCCCTGAATTTAAAAACATATCTTCGTTTGACACGATTAAGCACGGATGTGTAATGTCTCTAAAGCGGAGAGTAGTCGACGAGATTTATATTTAACAAAAGAAATTTGACATAGTACGGAGCCCCGAAAGGGACATGGTAATGGAAATATATATATACGAGATGGGAGGAAGAAAATAGCTATAGCGAACACAAAGATTCTCGGCAGAACGCAAAACATTTATATTGATAATGTTTTCTCCCATCTCATATATTTTTCCCATTACCATATGTCCCTTTAGGGGCTCCATAATACAAAAATGGTTTAAGTTAATACTTTATATTATCATATTATGTTCATATTATCATATTACGTTCACATAACCGACTATGTTTATGTAAATACTTTCCAAAATGGCTATTTAACCATCATTTTGTGTGTATTTGTCCGTACAAGCGCGGAAGAGAATTTAATATAGTCGTGAGCTCTCCTTCGTATCGTCACACTTTTGCTCTTCTCTTTATCCTATAGACGTTTACATTTTTGAACGTTTTATGAGACATGCAGCGAATGTATGCCAACTTATGTCCAGCCGGGTAGATCAGCATGTTAAAATTCAAATGTGCGCATCTGTGGACATCAGTTCTGACTGGATCTCTTCCCAAATCGTCCCTCCCTAACACTTTCATCTGGTTTTCATTTGTTGATGAAAATGTCAATAGATTTTTAACATAGTTTTTGTCATTCAAAAGTGTTTTTTATTAAGTTATCGTCTCGTTTTCATCAGTGAAAAAATCTCGTTGACAAAATTAAAGGGATAGTTCAACCAAAAATTAAAATTCTGTCATAATTTACTCAACCTCAAGTTGTTCCAAACCTGTATGAGTTTCTTTCTTCTGCTGAACACAAATACATTTGGAAGAATATGGGTAACCAAACAGTTATCGGACCCCATTGACTTCCATAGGGAGCCCATCAACTGTTACAAACATTCTCTTCAGAATATCTTCTTTTGTGTTCAGCAGAAAAAATTTATTCATGCAAGTTTGGAACAACTTGAGGTTGAGTAAATTAAGACAGAATTTTAATTTTTGGGTGAACTATCCCTTTAACACTGCTTCATAAGTAGCTATTCTGTAAATTTTCCTACTGAATGATAGAAGAGCAAAAGCAACAACTACACTGCTCTTCACATGGTATGAAATTTCAAAGTTTGTGCCTTTAATGACCTGAATATTTAAAGAAGCAACAGTCAGCTGTTTTTATATCTGCTGTAAAAGGCCAAATATGGTTCAGAGCACTTTAAAATCATACCCATCTCATTGAGGAAAAAATGCTGCATTTTAATCTCGCTGTAAAAACTGGAAACACAAAGCCAACAAAAAGAACGCCAACCAGATTATCACTATTCCAATGATTTTTTAGTTTGCACTAGATAATTTCACAATTAAAATTGTGACAAAATGACAAACTGTTCCTGAGGCAGATTTTTTTTTTTTTGTGAAGTTTGATATAACCATTTGAACAGCTACAAGATCTCACATACATGAAACCTTGAATTTGATAAAGCATGTTTAAGAGATTAGGATTGTCATCATTTTCACAGTATATAAAACATCTTTCTAAACAGAATGTTCTAAGATCCATTGCTGTTCTCTACGCTTTTCTTTTAAAGTTGACACACTGCTGCCCCCTCCATGATATAGAGATGTATAGCTCTAAGTGATTGTGACTGTGATCGGGAATGATACGACAAACTGTGAGTTTCTCTGTGATACATGCTATGCTAGTGTGATTGCACAGTGTTTTTAAACATTTGTTTCTCCCACATATGACTAAAATTCCTAAATGCTACAAAAGTAAAACCACTACATGGAGTGAAGGACCCGCTTTGTGTTGTACCAAATCACCACTAATGTCTTCTCAACTCTGATGAGGTACTTTAATACTGAACACGCTCAGAAAGTGGAGGCCAAAAAATGTGAGACACATTCAAATTGTCATTGTTAATACATGCAACATCAAGCAACTGAAGAGGTTTAAGAAGACAACTAAGAGAGAGAGAAAAAAATGCCATGTTTTGAAAGGTTTCTAAAAGATAAAAAACACTGTACATGCCTAATAATTAAAGTAATGAAGTAAAACAAGAATGTCCCTAAACAACTATCAACTTGATTGCCTTATTCGGTCTAGAAAAGCTTTTCTTTTGTGTGTATTTTTAACAAGATGGTTATTGAATAACTATATATTTACAGTTACAGCACAAAAAGTCTATGGCTGAACTATAGAAAGTTTAGCAGAATTGTAAAATCGATTGCACTTTGTCCATCTATTTTAAATCATGTCAGGCGTTGTAATCCTATCCCTTAATTTGGTTGAACTACAAGCTTGTTTTAAAAAGTCCCTCTCAACAGAAGAACATGCTTTTGTTTATAGGCTACATAATATCATGTAATAAATGTTTGCCAAACACACCAACCATCTCAGTGCAGTGCATTTTTGCTAAGAACTATTGTTCTATGAAAAGATTGGTTCGGAAACACGTTGCTACCCAGTAGTTGTTGAGTTGGGCCGGAAATGAGTGCAGCCCCCATAAAAATAAAGTATGCTCATAAACAATAAGTAATTATGGTTGGGTGACTCCAGACATAAGACAATGCATGCGTTTGTTTCTCCCAAAATCATACCAAGAAATCAAACAAATAATCTACACTCAAACATTTCATAAATATGTACAAAACAAGTTCAATAACCCTAAAAGAGTCTCGGAGCAGCAGTATGTACACAGATGTGTTGCCTAAATGGATGAGTGTCAAAGATCAGAAGCGAAAGGTTGCACATCGCTTTGGTTACCTCATTACAGAGCAAGGCTGCTTTTCAATATTTGAACATTTTGGCTGCATTCCCTTTTTCCCCCGTCTGCCTTCTCCTGTGGCGTCTCCTCGTGTTGCAGGTTAGACAGCTAAAGCGCTCTCGGAGCATTTGCACAGTCACATGGCTTCAGGCTCTGGAGAAAGGGCGTTCTTTGATCTGGATCGGGTGAAAGGTCTTAGGGATCTAGGAGGAGGCTGAGAGACAGAAGAGATCTGTGAGAGTCAGTCAGAGAGCAATGCACACTTCATGTTTACTGTTCACTAAATAAACACGATCACAAGATCGGGTCAACATGAGTAAGGACATCTGTGATGTGTCAATCCAAGGAAAGACAAACACATCTTTTGGGCGTGCATGACTGAACTTGTGTGCAAAGGTTTTTAGTCAGTTAGCTTAGTCAGGAGTTAAACTGGTCCACCAGCTTTGGTTCATAAAAGTACTAAATGATCGGCACACACATTTTGGCACCATTTAGCAAGTGTACGCAGTGCTTGATGTGAAAAAAAGTGCTGGTATTCTCTGAGATATGCAAATCAGCATCATAAAAAAGAGCTTCCGATAGGGTAGATCGACTCTGCTTGCATTCATGTGATTTGTCGAAAAGAGAGAGATGTAATTCATGTAGTGTCGCCGGGTAGTGATGATGGGAGAAGCGAAGCTTTTCGAAACTTGCTTCACAAAATTATTAACCGTTTCGAAGTGTTCGAAACGCCACATGCTGGTGACCCCTGCTGATCAGAACAGTGGAAATGCATAAAAACGCCTTTTGCAAACCAATTGCAAATGTTTTATTGAAGGTGTAATCAATTAAATCCAATTAACAAATAATCTAATAGCATTAAATATGAAGTATCTTTATAATATGTGATATTTTATTACATTTGTAGCACCTGTTTTGTTCATTTTATGAAGAGCTTGTTAAATCAGACCGATAAGAGACTTTTAAACTCCCTATGTAGTCTATAATTTTAACCCCTAAAACTCATCTTTGATCACCAAAATGGCATATTTAAAAAAAATTATTGAAAAAAAATGCCTTAAAATAGGTTGAATGTAACTCTACACTCTTGCCTTATTTAGTATACGCGGTTCTATGAATATGCAAATTAGCCCCACCTCCACTCACTCACACCGGCTCAGATCCACTCGCTGACGATCGCACGTTGATGTGATTGGTTATAAGGTAGTTTGTGACGTCAGAAACACCAGTGATTTCAAACCGCGTTCTTTGGTTCACTGTAGTTTTAAGGAGAAAATACTCAGCATTGGTGTTGTTGACTTATGAATTTGCACATGGTTTGTCTTAACGGATACATAAACACCACATAGACACATAAACAACATTAAAAGCTGGATTTTCATCACAGGGGAACTTTAAATACAACTCATCCTTTTTATTAGACAAATTTGTCATTTAATTTGTCTACATTTATCAAATTGATCCGAGATCAGGTAAAAATCGTTTATGGGTTCATGAGATCGCCCCTAGCAGCAAACCATTGAAAGTTTGAATGATTTCGAATCGAAACTGTTATGACGTTTAACAAAGCCTCGTTTGCTGAAATCACGTGACTTTGGCAGTTTGATACAAATGATTCGCATTACTAATCAATCACCCTGCTAATCACCCACTGACGCTTTGACTCGGAGTGGAAAAGTACCCGCAACATGTGAGAAGTGGTGGTATGCAAGAAAAAGTCAAGGTACGCTAAAGATTAAAAGATAGAAGTGTACGAGTGCACCAAAAACAAAAATAACTAAAAATGTATATTAAGCATCATTCATCTTTGGAAGCCTATTTCTGCCTCACACCGTGTTTACACCAAACGCAAAGAACGTAATGCGACAAAATCAAATAGAATATATTATCATCAGTAAAACTGATACTACTGTCTAGCCTGGACGCGGCGTGGCGTTACATGTCGAGACACCAACAGCAAGCTGATACTCTGATCTATTTCTGACATACTCCAAATGCTTGCACTAATTTTTAGTGAAGTTTTTGTGAAGTTTAAAACAAACAAAGTCACGTTGTGAGTTATAAAGTCCAAAAAAGTGTGATTACGAGATTACAAAAAAGTTGTTAGACATTCACAATTACAAGGAAAAATTATTGGATATAGTCACGTTTACAAGAATTAAAGTATTCTTATTCTCGGTTGCAACTGTGAAACAAAGTCGTAATTACAATAAATAGTCACAATTACAATAAATAAAGCCCCAGTTGTGGGATATAAAATGGCAATTACAAGAAACAGTCTCAATTGTGGGATACAAGTCAAAATTACAAGAATTAAAGTCTAAATTATGTTATAAAAAAAGTCACCATAGTAGGAAAGGCGCAATAACAGGAAATAAATCCACAAATACAAAGAATTAAGTCGTAATTGCGACGAGATATAAAATCATACGGTCACAACTACAAGAAATAGTCCCAATTGTCAGATGTATATAAAAAAAACAATCACAAAAAATACAGAAGTCCTTTAAGGGCTTCTACACATGTTATTATTGTGTGTGTATGTGTTTTAGATGCTACTCTTGTCCTTCCACGCATGTAAAAGGCAGCAGCATGATCTTAACTATACTGATATTAATCACAGTATGACATTATGCTGCTCTTACAGTCATTATCACAGGACGCCGCTCCATTTATAGACCGATTGTCTTCCAGTGAACGGATGCACATCAAGGATTTCAGAGATGCCTTAGTAACTCTTCCAATGCAAGTCGACAGTTCTTAATCGTAGGTGTACTGAGATGTCATTTGTTCAAGGCGTGACTCGGTTGACTCTTGCTGGTGGTGAACACACACACACACAGCAGCGTTGGTTAGTGATTGAGCAGGTTAGTCACAACACAGCTAGCAGCCATGTCTTTTCCTCATGACTCACTGCAAACGAATGCTAATCGTGACCTGAGGTAATGGTGCTTTCAAGTCATCTCGTATAGATCATATTTACGAGTTGAACGCCACCACAATGTCGTAAATACAAGTGGGAAGCTCGGGATTTTCTCTAAGCCCCGATCTTTACGAGTTGTGTCACTGAGAAACATGGCGGATTACCACAATACAAGGTATTTAGCTTGTCAGGCTTTTCTATTCACAGCGCAGTAAGCTAATTGCCTGCACAGAATATGATAGCATTATAAAATAACAATGTAATATGTAACGATAAAGTTTGCAGTTGCTTCATAAATGAACTAAAACATAAAAAAACAAAGCACACCTTATGCAAATATTTGTTCTTCATTTTCTAGAACTAGAGTTTAAGAACCTCGCTGTGTTTTTGTGTAATTAATTAAGAGAAAGTCCATCTGACTCCGACGAAAGTGACTTGAACGCACCGGCCGTCGTAAACACGACTTCCCACATCGTGCGCACGAACTTCCCAGGAGGACTTGAACGCACCATAAGAGTGTTAGACTCGCTCAGAGACTCACTCAGTCAACTCTTGGTGAGTGATTGAGAAGGTTAGTCACAACAGAGCCCCAGTGCAGCCAGGCAAGTCAACAGCTAGCCATCCCGAAAGCAGGGGTACCTCAGGGGCACGCCTCTTAAATCTGAACTGGAGTGAAGCAGATGAGGCAAACTCCTCCTTCTCCTGGGGCTCCTCTGAGGATTCAGGTGGGGGTGCGGATTTATCCTCGAAGGACTCAGGAGTCTGGGGAGTCGTGGGATCAGGTTGAGGTAAAGCGGGCTGCGATTGGGTCGGGGTGGGTGTGGGAGTCAGCGGGCCAGGAGGCTCCACGTTCAACATCTCATATTCGGTCATGTCAAAATCATGGCCTGTACCATGACAATCAAAACAAAGACTGTGACACCACTGCATTTAAACTCTGAATATATATATTTTAATGGTGTGTCTAAGCGTTTTTAAATCCATTATACATTTCATTATGGAAGATTTAATAATCATGTAAAGCTGAATGACAATCTATTGAGTCACCAGTTAGTTTTGACACTATGTGATGCTAACAAATGATTGGTGCGGTTGATACTTCAGGAAAGCGATTTCTATACATTTTGCTCTTCCTAAACGGCACTGAAATAAGAATCTCACATCTATAACTGGAATGGGAAACTGCTTTATCACTATCTAATCACTTTCTGGACTTGGAGAACAGATGAATAAAATTAAAACTAGACACTTGTATTAAATAACGGCACGTTATAAAGGCACGTTCACACAGAGCATGATAACTAAAACTATAACAATGTCTATATTAGTAACATACCATCGGTAACGTTCTGTTTATTATAAGAGTGCATTGTAATTATGTCATCTGCCACTTTAAATGCTCAAGCCTTTTATATCCGGCTGGATTCCGATTGGCTGTCAATGTTTGTATCGTTCATCAGCTGGAAAAAATCGTTCTAAAGAGTCATTCCCATGATGTTTTTTCTCTGTTATTATCGTTAGGAATCATTAACAAAGGATGTGTTTTTGTGTTTTAAAACGTGAGTCAGTGGAATGGAAAAAACGCAAAGTCTAGAGACGCGTTTTTAAAAAGTTGAACTTTTTGCTTGAGACACTGAAAAAGATGCAAGTGCAATGGTAAAGCCATCTTCTAACCGTATACATACTGGGAACTATATTCTCAGAAGGCGAAGCACTGCTACTTCTGCGGAGTGATTAGCGCAACACTGAGCTTCTCAGGCGCTGCGAGCAAATCACTCCGCAGAAGTAGCAGTGCTTCGCCTTCTGAGAATATAGTTCCCAGTATGTATACGGTTAGAAGATGGCTGTGTCTCACGTGACCTTGTTATTTGTACACGCTGTGACTATACAAATCACAACATGTAAATAGGAAAATGTTGGTTTGTCACTTATTGGGAGCAGTGCGCTAGCTGGAGCCGTTTACCTCCAGTCTTTGTGCTAAGCTAGGCTAGCGGTGGGTGCGTCAGACAGAGTTACGGCACGCACGGAGATGAAAAGGGTATGTGTGGACTTATCTAACTCTGGGGGATACGGTGAATAAGATAAAGTCACAAAAAGTCGGCGTGTTCCTTTTAAGAGCTTTTTTTTTTTTACGATCCTTTCACTGATTTACAGTAATGTGTCATAGAAGTAAATGAAGATTAGAGAACAATAAACAATTTCAGACTTCAAACATTTACCCAGGACATTGGCAGGGCTACAACACTCGGGTTAAGGATTAATTACATGTAAGGGATGATTGAGAGAAGCAGCTAAACCAAACAGGATTAGCAGAAATCTGATTGGCTGATATAGGATCTTCTTGAAAGGGTTAAGAGGAATAGAGCACTGATCATTTGGCTGGGCATCGCTTACCCTTGCTGTAACCGGCCTCTGATTTGCTGCGCATCATGGTGCGTGTCCTGTGCTGCGTGTCTGCAGGTTGAGTGGTTACAGAACTTGCATTCTTAGCCTGGCCCTCTGCCTGGAAAGATGACAGGTCCTGCATGCTGAAACTGCGAAGTCGCTCGGAGAGAACGCCCTGACCCTGGATCGAAAACATGGAGAGTCAGATGTAACTCCTTAAGAACGTCTAAATACTGTCATGCTGTGAACTAGACCATCATCAACAATTGTGTTTGTAGAGAAGGAGCATGATGATGCTGAAGTTTTGTTTATCTAGCCTGTTTAAATTACGATAAGGTATAAATATAGTAAATATTCACTTCAAAAGAAACTTAGATTATGTCAAATTAAACTAACACTCAGTTGATGTATACGTTAAAATGCACCGTCTGATGAAGAGCCACTAAACACGAAAAACAACACCTGTGGTGAGAACACAAAATAAATATTTTTCTATTTCAGAGCTGTTGTGTGCCAACTTTTCCTATCTTTAAAAAAAATTTTTTTTTGTGGTTGAACACCCTCGTTGATCTTTTTTGCCCGTTAGATGTGCACACTTTGTGTTGAATGAAGTGATTATACTTTTAAGCAATAAATCTCATGTTCTCTGGACTATTATCTAACATAACGTGCCCTGTCCCACCTAAATGGTCTTGACCCTCTCGGTTGTATTGAACTGTAAACAAAACAGTGTAATGATTTTGACATCTTTTAAACGGATATTTAATTCATTATATATGTGAAACTCACATGAAGAAATAAAAAATGTAAGATTCAATTAAATTGTGACATTTAATAAATAACATAATTTGGACAAGTTTTTACATGAATTGTAGTGTTGACTGCATTTGTCATGATCAACTATTCAAATATATCATTATAATCAAAACATTTTTATTATAATTTATCGGAAATATAATTATCAATATCTACAGTATTGTCCGAAATCTATTTTGTCTCAAAGAAGCTAGCCTATAAGTCATAGCTTTATTGAGGCTAAATTTGCAACCATGTTTCACTTTGTTATACATTTTGGTAACATTTTATTTGTTACAGTGTCATTGTTACATAAAGTTACTATAGTAATAACTAAAAATTATGCATAATTACATGCAACTAAACCAAACTAAACCCTAATCCTAACCCTATAGTAACTGCATGTAGTTACTTAATATTACTCAGCACTTAAATGTATAATTACAGTGTAACAAAGACACCTTCAAATAAAGTGTAACCTAAATTTTATTTATGTACGCATTCATGTTTATTACTAGACAATAATGAAACCCCACAAACCTTTATTCAGAACTTGGCAATTTTGGTAACAGACTAATGACAACAAACTTCAAGAGCTTTAAGCCTTTGTACTCTTTTCATGGAAGTGCCATTTCCTTTCACAACAAGATAAGAGTATTAGATTACCTTGCTGGCAGCCATTACTGCAGCTGTTGCTGCCACATTCAGGCCTCTCCTTCCAAAATGCACCAGGGTGTCATAGCTTTTATCTTTTGCTTGGCAAAGGTATTCATCGATGTCCTGAGAAAGAGACATAAAGAATATTTCACATATGCTGTATGAACAATGGAACTGACAGTGTGCGACTGATTCGTTTCATTGCACACTTTCAGATCAGCATCGTGTTTAACTTTCTATGAGCAAAAGAGCATTTTCTCTATGTTATCAGTGTTTGTCAAATTTATTTGGACTTTGTTTGTCCTTCTGACGAATTTCCTGCCTCAAGAGAAGAGGAAAGACTGTGGAAAATCACAGTACCGTTTCCTAACCACCGCTCATCCTCAGTCAACCAGGTTACAGGAAAAAGAGTCAAATGTGCACTTCCTCTTCGACTCTAACAATTCACTTTCTTGGCATTAAAACAGAAAGATTCTCCACAGCTGTTAAGGATGATGCTTGTTAGTTTGTTTAACATTTAGAATAGAAATGCTTTAAAAAGTGATTTTTATATTAAAAATGTAATGTATTAGTGAAAGCTCTATAGTAACTTTTGATATTTTTTCAGCCTAGACAAGGTAAAAATAAATAGATCATCACAAAAAAAAAGAAAAAAAAGGATAAAATACATTACCTTCTCCTTAGAGGACAGTGTAGGGTGGACAAATTTTCTATACAGCACACTGGATCCCTTTGTGTACGGGGAAAGTAACCACACGACAAAGGCAATTTTGAGCTCATAGTAGAATGGGAGCCTTCAAAACACAATAAAACACAATAAAACACAATCATACGCTCATGTGTCATGGTGGTTAACGCCCACATCAAACCGCCATTTGCATCAACAGAAATAAAAATATGAGTAAGTCCTAACAATAAGAAATGACCAAAGCAATGACGCATGTCCTTACCAGCACAGAAAGATGTCAGTAATCACTTCAACTGTAGTAAAAAGTGCAAATATTATCCAGTACATCATCCATTTCACCTGTTTGAAATAAAGCAGTTTAGGAATCAGCAGGCAAAAAAATAAAAAATAAAAATTAAGGTTAATAAGCTCAACTGATGGAAACATATCTGAGCTGTACTTACATATTCTCTCACATCTTTTGATTTAACAGCTTTATATGAGGAGTATGCCGGGTATAGGGTACCAAATATGAGCCTGTGAAAAATGCAACAAACATGCTTAAGATAAACAGACACAAGTGGAAAACAGACAGAAAAGGACAAGGGTATTTTTCATTGATCAGGCAAGACATCATATTTGTACGGGACAAGTTGTCATTTGTCACATTAGGTCTTATGTCTGTTTGAGTTGGACAACTGTGCTAAAAACGGAAAGGTTTCTTCTTTACAGATGACAACATTGTCAAAACGATCCCCGTTGACACAGATCCACATAAACAATGAAAAACGCTGTATTATACTGTCAGGCCAGTAGTTGGCGATGTCAATTTGTAATGAAAAAGATGTCACTTTGCGCATGAAGTCACCGTTTTTTTTCCAAATTTACATTGTTGTAGTTTACATGGAGACAATGACGGTGTCATTTTCAAAAACGCGCACTTTGAAACCAAAAGTATGGGTTTTTAGGCCCCAAAAATGCAGTTGTCTGATAAATGAACAGCCAAAATACATACAAAGTTTTCCGTTATTAGTTGAAAGCCGTGTTGAAACCACTAAGATGGGTTTACTTTATATCATTGTTTTCTGTTTCCTTTGTTTGAATTAGTTACTATGGTTATTCATTGTTTGATTAATCCACCTCACCTGTTTCTTGTTTCATCCCCTTGTTAATCTCGATATAGGGCTTGTTTTCAGTCATTCTTTGTTAAGTTCTCATCAATGTTTGATGGTCGTTCCATTCATATTGGATTCAGATTCCTGATAACCTGAGTATTTTGTTATTTTGAGTTTGTTATTGAATAAAGCCTGCTGCGCATAGATCCAGCTCTTTTTCTATATACATTTTAAATGTATATAGTATGTATAAATAATAGTATCTTTTCTGTCCTGTTTTATGAATTGTTTCAAAATTCTAAATTTAGCTGAAAGCCATTAAAGGGTTAGTTCACCCAAAAATGAAAATAATGTCATTAATGACTCACCCTCATGTCGTTCTAAGCCCGTAAGACCTCCGTTCATCTTCGGAACACAGTTTAAGATATTTTAGATTTAGTCCGAGAGATTTCTGTCCCTCCATTGAAGCTGTATATACAGTATACTGTCCATGTCCAGAAAGGTAATATAAACATCATCAAAGTAGTCCATGTGACATCAGTGGGTTAGTTAGAAGTTTTTGAAGCATCGAAAATACTTTTTGGTCCAAAAATAACACAAAATAAGACTTTATTCAGCATTGTATTCTCTCCCGGGTCTGTTGTGAATCTGCGTTCAGGACTCCGCAGTGACGCTGCTGACGGAAGACGCTGATGACGTGTTATCTGGTGCGCCCGAGCTTCGTTTACAGTCTGAGGGAGACGCACGCTATATTCAAGCTATTCTACATTGTTTGCGTGGATATCATTTTTTTAATGGTGCGTAAATGTGCATGTCGCGGATGAGACACTTTTACAGCGTGCTTTTCCCTCAGTCTATAAATGAAGCTCGGGCGCACCAGATAACACGTCATCAGCGTCTTACGCCATCAGCGTAACTGTGAAGGATTGACAACAGACCCGGGAGAGAATACAATGCTGAATAAAGTCTTATTTTGTGTTATTTTTGGACCAAAAAGTATTTTCGATGCTTCAAAAACTTCTAACTAACCCACTGATGTCACATGGACTACTTTGATGATGTTTATATTACCTTTATGGACATGGACAGTATACTGTATATACAGCTTCAATGGAGGGACAGAAATCTCTCGGACTAAATCTAAAATATCTTAAACTGTGTTCCGAAGATGAACGGAGGTCTTACGGGCTTAGAACGACATGAGGGTGAGTCATTAATGACATTATTTTCATTTTTGGGTGAACTAACCCTTTAAATATCTTATTTACAATTTAAGTTGTTTTTTTCACATTTCATTGTTTTAAAAACATATATATATATATATATTATTGTAGATTAAAATGTCAAAAAGGTATTTTTTGCTGATCAGTGTCAATAAGCATTACCCCAAAGTGTACAGGCTATGTGCTTTAAATTAAGTGACCCCTTAATTAATAGTGAAATAGGAAATAATAGTGAATTATTGATATTCAAAAAGCTGTCTTTGTTACACTGTATTATACATTTAAGTACTGAGTAATATTAGTAAACTACATGTACTTACGTTAGGGTTAGGATTGGGGTTTGGTTTAGGTTAGTTGCATGTAATTATGCATATTTTTTTGTTATTACTATAGTATTATGTAACATGTAGCAATGACACTGTAAAATAAAGTGTTACCCAACTAACACTAACATTTTCTGTCTCTAGCAGAAAATTCGTCAAAATGAGATCATTGCATGTATTACCTCATTTGCACATAAGATTTCTTCAGAAATAACATGGTTTTAACGTTATGTAGGGTTTATTTGTAAGATAATTTAAAGACAATTACATGATTTACAATATTAAAAAAATTACATAACAATAGCCAGTTATAATTTCCATCTAGGTCCACTTCCCTGAAAGGAAACCGCTCCACTCCCTTTCCATTATTGATATTTGAGATAAGGTCCCTTTAGTAGCCTAGGCCTGGAGTCCCCTTTAATCAGCCAAGACAAGAATAGCATATATTTCTTTCAATTCTGTTCAATTGTCTATTGCAGCGCCATTGTAGCACGTAAACAGGCGACAGATCTGCACGACCCCGTTTATATTCCAGGTTTACATTCTGCAAGCTTGATAAAAATAGACTTGACAAGTAGCCTAAATGCTCGTCAAGGGCGCAAAGAAAACATCAGACGGAACGGATAGCGTTTGCACTGACTGCTGTATAGCTTAAATGGGTTTTTGGAAAGTGCTAGATAGCCAAAAGAAGTGCCCTGCACCTGTGTTTAAGCATTTGAGTTTAGCTCTATTCCAGTGTCCTCTCTTTCTCCCAACCAACCAGACCAGCAACAGCTGCGCCTCTGACCCGATCAAATGACCGACCCACACAACCCGAATCCAGGGTCACTCCTGACCCACAAAACAAAACCGACTAAATAGTGTTCACTATATAGGGCACAAACACAGGTTTGTTGCATTTGTCGTCTATGTTTAGACTCTTCACACAGCTAGTTTACTACACAAGTGTTGTTGGCATATGTGCAGTGTCATCGGATATTGTGATCTAAAATGAATTGAACAGCTATTTAGAGATGTTGACACAGCAAGAGGATTGACGGAAGCGCTATTACAAAACTGAGATATTTACGTGGAATACATTTAAATGTTAAGCCAATATAGCGATAATTAAAAAAATAAATAAATGGTGAAAAACCCACACATTAGTGGCCATCAGCTGGTTGACCATCCCATTGTCTTTCCATTATACTGACACAAGACCTGCTCGATTCCAAACAACAGATTCAACATTCGAAATCGAATCCTATTTTGTGCATTTTCACTTAATTATGCAATTGAATCAAGTGTTGAATAAAATGTATTGCTTTAATAGCTGAGCTAAAACTGTTTTTATATCCTGCATAATTCACCGTGTCACTGCATGGTGTCAGATTCTCATTTAGGAGAATCATCCATATCCCTTAGCTTGCAAGTGTACAGTAGTTAGCCTTTGTAATAGCCTATCAACATGTAAACAAAAATAATCAAACGACTAATAATCAGGACGAATCTGGCCTGATACATAACCTTATGTGATATGTTCTGCCTAGAATTAAAAGGGTGCTCTAGAAACCCTTGCATTTTCGCATTTAAAAAAATCAGAAAAACAACATATTTATATAAGGATTTTAAGCATTCTCATGCATCCCAGTGAAAATGCTGTAAAAGAGCAGAATTAAGACTTACACCACAAGCCTAGAAATAATCCAGGAGACCATTGCGCTGCGAGCGGCGTGTTGTCAGCAGGGAGGAGTTTCCTTCAGACTGCTGTCGGCATTGAGCGGGTGACAGACAGACGCGACAGCGCATGCGCACTGATCTCAACATGTGGCGTCTAGATAATCGGCAAAAATAACAACAACTTATATGACCCCAAATAGATATATATTAAGTAACATTAGTGAAAAAAAGTCATTATAATTATTCTTTTATATGTACAATATATATATATACATATATATATATGTATAATGTATATAGGCTATATTAGTGCTGTCAATCGATAAAAACAACAACTAATTAATCGTAAATTTTTCTGTAAATAATCGCACCTAACATTAGAGTTTTAATATATTTTTAATAATTTCACATTTAATATCCAAATTAATAACACAACAAAGACAGTAGCCTATATTTTAAATATTTGTTTAATGGCATTTTTATGAAAGAAGGCATCACCAATACCAATACTGCTGCTGATGTCTTTATGAAATTGATGTTTCTCTCAATAATAGCAATTAATAATTATAGCCATTCATCAGTATACTTGAGTAGACTATACAGTATAGTTGAATATACAGTATAATTGAAAGCTATACATTTTACCATTTATTAGGCTTTAAAAATAGACATATTTTTTAATTTAAGTGAACTTAAAACAATCTTCACATACACTCATTATAATAAATGTATCTTTGCCTGTCTTCAATATTTCAGGGCTCATTTTTCTTTCTATTTTCCCAGTCAGACCAGTTCAGATTTTTACTTGCCCTGTCAAAATACACAAAAAGTTATTGTTTTGACCAGATGTAATCTTGTACACAGTGTTTTAAGATATTCAGGTATAGGTCTAACAGTCTTCACTGCATAAATTAAATATAGATTAAATCCTTATTAAAGAAACAAAAGTTATTCAGCCAAGAGCAGTGAGTGATTTTCTCTTTAGTACTTTGATTATTATTAATGACAGACAGCAGGGGGTTTATTACTAGGCTGAATCTGACAAAACTGGCATAAAGTTGTGTGTTGTTGTCCATTCAAGCATTGTCTGAAGCGGCTTTCTGTGCGCGTGAGTCGTGTGTGTGTCACACAGTATTGCACTGCCTTCTCTTTTGTGTGTTTTCACTCTTGAATGGTTTAAATGCATTCGCATGAATAAGAGCGTGATCATATAATGTAACGCAAGCCAAAGGATGATGGGAAAAATGGATACTGTGTTAAATATTTTTAACGCATTAAACTGAAAAAAATAATCACATGCATTAACATGTTCATTTTGACACTCTATATATATATATATTAAGTAATACTACTTGGTTGACTACTAAGTATTTGGATGTGTTAAAAATGCTATTTAAATACTCTAAACTCCCTCGTTGAAGCTTAGATGTCCATCTTTGTGCAATAAACAGACCTTCCATAGAGGAGTAACCCAGATTCAAAGACTCTCAAAAGATCTGGTTTCCTTCACAAAGCTATGGATGAGTAGTCAGGGAGGGAGTCAAAGGAAGAGAGATTGAGGCAAGTAAAATAACCCTCTGAGAATCCCGAATAAAACCGCAGGTATACACATAGTCAACCGGGGCTATTGTATTACTGTAGAAGCACTATAACTTATAAACTTTGTTATATAAATTATGTGAAATGTACTCTTTTTGCCTATAAAATTTTATTAGTGTTACCAACATATTTTTCCCATTTACAAAACAAATTGTAGTGCGGATGTGAATGTTTTTCCACAACAGCAAAGGTATGAAATGAAGCAAAAATAATCAATTTGGTTCATTAGCCAACATATTGAGACATATCTGTATAAAATCCATACTTGTAACTCCAGAATGCTCAGCTTGTCAAATAAGCAGATCACGCCATGCTAAAAAAACGAATTATAACGCCAGAATGCACAAAGAGTAACATTTTCATATGTAGACATGTATGAATAATAGCAAACAGACTATTCAGCTGACTTAAAATATAATATTTGGACGAAACCATAAGACAAATTGTCAGCCATTTACATGTTAATCAGGCATTTCAGTCATCTAAAAGCAAAGGCATAATAAAAATACTCATATGACAAAACGTACAAAGACAGAAGTGGATTTGAACCATAACAAAAGTCCCAAAGCAGCAGAAATCGACAAAAACAAAGACAGAAATAAGATCAGCTCATTCAAGATCCAAAAACACCTGGTAAGCCAGTCAGTTATCGAGCACAGCCATTCCTTTATTCCCAAAGCCCGTCTTATTACTTTACTTACAAAATAACAATGCAAACGGATTTATTTTTATATTCAGCATTTGTACAAGATTTACAAGTAATGGCTTCCATGAATTTGTCCTACTCAGTAAAACAAAATTGCCAGATATATGAAAGAACTATTCACTTAGCCCAAGTAAGGCTTAAGATAAAACTGCAAATTCAACAACAGAGACAAAACAACGAAGACCAACACCGATATGACGACACCGCACAACAGATCCTTGGACAAGCTGCTTAGCTATAGGCATAGATTCAAATGAGTGGAGCCCAAATATCCATCAATAACATGGACTTGAAGTAAAAATTTAATAATTTGAAATAGCCACCCACCTGCTACCAGTACAAGAACTGAATATCTGACTTCACTGTTCATTATTAGTATTATTACACATAATAAAGAGTTAGAAATTTATAGAAATATAGACATTTTATTTCTATTCTATATCCACTATAATATACCTTTATTTTATTTTATGTGAAGTCCGAATTTAGTCCTATATTTACCATGCCAAAGTGCCTTTATGGGTAGAAAAGCTACAGAGGAAGTTGGATATGTTGTCTATGCCTATAGCGCTTGAGGGAGAGGAGCGCAGGCCGTTTAGCTCCTCAGGGCTGCTAGCCTGGACTGCATCGCCTCGATATCTTCCTCTTCCTCTTCTTCCTCGTCTTCTGAGGCTGCCGTGGCCCCAATCTGCACTGGATCAGGCAGCGCATCTGTGACTTTGCTGGGAGCTTTTCCAAGTGCACCTGGTATTAAAAAATTTAAAAAAGCAATACCTTCAGCTTTGGTTCTCCTCCATTAATAACCTGTGAGTGCATTATGACTAGGGCTGGGAATTGACTCAAATTTCATAACTCGATTCAGATTCACACACTTGCGATTCAATATCATTATCTATATATATCATGTTCATTTTCTCAAGTTTTTTTTTTGGGGGTGAATGACACACACACACACACACACACACACACACACACACACACACACACACACACACACACACACACACACAGGTTCAGGTTCAGGTTCATCCTATGTCATGCTTCAGGTCAGAGGTCACTCTTCCGCCAGAACTCAACTTGCATACGGCCATTAACGGAAGCCAGTGATTATAGTTTATAAAGTTATAAATATGGATATTTTCAGAAGGCCTTTATTAACCCCCTGGAGCCGTATGGATTACTTGGATGCATATTATGGATGGACGCACTTTTTGGGGCTTCAAAACCTAAGGCACCATTCACTCCCATTTTACAGGTGAAACTCGAAAAATGTTAATATCGTGCAAAAGTTCATTTATTTCAGTAATTCAACTTAAAAGATGAAACCAATATATTATATAGACTCATTACATGCAAAGTGAGATATTTCAAGCCTTTATTTGTTATAATTTTGATGATTATGGCTTACAGCTTATGAAAACCCCAAATACAAAATTAGAATATTGTGAAAAGGTTTCACAATTATCAAAATTATAACAAATAAAGGCTTGAAATATCTTACTTTGCATATAATGAGTCTATATAATATATTAGTTTCACCTTTTAAGTTGGATTACTGAAATAAATGAACTTTTGCACGATATCTCGAGTTTCACCTGTAAAGCTTGGAAGAGCCAGGATATTTTTTAATATAACTCTGATTGTGTTTGGCTGAAAGAAGAAAGCCATATACAGCTAGGATGGCTTGATGGTGAGTAAATCATGGGATAATTTTATTTTTTAGGTGAACCAACTATTTAAGAATCGATACTGGTTCATCAAAATGAGAATTGATTCAAAACGATAAATCAATATTTTCAACCCAGCCCTAATAATGACTAATAATGTTTTGTGCTAAAGCATTTTTCATAATAAGGAAAGGCTGGGGAGGCGAGATAAAAATGGCCATTTCCACATCCTGGGTGACAGTCATGTGGTTCCTTACCAGCTGTAACCTCGAAGAGGATCCTGTCAACCTCAGCCTCTGCTTCTTCCTCCATCTCCTCCTCATCCTCCATCCCTCCCAGTGTATCCTCCAGCATCTCCTCGATGATGCCAGCCTGCGGAGTACGAGTGCTCCACGTTAGACGCGTTACATGTGCTCATCAAGAAGTTTCTTTGAGGAAGTGTTTGTGTAAGTACCTTCATCATCTCTTTTGAGAGTTCTGTCATGGTGGCTTGAATCTCTGGGATTTTAACCAGGTTTTGCATGGCCTTCATGACCTCTGTGCTCTTCTGCAAGGCACCTGCCACTCTTAATAAAGCTGTAATGGGAAAACCAATGGACAAACGTATGAGCAACACTTCACAATAAGGTTTTTTATGGTAATATTAGTTCATGAAACAACATTAAAAAATACTAGTCCAGCATTCATTAATCTAGGTTACTGTTTATTTCTATATTCTACATATATTCAATGACAAATATATGTTTTAACAGTCACGTGTCGCCACCTACTGGTGAAATTATGTAATTGATAATTGTTATTTGAAGGGCCAAGTTACCAAAATGTTTCATTTTTGGGTGAATTAACCCTTAAATATCCTTTTATATGTTTGGTTTTCAACAAAATTTTCGTTTATAACCATATTTTTAAGGCCCTATATGGCTTTCCCACCCAGGACTTCGATGAGGCTCCATGAGTAAACTGCACATTTTCAGTAGTCAAAAAACAAATGTGGGTCATTTTTGCACGGTTTTTTTTCTTGTTGGGTCTGCAAAATAAAAACTACACTCACACAACTGATTCTTCATACTGAGCAGCACAGAGTTCATCTGGGCTTTAGAGGCGTACAGTTTGTTGACGGCTTTCTTTGAGTGAATCATCTCTTTGGCGAGGATGATGCAGACATCTTTCTGTCCCTTCTTTGCAGCATCTTTGATGGATCTCTTTACCTTCTCCTCCTCTCTTTGAATATCTTCGGAAAAATATATACAATTGCAACTTCTGTTAAGTACAGTTACTAAATTGATCAATTTAATTACATTACTAGAATAGTCTGCAACTGAAAAAATAATAATAAATGGTGTATTTTGACCTCAC
Organism: Phoxinus phoxinus; assembly: GCF_949152265.1. Taxonomy (NCBI): domain Eukaryota; kingdom Metazoa; phylum Chordata; class Actinopteri; order Cypriniformes; family Leuciscidae; genus Phoxinus; species Phoxinus phoxinus. Next base: position 31,026,640 of record NC_136888.1, read on the forward strand.
CTCGGATCTGTCTGTCAATAACCCTCATTTCTTTCCTGATTTTGAGAGACCATTCATTGATCTGTGAAAAAGAGATGAAGACAAGTTGAGGTCAACTACCTGTTGTGATTGGATTTAACCAACAAGCGTGTAAAGACTGAATTACTGGTTTTCATAACATCCCCGTAGGGACCACACAATTAAACGTAACTTTGAAGAGCGTCGTTTAAACTAATAAAGACATGACGCACAACAGCATGTAACAAATGTGACAAGCGAGCTATTTATAGGCCTGCTATATTATTTACTATGGAACATTTATCAAAAACCGTTAACTCCCGTCGCCCACCACGATCGATGTTTCACTTACAAGGTCCTTCGGTGGTTTCTCTTGTGTTTTTCCAAAAAGCCCCATTTTAAACTTGTAAATTAAATAGTTGAACAGAGACGGGCACAATCAAAATAGTACATTACAAGTCTACTTCCTGATTCCAGCCTCTCGACATATGACAACATAGGTCATTTCCGGTTATGGTGAGGACAGTTTACTTTTCATAATAAAAGTACGACTCGACAGCACCACGCCGCATGATTCAATTTTATTTTCTAATTAAAGATAAAATTAGATACATTTTTTTGTCATTAAGATTATGATATTAAACATTTGTTAATTAATATCAATGGTTTCGTCATGTTTGTTTATGGTCGAAATGGACAATGTTGTGAAGCGTCACAAAATTAGACAATTTAAATAAATAATAAATAATAACACTTAACACTTAACAAATAACACTTTTAAACAATTAAGGGCCTGAAAAACATACAGGAATAAAAAAAAAAACTAATATTCATTTATTTATTTATTTATTTATTTATTTATTTATTAGGACAGTGATTTAAACCTCAAATGCAAATATAAAGCGAAACACTTTCAGGCATATTTGAAATGATAATCCTATTCTTACATAAATTGTAATAAGGCTCTTTTTTTAAATGCTTTATTATCAACAAATAGCATGCACAAATGTAGCCTAACTTCCATATTACATCAGAAGAACATATCACATGCTTCACAAAATTAAAGAAAACAGAGAAGTTACATATCTATATATTATTGATAAAAGTAGATATTTTGTTTTGTATAGAAAATGTTAAATGAAGAACATCGCCGTTGTTTTAAATGATAGGTTTAGATTTTGGCATCACATCTATGCACATTTTAATCTCATTCTTAAGCACTGTTGGGTTTGCCATTTGTGAAATTAAATTTACATACAAATATTTTTTTTTAAATAATGAAACCAGCATCCTTTGAGCAATGGTCCTTAATACAATAACCTACTTATGTAGGATAAGAGAAAAGTATTAAAAATATGATCAGCAATGAATCTCTTAACATCTTTCCAGAAACACTGTGTATCTTGGCAGGACCAAAGCATTTGATAGTTTCAGTAGAACTTTCACAGAAAGTTTCAATATTTTTCATTTATGTAAAAATTGCTTAGTAGGATAAACTCTCTTGAATAATTTTGTATGAGATTTCCCTAACCTTATTTGTAAGGAGGAATTTTTGGGACAACGACCAAACTTGAGACCAAGTTACATTATTGAAGGGAATGTTCCAATATAAAAGGACGGGAGTAGATATATATTAAAAAAAAAAAGAAAAAAAGAAAAGGAGATATATTCTCTTTTAAAAATAGGGATCTAATTGTATAATTGTTAGATTTTTAACATACAAAAGCAAATCGATCAAACTGTTGTGTTTCCAGGTCTGGGAAGACGGACAGAATTAATTTCATCCTGTAATATGAACAACAGATTATTATGACTAGAATTTTTTTAATAATTTAATAGAAATATCTGCCTTCAGTTATATTGAGATATAGCCTATTTTTGATTATAGAGATGGCAGTGTTATTTATTTATTTAATTATTTATTTCTCTCCATCATCACCACATCCAGTTATTGACCCTTGGCATTCTCCATAGGTCGTTTAATTGCTCGGTCATTCCCAGTGACGTAAAAATGCGAGCTTCTCTCTCCAGGTTCTAGATTTTTCGTCCTTATCTGAGATGCTGCACCAATCGAACGGATGGTTGGAGTCCAGTAGCCAATCAGAACCGCAGGTGGGCGGGGCTTAACTGAATTTCAGGCTCTTGACAAATGCGCAGGTTTACCCATATTGCCGGTTGACAATATCAGTGGAGGCTGCAAGAATGCAGTAGAAGCGTTCTCCGCTATAGGATTAGACAGGAAGAATTAACTATAAAAAGCCTGACTTACATAATAGCGTATAATTCTTCTAGCGCACTCAGACACATACTGTAGAATAGGGGTGTTGTGTTCTCACCCAGCTGCACTGTTAAAACTGGACCGGAGGTGTTGAGAATAAAGAAATAAGGACTGAACATGTCTGTGGTGGGAATTGATGTGGGTTTCCAGAACTGTTACATCGCTGTTGCCAGGAGCGGCGGTATTGAAACCATTGCAAATGAATACAGTGACAGATGCACTCCGTAAGTATAGCATTGCCATCTCTGTAAAATGATGCTGTGTTGTTACGCAACGTTTGCTGTTGCCTAGCTGGCAATGTTCCCGATCCAGTGTATGTTGCTCCTGCGACTGTCAGTCTTGTCCGAAGGATGCTAAACCTCCATTTTGCATGAAATTCTCCATGCACTATCAGTTTGACCTTATCAATGATTGCTACTACGCCCTAAAGTATGCTGTTTTGTGCTTTTTTAAAATCCAGTTAGCTTATTATCACAAGGCTTATTGTCGTTATTTGATATTGTGAATAAGACACGCACGGCGTGCAATTCCCACATGCCATATTATATTCAGTCGCTAGTGAAATTAATTAGAGTAACTGTTTTGTTGCTTTTCACACACGAATTCTACCTGCATGTCGTGCACGAGCACCTCACGTGAACGGTATAATCTGACACCCTGCATGGGGTGATTGTGAACCCACGAGACTGTGACCGAGGGAGGCTGTTCTGTCTGTCGACACTCTCGTTTGGGTGCGGCAGCTCATACAATCAAAATTAAAACTCAATATTTTGTTGTATTTCTTATACACGGGCTTTTGGACAAATGAAGGAAATCAATCAAACTGAGGGGTTGTAGGAAGTCACTGCAGTGCTTAACTAAAAATAATTATCTCTGCAAACACAGAACGTTCCCCTAACGTTCCTATATGTTTCCCATTTGGTTCTTTTTTGGAACCAAATACGAACGTTCTAGAAACGTTCTCTGTAGGTTCTTTTTATGGGTCATTGATGAATAAAGTATTTTCAAAACTGATGTAATGCATCTTTTTGAGGCATGAACATATTATTTCAGTTGTTAAATGACATTTCAAAGTGTTTAAATATTTTTTTTTGACTGTTGTCAGGCGGTACAAAATATAGTTTATGTATATACTGCAGTTGTACCACCTGACATGGAAAGTGTACCAACCTACCCATACTTGAAATTAGCATTTTTTAAAACCAGTATTTGAGAGAGATTTACTATACTTTTCACTTTGCCACAAGGATCAGTTGGGCTCCTCTGGATGAAACATTATCATCTTTACTGTTATTACCTTGCATTTGCAGCTTTCATTTGATTTTAAAGCTATTATGCCATAATATGATCTCAAAAACCATCTGCCTCAACACCATAACTCAATACCTCCTGTAGGTTAATATATATTGAAGTTATGAAACGGAAATATTAAAAAGAAACATTGCTACTATGCCCTGACAGAAGGAAAGTTTTACAGCTGTGCTCCTGATTTTTGTCAACAATATCAGAGATTTACAGCAACAAAACTCAGGCAGCATCAATGTTATTTTCATTCTTAAAGGGATAATTTACTCACCTTGTCATTCCAAACCTGTCTTTTTTTCAAAGGAACACAGAATGTCGGTAACCAAATGGTTTTGATAACCATTGACTTCCATTGTATGGACAAAAATATTTCTTAAAATATATTTTATGTTCTACAGAAAAAACGAAAGTCATACAGTTTTGTAAAGACACAATGGATTTTTTGAAAATTTCCCTCATATTACATAGGTATTATTAGTAGTTATAAATAACTACCCACTGACCTTTATACATGTGTGATGTTTTTTGTCACACATCCTGTATAGTGTCATTTCATTAATTCTTTAAGTAAATTAACATTTCACACATTATTGTATCTGACGGTGACTTGTATTGATTGATAGCATGTAAAACACACATTTTGCAAAAAAAAAAGAATATAGTTTTGAACAGATTATTAACTCGTTTATACACAAACGAGTGTATTTTTCATGCAGTTTGTAGCTTGTTTAATTCCACTAATAAGTTCCACTATCATAAAATCTAGTTGCTATGAAATGCAGAAGTCAAATATTTTGAGGACCGCCAGCTGCTAGCAGTCTTGATATACCTTAGCATGCCTTTTCAAATCTCAAATGCTTACTCCACATCATAATATAGTTGAGACTCAGAAAAGGCTTGTGATAAACACTAGTTAAGACGCTGTCCATGGTGCTGATCCACACCCTACTCATCCAGGTTCTATAATGCATCAGTTAGGAAATAAAATATGGAGGGCGTTATCAAAATGCATGATACATTTATGAACATGTCATCTTTCCCAACAGAGCATGCATTTCTCTGGCCTCGAAAAACCGTACCATTGGAAATGCTGCTAAAAGTCAGGTACGGAATGCTGGTCATTTCATGCTTTCTACTTTATTAAACCTTTGAAAGATTTGCTAATTGTAAAAGTACTCAGATTAAGTGTGGTATTAACCAATAAACATGCCCTCTGCAGATCACAACTAACTTTAAGAACACGGTTCACGGCTTTAAGAAGTTTCACGGTCGAGCGTTCGATGACCCATTTGTTCAAGGGGAAAAATCGAAGTTGCCTTACAGTCTTCACAAACTGGACAATGGCAACGCTGGGATAAAGGTAAAATACTGTAACTGTGTTCTGCCATCACTCTGAAACACTTTATTTTTGCTATTGTCCCAAAAGCTAGGCTGTTTTGGACTAAAGCAAAAAATTAATAGACAAAACTGTTATTGTGTGTATTTTTTTTATTTTAGATTATAATTTATTTAAGAAAACATTGTTCTAAAAGGGGCTATAATATGTAGAATTCAGAAACCCTTGTTATTAGTGATAAAGCCATAAACTTAACATGTACTGCAGCCAGCAGCTGATTGCTTGTGCCCACACTTGTGCACATTTAACATACAAGACTGAATGTGAATCAATCCCCGATGTAATCACGGCAAAGTTATTTTTCGTTTAGTTGGAAATAGCTTTGCTGCGATATGAAGTTAAAAAACATCCCGACGCCAGCCATGCTGCTGAGAGTGACGTTTAGATGAATATGTAAATATGTGCTGTGCGCTTTCCTCTATAACAAAATAAACACAACAAAAATGACAGCTCAGAGAAAACAGCAGTTAAAGGTGCGGTATGTAACTTTTTTACTCTATTAAAGTTTAAAGCATTAACATACCCTTAATATGTTTGCAGATATTTAGGAAACATGCTAAGTTCACATACTTGTTTCTCTGAAAAACACCTCTACAACCAGTTATTTTACTTTTTATTTTATATGTTCTGCGTTGTCAGTCGGTTTTTGTTTTGGTCTGTGTGGCTCTTTTGGTATTTTCCTGAACATTGTATAAGCACTCATTTCATGTGTCAGTGAACGGCAGAGAGGCTCTCGGGGAGAGTGCGTAAATGTCACATTCTTTTGATTTTCCCGGCAAAAACGACCCGAGTCCTTCACATAAATATCAGTCTACACTACAGGCTTTCATAGATAACCGAGTAAGTTGGGGAAGGTCTCGTTTTTATGATTCGTTACAAGCTGTTAACACATTGGCAATAAAAAATAATAATAATACATAGAAATTCTTACATATAGATAGCCCCTTTAAAAAGCAACGTCTAGAATGTTAAATATGCTAGAGATTACATGCATTTGCCCATGTCACAGGTACGTTATCTGAATGAGGACAAGGTGTTTACCATTGAGCAGATGACATCCATGTTGCTCACCAAGCTGAAGGAAACTTCTGAGCATGCCTTGAAGAAGCCTGTGGTGGACTGTGTGATATCTGTGAGTGCTTCTGAATCATTGAACCTAGCATATTTCAGTAGTGATTTGTCATCTCTTTGACATGTTTGGGTTCTCTCCAGGTCCCCAGCTTCTTCACGGATGTAGAAAGGAGATCCCTGATGGACGCAACTCAGATTGCTGGGCTGAACTGCTTGAGGCTGATTAATGACACAACAGCAGGTCTGTAAAATTAAGCTGAATTTTTATTTTTATTTTTTCAATGTTGGTTATCTAACTAACTACACTGAAAAATGGTAACCTAACAATGGTAACATCTAAATAGTTTTATTCAAGTCAAAAATATTATTTAACATGATCACTGAGTCAACCTAAATACATTGATTTATACAAAAAACAAACATATTTTTGATACATTAAATAAGGTACAAATAGCACTTTAAGGTAAGTTACCAGTGTATAAGCTGTCAAAAATATTAAAAATATTAAACTATGGTGTTCACACTTGGCATGTTTGGTTCGATTAAAACGAAATCTTCAGCATTTCTAAAGGACTAATTAAAATGAATGCCTATTTTTCTCTCTTTCTCACTATTACTCTCACGACAAAGATTAAACCCTCCTAAGGTTGCAGATCCCCTGCTCTAGCTGAATGTGTGAGGGTGTTGCGGAAGCATATTTAATGTGGGATGATTGACAAGAACATGATTCATGAAACAAGTGATTACTGTTTCCTTCCCTTGTGTAATGATGTTTCCTTAGTCATTTATTTTCATCACCTTGGACAGAGTAACTGTTTGCAGTAATAATGATGCTGGCCACTGCTCCTGTTGGGCAACTAAACAGTTGTTTGTGTTATGCACAAGTGGTTTGATCGACTGTGGAGAACTTCTCCTTCATAATAAGGTGTTATCTTCTACAAACAAAATAAGATTTGCCATCATAAATCGTAACTCAGACACCAATCACAATTAAGTAGCCAATATAGTACATCATTATAGTACCATATAAAGAAGAATTAGTAAGCTGTGGTAACAGATTCTTAATTTGTGTCCATAATTTCTAATGACCATCTGGCTATGTAATATTCCACTTTGCTCACTGCTATTTACCAAATAAATGATATGAGTAGTAAATCCATTATGCAGTTTAAACCTCATCATACCACAATATACTGAATGCCCACAGAATGCTACAATTGACCAATCATAATAAAATATTTCTATAAAAGGCTTAATCTATATGTCTTGTGTCTATATGACATTTGGATGGATTCACAGTATACTACTTACTGTATCTTTGCTTAAAAATGGCCAGAAAAACTTGGTTAGTCACTACTGTGTGCTAATATTACTTTCAATATTTGTGATAATTATTTATTTGGATTCCATGTATTTTATTGGTAAAATAGATAATTGTTTAATATATTAGACAGAATTGTTGATTGGATGTTTGGATTAACCACATTTCGAAGAATTATTCTCACTTCTGTCTTGTTTTACAGTCCACAAGACCTTTTCACAAACTGTCATTTGATTCTTGTTGCAGTGGCCTTGGCTTACGGCATCTATAAACAGGACTTGCCAAACCCAGAGGAGAAACCCCGTAATGTTGTGTTTGTTGACATTGGCCACTCATCTTATCAAGTCTCCATCACTTCCTTTAACAAGGGGAAGTTGAAGGTCTATGTTGTTCATATCATTTATGTTTACTTTAAAATATTATGTTTAATCCTTCACAAAGCCTCAAAGATATTATCAAACCCTTTTTTTTGTTTTGTTTCAGGTGTTGGCTACAGCGTTTGACCCATACTTGGGCGGACGCAACTTTGATGAAATACTTGTGGAGTATTTCTGTGAAGACTTCAAAAACCGATTCAAACTAAATGTTAAAGACAACCCAAGAGCCATTCTTAGGCTCTATCAGGAGTGTGAGAAACTGAAGAAACTCATGAGTGCAAACTCTTCTGATCTCCCTCTCAACATTGAGTGCTTCATGAATGACATCGATGTCCATGGGAAAATGAACAGGTAATTCCAAAAACACATGTACACTAAATATATCATCATTTATTATTATTATGGTCCCACTCTATATTAGGTTTATATGTATTTACGTCAAAAGAATGTATTTGTTTGGAACAATGCACTTTCATATTGCATTGCAAAACACTTTTGCTGCTAGTAAATAACAGAGTTGTTATTGACTGTTGTAAGTATAGACCAATTTCGAGCCGACGTCACAGTTACGTCACGGCGCTAGCTGGAGGCAAAACAAAGGGAAAACTGGAGGCGGCCAATACAAACAAGCACAGATTCGGCTACATAATAAGGAGCTTAAATTATTATTATTATTTTTAAATGTCATCTTGTTGTGTTGTTGGGTGCAAGAATTGATGAAAAATGAATATGCTGTATCTGGAATTTTTATTCCTAAAAAATATTTGCATCTTTAAAATTGCACCGTAATGTCACTCTTTACTCTCTTTTTGGAACAATGCACTTTCATATTGCATTGCAAAACACTTTTGCTGCTAGTAAATAACAGAGTTGTTATTGACTGTTGTAAGTAGATGCAAAGTGTTGTAGAATGAAATATATGTAAATGAAGCATCTCCGGCTTAGTGCAAAATGGTAATTGTTCTTTTGGAGTTGGATTGATGGTTTGAGCAGAAACATGTTATTGTGATTGGACACAGGGTTCAGTTTGAAGAGATGTGCACTCAGCTCTTGATGAGAGTGGAGGCGCCATTAAAATCAGTCATGGAACAATCAAGTAAGCAGCAGCAGACGGCCCGGTTTTCCACAGAATCAATCACCACAGATGTGAAATTTAAATGCATTCCTAATATGTATGTATTTGTTCTGGTACAGAGCTCAGCAGGGACGAGATCTATGCCATTGAGGTGGTGGGAGGAGCTACCAGAACCCCAGCCATAAAGGAGAGAATCTCAAAGTTCTTCTGTAAAGACATCAGCACCACACTGAACGCAGACGAGGCTGTAGCACGCGGGTGTGCATTACAGGTAAAAAACACCTCTGTTGTGTGCCATGATTCTTAAAGGAGTCATCGAATGCCCGTTTTCCACAAGTTGGTATAATTCTTTAGGGTCTTCATGTAAAGTTTGTAACATACTTTGGTTAAAATTCCTCAATGGTTGTGGAAAACCTCCTCAAAAACAGCTCTGTTCACAGCGACCCATGTCTCTTGAAATGATAATGAGCGACTGCTCACCCCACACCTCTCTTCCATGGGGTGTGTCGACACAAGACACATCAAGTCCTGCCTTGGCAGACAGTATACAAATGGCTGAGGGGGCAGAAATATGCTAATACGGGACAGTCCGTCAGCGGTTGTGGGCGGAGCATGTTTAGGCTTTTTGAGGATAAAAAAAAAATGCTGAATTGATTTTTTTCATTGTATGGTGGTTGTGTCCACACACTGCACAGACACATTTATATGCAAACACCATATAAAAGTGAATTTTGCATCCGATGACCCCTTTAAAGCCATAAAAGGTTAAAAAAATTGGTGATGATCATAATCTGAACAAATCTGGGTTTCACTTTATTTTGATGCTCCCTTTAACACATTCTGTTGACTATAAGTTCAGCGAAAAGAGGAGGCATGTTCCGGCACAAACGTTCCCTGCTGCTATTTTGCAGATTGAGAAAACAATTACCGGTAGTCAAAAGTCAGTGGCGCCGCGCGTTATTCAGATGCTATTTTAATGACGCATGCTTGGCCATAATGTAGCGTGTGCACAACACACATACACTTTGCTACTCTCATCTACACAGACGCAGCAAGTCCCATTTTTGCAAACCATACATAATTACAAAAAAATAGGCATAAATCTATATTACACATTTACCCAAAATATTCAGGCTAATTGTAGTAATGATGCGCGCCTGCTCTTAAAGGGAATGTGAGATGACGCTCTGATTGGTTTATTGCACGTTACGTCCAAACCACACCGTCGGGCGCAAGAGTCATTTATCCCGCCGGTATTATAGCAACAGCGCCCGAGATCCGTTTGATTCTTGCGTTTCAGATCGTTACAATAGGGCCTATAATCAACAGAATGTTCAAAAGGGACCATCAAAATAAAGTGTTACCCAGATCTGTCGATAGCACTTAAAATGGCCTTGATAACAGGCATGTCAGCACAGACACAGAAAATGTGTGAGCAGTGTGAGGCTGTGATACAGCACAGTCGAACAATACTTGTGCCAGTTCCCCGGGGAGTCTGTGGATTCTGTGGGAGAGGTGTAGAAACCAGATGAAATCTGTGTGATGCATGCATGGATTACCATGCAACGCTGTCTCTGATTCCTTACACTAATACCCTGTTTAGACAGCTTATGTAACTGCATTTGCTTGTATATACATACATGTTTATTTTGTGTGTGTGTGTGTGTGTGTGTGTGTGGTAAGTGTGCAATCCTGTCTCCAGCCTTCAAAGTCCGAGAGTTCTCCATTACAGACGCAGTTCCCTTCCCGATTACTCTTCGCTGGAAGTCTCAGACAGATGAAAGTGTTGGGTAAGAGCCTTCTCTGTTTGAATCAAGTGCACATATCTGAATTAAGTACATTGTGTCCTAGTTTTTCTGTTTAACATGTCATTATTTATTTGTAATGCTCACTAGGGCAAGCATCACTATTGCTTTTGCTCATATGAACAAACCACCAGCCCCAAGAATTAAACATCAACATATAACCGGTTCCAATGAATGATACCTCAAATCATGCGGCTTATTGGAGAGAGGAGGCGTGATATTACATTTCTTGGCAGTTGCACTGTCATTTGCACCTGGTGGGCCATAAAAAAGACATACATGGCAGAAGGGACCCAAGCCATCTAGGCATGAGAATATAATACAGACCAACGAACACAAGCTAACCGCCCATATCATCCTAGCAAATGCATAGTAATCAAGCGTAGCGTCAGTTCTGGCAGGTCACGTTAGTCAAGCTCGCATCAGCTGACTCTCAGCTGATCCACATCGACCGTGGACAAAGTACACAACTTCCTTACTTGAGTAAAAGTACAGATACTAGTGGTCAAATATTAGTCCGTTACAAGTAAAAGTTGTAAAGACCAATTTTTACTTAATTAAAAGTACAGAACTACTAGTTTTTAAAAATACTTAAGTATCAAAAGTAAAAAGTAAATGTCAATGCATTGTTTTATTATTGTTGCATGTAATACTTACAGTACCTTATGCCTCTGAATTTATGCCTGCCTACCCTCATATCAATATCACATTTATTTCTATAACACAGTTCCAGTCGTGGGATTGAATAAGTCACTCAATAACGTCCACAATGGTTTTGGACACCCAAATGGCTGTTCCCAGTTTTTTGGCTTTTAGTATGAATATGTTAGCCTTGCTGTTATCTATAAGCTAGTGTGCTCCAAAACAATGACAAAATTCACAATTAGAAGACCAAACCCAACGTTGAAAATGAATATCAGGTTGATGTCAGAATCCAATGTCAGATTGACGTTAATCTCCAATGTTGGACAGACGTTGTATTGTTGTTGAAAATCGGCTGACGTCAGAAACCAACATCAGTCGAGTTCGGACGTCAACCAGACTTTCATTTCCAACCAAAATCATCCCTGACGTTACTACTTTCTACTCAAGGACCTTGACAGAAATGTAGTGGAGTAAAAAGTATGATATTTGTCTTTCAAATGTAGTGAAGTTAAAGTAAAAAGTTTCCAGAAAAAATAATACTCAAGTAAAGTACAGATACTCCAAAAGTGTACTTAAGTACAGTACTCAAGTAATTGTACTTTGTTACTGTCCACCTCTGATCCTGACTCGACGAGAGGTGGAGCTGGGGAGGGAGGAGGGTAATTCGCTCCTGAGAAACGCGATAGCTGCTGATAATACTGAAGGAGCTTATATATGTATACAGTGATAGGGGTCGTATTCGGAATAGGAGCTTATATATGTATACAGTGATAGGGGTCGTATTCAGAATACGACCCCTATCACTGTATACATATATAAGCTCCTTCAGTATTATCAGCAGCTATCGCGTTTCTCAGGAGTAAATTACCCTCCTCCATCCCCAGCTCCACCTCTCGTCGAGTCAGGATTTGGCACTCTGATTCCCCTTGAATCAGAATAAATTCTCGAATTATATTGTTCTTTAAAATCTTGAATGAATTATATTTGCATATGTAAGACCCGGCTGATCGGCCCAACTTCCGGTTTCCGAAAAAAAGCAAATGTCTTGAATTATTTCTAATCTTACACATACATACATTCATGTTGGTTCTGTTCTGTTTACCCAAAGGGGGGTTATTGCTGCTCTTATCCATGCTAGCTATCTCCCAGAACAGAACCATACCGCCAATCCAAACTATATGCTAATTGTCAATCGTATTTGACGATAGTGGTCCTGACAGAAATGTGCTAAAAATCACTGTAGCAGCAACATGCAATAGCGACGACGACCTGTTTTCTAACTGTTGTTTTTCCGTCTTCAGGGAATGTGAGGTGTACAATAAAAACCATGCAGCACCTTTCTCCAAGGTCATCACCTTTCACAAGAAGGAGCCTTTTGACCTGGAAGCATTCTATAGTTCTCCACACGAGCTGCCCTATCCAGATAGCAGAATAGGTGTGTATTACTGTGTGTTGCTTGTGTGGCATCCTCAGTATAATGCTGATTACATTCTGTGATGTAATTCTTAAACCAGACTTTACTTAAACATCTATAGCACTCAGTATGAAATGATTTACTTTGAGTTTTAGTCAGATTTCTCTAGCCTAATTTACGACCAAAATGAGACCAATCACTCTGGAAGTGTGAAGCCCAGGGGAACCTTAAATAGTCGTTCATGTCCTCATTTGATTAAGAATGCCCTCAGCATTGTGATTCATTGTGTCCGAGCACTTGTTGTATCTTCAACACATTAACTGAAGTGGGTTAGGGTCAAATATGGGTCACAATACACCTACATGCCAGGTAATTAGGACTGAGACATGACGTCCCTTAAGCTCTAACTCACATCACATCTTATTAAGCACTGTGAACTCTCTCAGTACTGAGTGTATGTCTATTGAGTGTGTGTGTGGGCCTAATGCACTTCCCATATGGCAGGGTCAGAAAATAACTTTTATTTGCCCGCTGGGATTGATTTCCATGTGCTCAACAATTAAGTGTGTGATTGGTTAAAATGCTCAACCCTGCAAAAATAAATGTGATGCAATGTGAGCACATATAAATGTAATTCCTCAATCAACACTTTTTTCATATTTCATATCATATTTCATATATTTATTTTAATTCTGCATTTTTTGCCCCCTTATTTTGAATTTAGGGGGGCATATTTTTCATTTTAGTGACTTTTTTTGCCCCAAGGCACCAT
>NC_136888.1:32326161-32508661 GCF_949152265.1 Phoxinus phoxinus
CCTCATACAATGTCACTTCTCTGTGTTTTACGGCCCTGACGAGAACGTCGGTCTCCTCGGCTGTGATTCGCTCCTGGCGTGCGCTGGCAAATCCGCCGTTATAATAGCAATCCGCTTTGGAACAAGCGCGCCGGCTCTTAAAGGGAATGTGAGAGGACGCTCTGATTGGTTTATTTCACGTTACGCCCAAACCACACCTATGAGTAATGAAGCGACTTCAGACCAACACATTTTAGATTTGTGCCAGGCACAATAGTCATTTATCCCGCCGGGAAAATAGCAACAGCGCCGGGATCCGCCCACAAAGTTACTTGCGCTTTGCCACTTGCGTTTCAGATCGTTAAAATAGGGACCTATACTATTGAGAGTTAGTTGACATGTAGTTGTGATGTTACTTCTAGTTAGTTGAATGTCTAAAGTGGACCATCAGAATATTGCTTTATTTCTCCCATGGTCTGCCAATCACAATACTAACAGATCCTGCTTGTAGATTTGTGTTTGATATTGGTCAATTCATATACTTCTACATATGCAATTGGTTCCATTTAATAACCTTAAAAATGAAACAGCTGGGTTTCATGGAGAGCCTTTTACTAATTTATCAGATGTCACATTAACATGCAATCCTCAATATTTATAAAAAATTAAATAAAAAAATTAAATAAAAAAAATAGAAGGGTTTTTTTTAACAGTAAAAGCAAAACCACTTCCAGAATGATCAATAGTGACCACATCAGTTATTTTAATGGCATTGATGTTGTGTTGCAGGAGGCACAGCAGGACAGAGCAGATCATTTAAAAGGGAGATAAATCAACATGCTATATTTGTGCACAAAAGCATCAACATAAAAAACAGCAGCCCTGTCAAGAATGTATTGAACATCAACAGGGTTAGCAATAATTTTGTATATTTTGTACATGTTCAATTTTGCAAAATTGAAATGGCGTTGTTATTTTATTTTATTTTCACACGCTGCATTTTCCCCCAGCAAGGCACATGTTTCTTCTCAGCATTTGGATTGTATAATCAAAACAACAACCAGTAAACAATCACTGCATGAGGTCTCAAAAGCAATGTGTGGTTTCTGTGTATAATCTTACTAAATGAAAATGCTTCTTTTTTTTTACATTTAGTTGTCTCTGCAAATTAATCTGGGATAAAATTAAATATTTTAACTTTAAAAAAAGCTTTAAATAAGCTTTAAAAAACTGTTAAATACAAATTGTTCACTGTCCTACATATTGAAGTGCAAGTTAGTTTCATTTTGGAAATATCTGGATAAAGTGCACTGTAAATATATATATATATATATATATATTAGGGCTGTCAAAAGATTAATCGTGATTAATCACATCCAAAATAAAAGTTTGTGTTTCCATAATATATGTGTGTGTACTGTGTATAATTATTTATATATATATATATATATATATATATATATATATATATATATATATATAAATATATATATATATATATATATATATATATATATATATATATATATATATATATATATGTATATATATAAACACACACAATCATGTATATATTTAAGAAAAATTGGTTATATTTATATATAAAATATTTATATATAATATAAATTATATAAATGTATATACAGTATATAAATGCAATTATTCCTTAAATATATACATGAATGTGCGTGTATTTATACATAATAATTCTACACAGTATACATATATTATGTAATCACAATTAATCTTAATATATATAGTCCTAATATATATATATATATATATATATATATATATATATATATATATATATATATATATATATATATATATGCTCAATAAGTTATAACAACATTTGTATTTACATTGCTTTAACTCATTAAAATAAGTTGAGCAATTTTCAACTTTTGTAATAGATTATGCAATATTCAACTAAATTTTTACAGTGTGTAGACCTCAAACCTGTTGCAATTTATGTGCCATCTAATGTATAATTCTCACCAGTCTCAGTGGGTTGGATCAATCAGAAGCATTTTATCTATAGCTCTGCTTAAGCTTCAGTCTCTAATGGGATACTTACCTTACATCGATGCTTCTGGGCCAATTGTCCTGAGACAACCTGTGACATGTGCTCTGATGACTCATACTGTGAGCATATGATACAGCTTGTACATGTAATACATGATACATGATGACTCAGAAATGCTCTGGTCTACTTAACCAGGTCAGGAACAGTATAACGAAATGAAGAGAATGCTGAAAGAAGAAATGGCCATTGATGACAGGCACCGTTTGTCACCCTGAGGTTCTTTATCATCTATTAGATCCATGGCAACTGGAGCAACAGAGGAATAAACACATATGGCCGAAGAATCCACAGAAAAATGGAGATATAGATCATTAGCTTTTCAGCATACTTCACCATGTCCACCTTACAGCTTCATTCCACTCTCAAACTCCTTTCACACCGTCAGCATGCAGCCAGTCGCTGTCACTATTAGCTGTGCTTCTGGTTGCCTTAGTAACGGTTATGAAGGACATTACTGCTCATAGTTGTTCCATGTTGACATCAAATCAGCGTGATGCCACTAAAAATGAGCATTCTTTATAGAAAAATGTTGTATTATACAAATGCATGATGCATCTATTTTATAGCCCATAACTAGGGGCTCTATATTCAAGCTGAGCCCAGCGTGAGTTTTAATTTTTTTCATTTTATTTTAGATAATTGTAATTCCATGCCAATGTGTCATGCAGCCACACTGTATGACAGATGTATCACTTTTATTTATTTATTTTTCTCAAAAATGTGTGAATTGTATCATGAACTATATGATATAATAGGGATGCACGGAAACGAAAATTCTGGGCAGAAAACTGAAACTTATTGATATTAGAATTTTTAATGAAATTCAATCATTTTACTGAGACTGAGTTTAAAAAATGCAAGCCTATATGCTTTCTGCCCCTGCTATGAATTAGTTCTGAATGAATAGTTAGAACAATCTCTTTATGAACTTTATGAAGCGTCAAAGTGTTATGGTGCGTTCACACCCGATGCGAATAGCATCTGGTGTGAATGAGTCCGCTCCTCCATTTTGAATGAGTGACTTCGAGCAGGAGTTTGTTATCCTATGTCACATTATGCCACGTGAAGCAAGCAGGCTCCTGATTGGTTAACGCGGCGCGAATTGACGCAGAAGTTCAGATTTTTCAACTCGGGCGGCAGGCGCGAATTCGCGTCAAACGCGTGAATGCACAAAAAGCAATACATAAATCATTCGCGCGTAAATCGCTTAACGCGCCAGACGCTCAATTTGCGCCATTCGCACGAACTTGACACACGAATGAGGCGTATTCACGCCTAGCGCGCCGCACTTAACGCCTCATTCGCGCCGCAGGAATTTTTCACGCACGTAACGCGTCTTTGCATTGACTTAACATTAAAATAATTTGCGCCTCATCCGGTGTGAACGCACCATTATAGAGACAGGAACAAAAAGGACCTCGCTTGGAAGAAGATAAGTGAGATTGAACAACCTGGTAAGTTGTAAGATATACAAATTTCACTTTTGTGTCACGTTATTGACCTACTAACTCGCTAGCAAGCTGCCGTGCTGCTAGTTTACAACTATTTAAATGATCTATTAACATCAGACATCTTGTAAAAAGATGGCCGCCAACGGGTTTTGAAACTTTCGAAACTTTTGCCTCTGACGCTCGTGACGCGCGTAAATTCCGCTTCAAATTTATGTATTTACGCGCGTCAATTTCGCTCTTGGCGCGCGAATGGACACAAAGTGATCAAGCGTATAACTAGAACAATCTAGTTGTTCTAGTGGTTCTAGTGGCTAGTGATAGTGGCAGGCGCGAATTTGACGCGCCATTCGCGTCCGGTGTGAACGCACAGTCAGTTGCGTAGCTGTCAATGGAGGGACAGAAATCACTCAGATTTCATCAAAAATATCTTAATTTGTGTTCCAAAGATGAACGAAAGTCTTACGGGTTTGGAACAACATGTAAGGGTAAATTCATTTTGGGGGTGAACTAACCCTTTAATCTATTTGCAACACGACAAGCACATAATTGCTACATCTAACCTGCTGGAATGGTTAAAATGGTAAAATACATATTATAAGTACTATAAAAATGGACCACAAAACCCAACAAAAGATGGATGGCATGGAGATATGGAATTTAAACGTTTTTTTTCTTTCTTTTTTTTTCTCAACCTTCTCTGCTGTCAAAGAACTTTGTAGTGCTTTTGGACGAACGAGTCCCATGAATCTGTATAAACAGGGCAGAAAATTGAAGGGGACATCTCAGTAAAAGACAGCCTCTCATCAGAATATTCATTAAAAAACAGGGGGCCAGGAAGAGGATCTCTTCTGCATGATGAATGCGACCACATCTCCAGAAATACAAATTACAAATCATCCACTCCTCAACAATGCGACTGTCTTTGAACTAAAATTGCATGACGGAGATGGTGGACTTTCAGAGATGTTATCCAGAATATGAGAGGAAGAGGCAGCAAATTATTTTCTGCCTGCTCATTCTGAAGACATCTATCATATTTTTCATAAACACGGAACAAAGGGTTTCGGAAAAAAATCCACAGGCGTGCCTTCAAACAGCACACAATTTGCATGCTGCCGTATGGTAATTTAAAGTACTTTCTTTTAAAGTATTTAAACATTTCCCATTGATTTCTGCCTTCAGAATATGTGATGCTTTTGAAACTGGAACATTAGCATATTTTAAGATGTCACTTATGGTTATTCTGTACTTAAGCTTTTCCCAGCAATTCTCTATTTATCAGGAAATACACTTTAACTAGCATTATGCAATACACTACAGATCACTAGTTTCTATTCAATCATTTTTAATTGCATGTACTTTAACTGAGACATGGAAAGCAATAGCATGTTATAGTGCAGTGGAGGGCCTTTCGAGTAAAACCTTTACACATCCAACAGCACTGTTGGACTGAAATGCCCCTAAACACACCAGTCAATGACATTTCTGCTGAGATGGTTGCGTGCAATGGTGTTCAAAACCCTGAATGGACTGCACGTGAACTTATTAACCTGTTAACGATTTATGTGACATGCAATCTATTTCAGTGAAAAACGTACTAGAGAACATCCTTACAGTTCACTCAATGAGGGGCACCTTTAATTTGCACCTTTTGACATGTCTCCGCACTCAGTCAAACACAGTCATGGATAACCCAGCTGTGCAGCAGTGCTTGACTGAAGTCAATGTAGAGCATATTTTTTCACAGATTTGTCATAATTTTATTCTAGTCCTTCATTGACGTCGAAGCCCAACGCATTCCTGCTCGAGAGAGTTTATGTTAGCATAAACCAGCTACACCACTCAAGATGAAGATGTGCTTGATTTAATCATGTCATTAGCATGCTGTCATTCAGTTGAGCTTCCAGAAGAATGGTTTATTTTTTTTAATGCATTCCCTTTTTCATACACAGTGGCACCAAAAGCAGTTTAATCCATCTATCCATCCAAGTCAAGAAGCATTTCCATTCTTAAAGGAAAGCTGTCAGACCAAAGGTTCTTCATTAACAACGACCCAATACCAATAATACTGGAAAAGCCCATCAAAAGCCTCGGAAAATGCTATGATGCAAGCCTAAAAGACTGTGAACAAGTTCAGCAGCTGAGGCAGGATGAAGGCCTTGAGATCATTGATTAGTCTTTGCTCCCTTGAAAGCTAAAGCTTTGGTGCCTACATTGTGGACTGCTGCCCAGACTGATGTGGCCCCTAACCGTGGTTGACATCCTCCTTACAAAAGTGGAGAAGATGGATAGAATGATAAGCTCCTATGTAAGAAAATGGTTAGGTGTTCCTCAATCCTTGAGTATCCTCAATCCTGCCCATCTCATTTTGGTAGAGGAGTTCAAATGCACTAAAGTAAGGCTAGAAATGACCCTCTCAGAGTCCCAAGATAGTTAAATACGTGTTGCAGGACCACATCTATCATCAGGATGGAAATCGACACAGAATGAAGCCATAAAACAGGCAAAATCAGCACTCCAGCATGCAGACATTGTGGGACATGTACAACAGGGAAGAGGAAGATTGGGTCTGTGTAAGTGCAGGCCCCGGTGGAATAAGGCCTTCAGAGCGGCGAAAACTGGTAGTCCCGGAAGTACGGTACCAGGAGGAGGCACCAAGAAATGCTAAGTCACCAGGCCCAGCAGCAAGGACAGTGGACAAACTGGAAGAGCATAGAGAAGAGAAAAATTAGCTGGAGGGAATTATGGAGGATGGAGGCAAGTAGAATCAGCTTCCTGCTCAGTGCAACCTATGACGTCCTGCCTTCACCCAATAACCTCAAGCAGTGGTTGGGGGAAGATCCATCATGTCCTCTGTTTATCTCCTGCTTCTCTCAGACACATCCTTACCAGTCGTAAGGTAACTTGAATATTAAGTTTCTTCATCAAAACCATGGAGGTTGTTCAAAGCCACTTTGTCCTCACTGGTTCCCTCCAGCTCCTTGTCTCCTCCTCTTCTGCTGGCTCCATCCAGCTCCCTGGCTCCTCCTCAGGCTTCCCGGTCCTCAGCTCGTCCTCTGTATTCAGATCCCCACCTCAGTCCCGCAAGCTTGTGTCTCCGCCTTGGCCCTCCAGACCAGCGGTGTCATCCTGGGTCTGAGCTCTGCCTGGGTCTCCACCTGTCCCGGGTCTACCTTGGTCGGTCGCCCCCCTGGTTCCACCCAGACCCATCGCTGAGGCTCCAACCTGGCTCCAACCTGGCTCCTCCCTCCTCCGACTCCTCCATGGTCCAGTTCTGCGGTGGGCTGCTTCTCTGTCCGCTCCTCCATGGACTCTTCCTCTGCCAGTTCTGCCATGGACTGTGCCACACGGTGATCCTAATCCTCTTTTCTTCCTCCTTTTAGAGATCATCCACCCCTCCCGCCACTTCAGTGAGGTTTTTGTTTACTGAGCCATGAGGCGCCAACTGGGGATTTATACATTTATGTTTCAAGGATTTTTTGTAATTTTCATTTCAGTTCCTGATTTGTTGATTCATGTGTTTTATGTATTACCATAGTTACTGATTATGTTGAGCACCTGTTTCTTGTTATGTTCGTCATTCCCTGTTTATATATAGCCCTCCGTTCTTTGAGATGTCATTTGCTGTCTTTCCGTGTGTTGCAATCCTTAGTGGTTACTCTCTGTGTTGAATTACCTTATTTGTTTTGTTGTGTTTAGTAAAGTGTTCATGCTGCAAATAGATCCTCTTCTCCTTGTCTGTGCCTGTAAAGCTGTGAAAAGGAGAATACATTCTCTCTCTCACACACACACACACACACACACACACACACACACACACACACACACACACACACTTGAATATGTGGTTGTCAGGGACTCTCAATAGGCATAATGGTTTATATACTGTACAAACTGTAAATGATATCCCCCTACACTAACCCTACCCCTAAACATACCCATCACAGAAAATATTCTGTAATATTTTTTTAATTTAGAAAACACTGTTTCTGTTTAGTATGTTTCTTTAAGCAATTTGGTTTACAAGGACACACGACACCATGTTAAGTTGTAATACCTATGAAATTATTTACATTTGTGTCCTCATGAACCATATATACAAGAATACACACACACACACACACACACAAGCACACACACACACACACACACACACACACACACACACACACACACACACACACACACACACACACACACACACACACACACACACACACACACACACACACACACACACACACACACAGTATAGTCTGGTATCCAGTAGGCTTTTGGCCTAGAAACTGCCATTAGAAGAAAGCTAAATGGAAGCAAAAGAGATGATGATGGTCCACCATGTTCTTCAGCGGATCCATTAACTGCATCTTTGCTGCTCACAGGTCCACACGTCACCTGAGGAGAACCACAGGTGGTAACCAGGGCCTGTCTGTCCTGTCTAAAAAGAAGCAGCTCTGCCGTTGAAAAGTCAGTGTAGGTTTACGTAACCGTTTCCCACCCACATTGTAACAGGATTACTCATTACTAGGGCATATTGTGCCACCTGGACAACGAACACAGAGCACTGAATGTTTACCACATTAAATACAGTTTTCTGCCTCCATTGCATAAAATATAATGTAAACTGTTATTCTGCAGAGACTGCAGTGCACACTGGATACACTCAACAGAAATTAGCCATGGACAGTAATCAGGTGGCAGCTACACAAGCATCTTGCATTGAACATAAGTGCATGCTTTTGTGAAATGGGATACATTCCTCTCTTAAAAGGAAATTAGGTTCGTAACAATGCAGATCCTTGTCAGCAGTTTCCTGCATCAAATAAGCTTCCTTCGAGGAGCACTTTGGATGTAATCAGGGCAAGATATTTGAAGGGATAAGCACTTTTATGATCAGTTATTCAGAAGAAAAGACTTTGCGATCTTACACTATTGCATCTGGGGGCTCATAAGTATTATACCTTTATGTATATGCATAATAACCGAGACAAATATACTGAGAAAAGAAATTAAGAAATCATGGTTTATGGTTAAATTGCCTAAACAAAAGACTTAATGACTTTGCAATCATGTACTCTGTGCTGTACTAATGACAGCTATACACATTGAGTTGAAATGTTCTGTTCGTGTCGTGCCCATTCACACCGATGACACATACCCTAACCCTGAATATTTTAAATGCATGATACTCTTGTGCACAATGAAATTATTTTTGACTACCGGCTTTTTCCCCATTAACTTGCATTCTCAACCAGCTATGTCAGCTTCAACCAAATCAGATCTCATATATCAGATCCAAAATGTCAAATTCTTATCTTCAGCAATACAATTGTGATAATCACTCTGCATGAATTCAATATTTCCTTAATGACTGCAAGGCATTAGAGCCCCAGAGCTGCAAAACAGCCCAAAAAAAATTAAAAATAGTTTACAATATGGATTATTGTTTTGTTGAAATGCAGACTTTTTTTGTCTATTTCTCTTTTAATAAATTGTTAAATTGTTCGTAAATGTTTGCAGTTCTTCCTTTCAATAGATATCTGATGAACATTACATTTAAAATGGGTGTCTTTTTGCAGTTTGTTTGCCAATAGACAAAGTATGCACTCAATTTACAGTAACTGGTCCTGCTTTCTATTAAGTGTACCACTATACTAACATTCAAATTAATAATTTAATACAATAATTGTCTACATTCACTTTTTACATTGTACTTAAATTGAAAAAATACCTGCATGCAATTAAATCTGTAATTATGTTTTGTAATTACACTGTTGAATGTACACCTTTAATCCTCCCACAGCACAAAACCTGCCCCTAATCTTACCCATATCCCTTCTCAATAGCAGCAAAAGTGTTTTGCATTTAAAGACATCTAATATAAAGTTTGACCAATATCAAATCTCACATCTTACTGCATTCTTATTGATTATAGAATGTGATTCATCTTACTCTCTCACTGTAAAATCTATTTCACTGACCTACATAAACTTCTGAAACCGATAGCCTTGGAAACAAACTTTTTTTGCTCTAAAGTATTTCTGAATTATTTGTCTTTCTCAATGTACTTTCATAGATTAAATGTTCACCTAATGTGATATTCTCAAAGAGTCTCAAAATAGTTTGAGGAAAAGTAGCTCAGATCTAAGTGTAACTTTAGGGCTATACATATGGGACTGTACTCTAATTATTATTTTTTGCAACAAATACAATACTTTGGGCAGATGCTTTAAATATATATACTAATTGTGTTTGTTTTGTTTTAATCTAACATTTTAATCTGACATTTAACTTTTGACCTTGTTGTTAGCACTATGCCCTACTGTTTTCCTAAGATGTGTGTGATGCATGGGAAATTATGACACAGTATAATCTATTCTGCGGAAATGGGTGTTTCCTAAAATCACAATTCAGACGTTGGCTCTCAGAAGACTAGCGCGGGGCCTTGCAATTCAGCAAATCTTCATGCTTGCATTTGCAATTTTATATTTATGAGGTTAGTCAATCATTGACTGCGGCTTTTTAAAATTAACATTAAGGTATCAGTTTACAATAGTCTAAGGTATGATGTAAATCCTATGCATTTTACACAATTGTAATCCTTTGGTGTTGTTTTGTTGTTGTTTTTCATGGGAGGAACAGAACACTGACAAGACAGTCAAAGCAGCTTACACACAACCAGCTAAGCCAAAGACAGCAGGAACAAATGCGTTCTATCTGATAATAGCTATCTAATAAAACACAGGTTTAAGTTGAACAGCATGAAAATCAACTTCATTCGTAATATAGGTAAAGGGCAACACTGTATGCATTTTAAGCTGTTCTGTGCAGAATTGTTTCCTTTTTTGGAGGCTCGATATCATATTCATATTGCATATTCTAACCCAAAGAACCCATATTTTCCCTTTATTGTACAGAAATAAAAGGCAATTTTGGCCAATAATTTAGGCATTGATTCTCATCGCATCTTATTATACTCCCCGATGTCCACTTATATTTCAGTTTTTTTTTATAATTATACACATACACATACACACATACAAATTTTTTTACACAAAATACACAAATACACACATTTTTTTGGAAATATTTTGACACTGGTTTGAACATTCTCTGTTTAAAGGGGCATGTCTCTTTTAAGACTTGCTACAATATGATAGCGTAACATATTTGTATGTGAAATCATTATTATACATGTGAAACTAGAGTGGAATTAGAGAGAGACAGAGAAAGAGAGAGAGAGAGCTTTATGCACGTGTAAGCATGTGGATTTATGGCTAAAATTTCGACTTTGAGCATGTTGCCAACAATGCACTGGTCATGTGTTCGATTCACAATGAAACACACCTTCTGATAAAACGGCGTGGAGTGTGGAGTAAGCTTTTACTGGATACATAAATTATAATTGATGTTGAACTTGAGAACATTCTGATGAAACATAAGACTGCAAATCGACTCATCATTCATGTGGGGAAAAATGATATTCATAAAGAGCAGTCAGAACTCCTTAAGAAGGATTTCAATGAACTTCTTGAAACACTGAAAAGACTGAAAGTACAAACATTCATCAGTGGACCACTCCCAGCAAGAGGAACAAACAGGTTTTCACGGTTGCTTGGGCTTAATACATGGCTCCAAAAAACCTGCAATATAAAAGGAGTGAACTTCATTGACAACTTCAATCTTTTCTGGAGTCAGAGGCAACTGTTCCAACAGGACGGCCTCCACCCAAACAAACTTGGTTCAAGAGTGCTAAAGGACAATATCTACTTCTCCCTCAATCATCCTTCTGCAGTGTGTGCCAATCCACTCAACCTGAATGGCACACACACACCTGGACACAGTATGAATGACCACAGGACTTCACTCCAGCACCTGAATGGACATGCGGTTGACACGTCACACAAGGACAATGATAACACCACTCAGCCACAACAACTTCTGCTCACGGACACAATCTCAGCTGAGCCCTGCCCACAGACAGACTGTGACATACTAGAACTGCTCCAAGATTCAACACCCAAGGACGACTTCCTGGAAAACAGCCAGGGAAACCAGGACAGCATATTACAGCCTCCGATAACACCAGAACAACAACAGCCCCTCTCACCAGACACGCTATCTCTATCTCCAGCATCTCCACTTCTGTGCTTCTCAGAGAGAATGGAAAAACTGGTCTTTGCTGGAACCAAACTATCACACTCTTTTGCGAGCCCCCAGATATCAACCAAAAAACAGCAGGCCCTAAAACCACCAAAGCCTGCGGGCCCCGCTCGCCCTCCCCCTCCTCCTGCAAGAGTTCTTCGGTCTCTGCCACAACGACAGGGCTCACACCCTCCTCCTTCTGCTCGAGGTGAACTAAAAACAACTGATACCAGCTCTCAGTGATATGTGCCGGGTCCCCGCTATGATAACAGTAACTTTCTCAAATGTTTACAGAACAAGCGGGAACCCAGTGTGCCTGTATCTTTCTCTATTGCTGTTCGATTACATGATAGAACGTCTAAGGCCTTCAAAAGCCGTACAGCAAACCCATCTAATCTGGTGCCTATTACACGCCAAACTAAGACTGCTGTGCGGACAAAAAGTAAGACTGTTAAGTTAGCACTCTTAAACATCTGCTCACTTAAAAATAAATCACTTCTAGTCAATGACTTAATAACCACATACAACCTGGATTTTATGTTTCTAAATGAAACTTGGCTAGAAGACAACTGCAGTGCAACTGTCCTCAATGAAACATCCCCTCCTAACTTCACTTTTATGAGTGTCTGCAGAGCGGGTAGGAGAGGTGGGGGAGTAGCTGCTCTTTTTAAAGATGTCTATCCATGTAAGCAAATATCATTTGGTAATTACCCGTCTTTTGAATATCTGGGTATTGTGTTAAAAGGTGCTCCACGCATTTTACTAATCATTGTTTACAGGCCTCCAAAATACTCTTCAGCCTTTGCTGAGGATTTTACAGAACTGTTATCAACCATTTCCTCAGAGTTTGACTGTTTTGCTATTGCCGGAGATTTCAACATCCACAGAGACAATGCAGAAAACAATATGGCAAAAGAAATCAAAACTGTTTTAAAAACTTTTGATCTGACTCAGCATGTACATGGACCGACACACAATCGTGGACACACTCTAGATTTACTTATCAGTAAGGGTCTAAACATTTCATCGATTGTTATTAAGGATGTAGCACTGTCTGATCATTTCTGTATTTTCTTTGATATATTGATCTCTCCTGCCATTGAAGCTAGATCTGTGTCTGTCAAAAAGAGATGCTTAAATGAGAACACTAGTGTACTATTTATGAAGGCTATATCTTTAACACCAAGCATATCTGCTGACTCTGTTGATTTTCTCCTTGATTCTTTTAACTCAAAAGTTAAAAGTGTAATTGATGATATTGCTCCTGTGAAGGTCAGGAAGAGTGGTAGACAAAAGGCACCCTGGAGAAACTCAACAGCAGTGCAAAATATGAAAAGACAATGCAGAAAAGCAGAGCGCATGTGGCGGAAGACAAAACTTGTAGTCCATTATAACATCTACAAAGACACCATCCATGCTTTCAATATGGAACTAGGCAAAGCTAGACAGACTTTCTTCTCAAATATTATTAACAGCAACTTAAACAACACACGCACTCTTTTTGCTACTGTAGAGAGATTAACAAACCCCCCGAGCCAGATTCCCAGTGAAATGCTCTCAGACAGCAAGTGCAGTGAGTTTGCTTCTTTCTTCTCTGAGAAAATCAATAATATCAGAAAGGTGATCAGCACATCCTTGAGTTGCACTAGGGTCAGACAGATCAGACCACAACCTGAGAAAGTTACTATGTCTGATTTCAAAGAAATTGATGGCAAAATTTTGGAAGAAACCGTACAGCACCTTAAAACATCAACCTGCGCCCTTGACACTCTTCCCACATCTTTCTTCAAAAGTGTGTTAAACAGCTTAGAAGCAGATCTGCTAGAAGTGGTAAATGCCTCACTTCTCTCTGGAAGTTTTCCAAACTCCCTGAAAACTGCAGTTGTCAAACCCCTCCTAAAAAAGAGTAATCTTGATAAGACTATATTAAGCAATTATAGACCGATCTCAAATCTTCCTTTCATTGGCAAGATCATTGAAAAAGTTGTTTTCAATCAGCTGAACAAATTCTTAAGCTCAAATGGATACTTTGACAATTTTCAATCTGGTTTCCGATCGCATCACAGCACAGAGACAGCGCTCATAAAGATAATTAACGATATTCGCTTAAATACTGATACAGGCAAAATATCAGTGCTGGTACTACTCGACCTCAGTGCTGCATTTGACACTGTTGATCACAACATACTTCTTGACAGGCTGGAAAACTGGGTGGGTCTTTCTGGGATAGTCCTAAAATGGTTCAGGTCATACTTAGAAGCGAGAGGTTATTATGTGAGTATAGGAGACCATAAGTCTGAGTGGACATCCATGACATGCGGAGTTCCTCAAGGCTCAATTCTTGCGCCACTCCTATTCAACCTGTACATGCTTCCAATGAGCCAAATAATGAGAAAGAACCAAATCTCTTACCACAGCTATGCAGACGACACACAGATCTACTTAGCCCTATCGCCTAACGATTACAGCCCCATTGACTCCCTGTTCCAATGCATTGATGAAGTCAACAGCTGGATGTGCCAAAACTTTCTTCAGTTAAACAAAGACAAAACTGAAGTCATTGCGTTTGGAAACAAAGATGAAGTTCTCAAGGTGAATGCATACCTCCACTCTAGAGGTCAAACAACTAAAAATCAAGTCAGGAATCTTGGTGTGTCTCTAGAGTCAGACCTTAGCTTCAGCAGTCATGTCAAAGCAATAACTAAATCAGCATACTATCATCTAAAAAATATTGCAAGAATTAGATGCTTTGTTTCCAGTCAAGACTTAGAGAAAATTGTGCATGCTTTCATCACCAGCAGGGTGGATTATTGTAATGGACTCCTCACTGGCCTTCCCAAAAAGACCATAAGACAGTTGCAGCTCGTACAGAACGCTGCCGCCAGGATCCTGAGCAGAACCAGAAAATATGAACATATCACACCAGTCCTCAGGTCTTTACACTGGCTTCCAGTCACATTTAGGATTGATTTTAAAGTATTATTACTGGTATATAAATCATTTAATGGCCTAGGACCTCAATACATTGCAGATATGCTCACTGAATATAAACCCAACAGATCACTGAGATCATTAGGATCACATCAACTAGAAATACCAAGGGTTCACTCAAAGCAAGGAGAGTCCGCTTTTAGCTATTATGCCAGCCGCAGCTGGAACCAGCTTCCAGAAGAGATCAGGTGTGCTCCTACTGTAGCCACATTCAAATCCAGACTCAAAACACTTCTGTTTAACATTGCATTTACTGAATGAGCACTGTGCCGCTGTTCGTCCGACTGTTTGCACTGTATTTTATTTTATTTTATTTTTATTTTTTACTCTAAACTGTTTTAATTATTCTTATTTCTTTTGATTATTTTAATTTCTTCTATGTAAAGCACTTTGAATTACCATTGTGTATGAAATGTGCTATATAAATAAACTTGCCTTGCCTTGCCTTGCCATGTGTATCTCTATTTAATACTGTTGTTTAGCATTATTAATTCAGTTTGAAGTCCCCATTATTTTGATCAGAGGCATATTTATAAATAGGCCACTTCCCGCTAACGTTTCAAGAGAACACTTTCATTGACAATATGCCAAAATGACAGAATTAAATAAATGTATTGACTGATCTCAAGTCAGTCAGTTATTGTGTGTTTTAATGACACGTTAAAATAAGAATTCACCCTTTTATGTTTCTTTTCTTATGACTTCATTCTCATAACCTTATGATTTGATCTAATACTCATTTTGTATTCATGTATTATCAAATATGATTTATTTGATATTGTATATTACAAGATAACAATACTGGTCACAATACATTACAAAACAATACATTACTGTTTAGTTGCAATATTATATTGTTTGTTTAACTGATGTTCATTACATTACTGGAAAGCTTCTAGCATGTTTGTCCAATTGGGATGTATGTGTATAATTTTGTTAATTTCACATATTCCACTCAATTTAATCCATTAAGCCAGGAAGCCAGGCTTGCTTTGCTTACACCGTTGGAATGTTGTGCCATTTATATTTCGATATTGTATTCAGTTTGTCTGCATCTCGTCAAGGTCATTCTATTTTTTAAATATTATTCACCCTTCTGCATTATACCGTATTTTAGGGCTAGATAGCATTCCATTATACTTTGTGATGATATGAGCATGAGCATTGGTGTAAGCTCAGCTCAGTTTAAGGTCAGCATAGGTCATAAGAATATGATAAAAAAAAATCATTATGATGGGATAATGCTGTCTTGAGTCAAACATGGACAAGACCATCTGAGGCAAAACCTGAATTGCACTCTAAAAAATGGTGGGTTGTTTCAACCCAATTTTGGGTCAAATATGAGTTAAAAATTTAATAAAAAAATGTAACCCAACGGCTGGGTTTGTCCATATTTGACCCAAAATTGGGTTGAAACAACCCACCATTTTTTAGAGTGTATCAAAGCAATAAAATTAGCCGAGATTAAAACACACTTGTGTGAGGAAAAAGTCCATCAATGCATGTCACTCCCCCCAGTCTCAGCCGCACGTCTGCAGGTTTCTCTGGATGTGTGAAGAGGCTTCGGCATCATCCTGCTCACTGAACTTTGTCAGGTGATGGGTCTGTCTTGCATCCAGTAACTAAAGAGGATTAATGGACTCTGAATCTTTGACAGACAATTCCAATTTGCTTCTTTGACTTGGTTTGGAATTTAGTGCACATTCTACTCTGTATATGGACTGGTCACATGTTTAGAGTTTGAAGGGATAATCCTATGTTTGGTTGTTTCTGCTATACTTTTTTTCTGGTGCAACAATTCTAGGATTTCCGCTTTACCTGAACATCAGCTGATGTAACTCAGTGGAATATTTCTTATCATAAGTGCAAGACGTTTAATCTAGCTTGAAAACCTTTTACATAATATATTTTAAAATTGTATTTGTTTGTCCGTAGATGCACAGTCTATAATAAGGCCCGTTAGTTTACATTAGTTTATGCATTAACTAGCATTCACTAATATAGTCATATATTTGATACTATATTAAGTAAGGGATAATGTACATACTGTATGCTGGTTGTTATTGTCAAATAAACCCTGAACGGGTGATCAGGACCCCGACGAAAAGCGTAAATCTTTAGACACAAAATCTCAATTAGAGTTTAAAAAAATGAATAACTCTTAAAACACAAAGCTTCCGAAGATAAACTAAAACTTGAAGGAAACAAGACAGACATTTAAGGGACAACGTACAGTCGTATAATTTATTACACAGCTTTTCACAGCATAAAGAATGACGGGAACATATTCATATAATGTATTGAGTATACGGAGGCAAAAGTCATAGTTAAGAGATAATTAATATTGAACATAGGACCCTAATCTAAAGTGTGATCCAACTTTTGATTTGTAAAATGTAAATGTTGAAAATAATATGAATAAATGCACTAAGATTATTAATACATCATACATGCTTTATTTTTAATAGTTAACTAATTTATTTAACTAATGTTAACAAATAGAACCTTATTGTAAAGTGTAATCAGTATATCATTAGCAGTTTAATTTTTTGCAATATTTTATCTTTTCACTGAAAAATGAATCATTCAGATGAGAGAAATGAAGCACCATGTGTCCAGCTGGTTAATTTGAAGGAAAGTTATAGGACGTCCATGACCTTTTGTTTGGATGGGCTTCCATAGGAAGAGTTTGTGAATAGATTATGGCCAGCGTGGGAAGGATCAGCAATAAACCTGACAGCCCCATTTACAGCTCTCTGGGTTTGCAAAGTGCAGTGAGGGATGGAAGATGACATCTAAACACTTTTTTTTTTTGGCACACTTGTTAATGCACTGTAAAAAGTTTATGCACTGTGTGGCAGCGGTGCATAAACTTATTGAAGGTGTTATTCCACTTTCAATAATGACTTCAGAAGTGTAGGGATCATGCAATGTCAGGCTTCTTCAGATGTCTCAGTTAAATCACATCTTTGTTCTTAGCAGATGCTCTTACCATAGCAACATATTAAAGTACACGCTGCTTTCTAAACTCTGCCTTAATAGCCAAGGTAAGAAGTGCTATTAATATAAGTAGCAAACTAGATAAACAGCAAACATAGCTTTGCATTAATTAGCAAGGCTTCCAGCTTTAAAGGAAGTAAAACACAACATATGGCCTTGGCAGTTATTTTAAAGTTTGTATGTGTAATATTTGCATCGCCTGCAGTTAGACTCTCCATTCATATATGTTGGACAGGAAAGGATTGGTCTACGTGGAAGCAAAAGGGAAACGCAAATGATTTTATGTCATATTTATATGCAAAGAATGCATTATAGTCACACTGATGTTATTGGACCAATAGATACTGTACATCCAGTTGCATTAATGCTGTAAGACACTTCTTTGTAAGTCAGATGTGAGCTCCAGATGTTTCTATAAATGTGCAGGACTGACGAATGACTAGAGAAATGTTGTCAGCATGATGGTGTAAAACTGTATATTGCTTATTACCACCCACTGCCATGCCAACGACGGAAATAAGCACAGTTAGAATAGCAAAATATGTGGGAGACCGTTGCTATATTATGACTAGTATGATTATATTTTATTGCAAGATATCACTTCAATGTTAATACTGAATCAAAACTAGTTGGCATAGTTTGTCCTTAAAAAAAGTTTGCTTATGGTTACACTTGAAACAGTTACAAAATAGATGTATGAGATAAAACATGTACCATTAATTGAACCCAGCATGTGAAATGTTACCTGAGAGATAGAAAAGGAGAAAGTGAACAAGAGAGAAGGTGAGATGGAAGGCAGAGCTCAGGAAGAGCAAAGAGACAAATAAAATAGGGTTCAAGAAAAAGAGCAAGAGAAAAGAAAAGCCAAAGAAAAGAGACAGAGCACCAGTTACAATCTTCTAGCCTGGTTCTACCAGACTCTCGTACATTTCATTTGTACAGAGAGTCTGGCCTCTCTCCATTGACAAGCGTTAACTTCCTTGAAGGCGGGTCCTCTGTTGAAGTTTAAAACTATTGGATCTGCCCAGAGCCACTCAGGATCTGCCATAACCAATCACTAACGTTTGGTCGTGACGTATGACGACTCAAACTAGCGCACGACCTCGACATCATCATTCTCAGACACTCCCTCTGTTCGGTGATTGGACCGGTAAAAAGCTGACTGGAGAAAACCCAAGAATACACCACAATCCCAGACGTAGTTCTGAAGGAAAATGAAAATTGAGTGGAAGCACGTAGGAGGGCGGAGCCAGGCTAACAATCTTCTGCCTTAACCATAAAATAATTTCCTTGACCGTGTGACTAAAAAACAATTGTGAGACAATTAAACTGACCAATCAGCAGATTACAGCTTCCCCCACCGTATTAAAGGTACACACACCCCTGATGTGCACATGTTGATCACTATCACCACCTCTTGTGCCTTTAGGAATTTCAAATGGCCATTTTGGGAAGAAAGTTTAGGTTGGAAAGCAAATATCTTTCTATTTTCAACTCTACAGGTGCAAGGAATTACAAACTACAAACAAAGAAATTACCATCAAAAAAAGTTGCTTGGTTTCACACACACTAAGGTTGCTGGCAGAGAATATTCAGTGTGTAGTCCAAAGCGACTTACATTGCATTTCAAGGTACATATTTTATATTCTTATCAGTTCTTATACTGTATGTTTCTAACAAAACATGTTTATAAGATATATGCCCTTTTTGTTTTCCCGCCAGGATTGGAAAACAAAATCTTTATTGGCATATTGGAATTGCTTGGTTTGTTTATATTAGACAAAGTTACCATTGTAGCTATTGAGATGAAATACATAAAGTCTACTGTATAATATTTGATAAGTAAATTTCTAAGGCCTCTAAATTATCACTGTGATCAAAACTTGCCTTCTGTTGTGTGATTGACAGTTTATACTTTTCTTAGCAAGTGAAAGGCCTTTTAGTATAATTCTAAAAACTTGTGTTTTTCTGCTCTGAAATCACTCATGTTTTTGGGGTGCGTTTATTGAACTTCTGTCAATCATTGTATTTCATTGCATTTTATGTTCAATGAAAACAATGAAACATAATAAAACTACAGTGCTTTGATTATAAAACTAAGCATTTAAAGCATCTTACTAAGACATATAATTTGGAGAAATAGAGAGACAACTGATATTTATATCCATTCTATGTAACTTGTCTGCTACTGCTTTTCAGTGTTAACAGCATTCATTTTAGTTTGTGTAATTTATATAGATGATGTGGAATGGAGAATAATTAGCACAAGATTTCAGATTTTTGTTTATGAGAAAATGAGAGAAAAGTGTCTTTGTTTTTGTATATATACGCATGTATGATAATGTTAATGACCACTTGTAAACTTCAGCAGGATCAATCTGATATCTTTGTTGCATGTGTTTTCTTTCCTTATAAGATCAACCAAATACTGTACAAACTGCAACAACAAAGTAGGGAAGAATAAGGATTTTAGAACTCTTAAGTATAAAACATTTACCTATTAAAACAAATAGTTGAGAATATGAAATACACAATATATGGGCAAAAGTTTTCCAATTAAGAGTTTGGCTATTCCAGTTATTCCAGTCAAAATGCTGGAAAATTCCAGTCAAAAAATGCTACACCATAATATGACATTCTAAATAATTGTGTGCTTCTTTGTTGCAGCGTTTTAAGGGAGGTCCTTTTCTGTTCCAGCATGATACAACAGCCCCGGACACAAAGCAAGGTCCACAAAGAAATAGTTTCCTGAGCCTGGTGTGGAAGGACTTGACTGGTCTGCACAATCCCCAGCGGACACATTTGATATAAATTGGAACAGTGAGCCAGACCCCATCCCAGCATGCCTGACCTCACTGATGTACTGGTGTCTTGTTGGACATTTAATTTCAAAAGCATGGTAAAAAGCAAGAATCCCTCCATTTGCTATAACAGGTTCCACTCTTCTGCAAAGCCTTCCACTACATTTCAGAATATGGATGCTGGGATTTGCTCCCATTTAGGCACAGAGTGAGGTCAAACATTGACTGGCTCTCAGTCGGTGTTCCCAAATTCTAAAGGTGTTTGATGGGGTTCATGTCTGGTCTTTGTGTGGGCCAAAGACTCAGAAACAGTAAACCCTTTTTTTGTAGTTGCTTTGTGCACAGGGACAGTGTCATGCTGGAATAGAAAAGGATCCTTGTTAGACTGAAACAAATTTGGATGCCAGAAATTCTCTAGAATGTCATTGTATGGGATAAAGATTTGTCCTCAAATAAATTATTTGAATAACCAAACCTATTCATTATATGGGAGTGTTATTTTGCAATAGTGTATGTTACTATATTAAGAATTATTATTAATTATATTAAAAGGTTAATTCCCCTAAACAAAAATTATGTTGTCATTTACTCATCCTCATGTCGTTCCAAACCTGTAAGACTTTCGTTCATCTTGGGAACACAAATGAATATTTTTAATCAAATCTAATCCAGTTCTGTACTCTCCATTGCCAGCTACTGTACACAATTACCACTGTGACGCTTCAAAAAGTTCATAAAAAGATTGTAAAACTAATCCATATGAATCGAGTGGTTTAGTCCAAATTTTCTGAAGAGACTCGATCGCTTTATATGATGAAGAGATTGAATTTAAGCTTTTGTTCACATATAAACATTGATCAGCAAACAAACATAAGCTCAACCAAACCTGCTTCTGCTTCACACAAGAATAAACATAATTGGTTCTTGCTGAAGCTCAAACGTGACGCCTAACACGAGAATAAACCTCATTGGTTCTTGCTGAATCTCAAACGTGATGCCTAACACGAGAATAAACCTCATTGGTACTTGAGGAAGCTCAAACGCTAGTTTTACGATCTCATTATTATTATCATCATTATTTAAAAAAAATTACCGTAAAAGTGTAGTCGCATAGCTGTCAATGAAGGGACAGAAATCTCTCAGATTTCATCAAAAATATCTTCATATGTGATCTGAAGATGAACAAAAGTCTTACGGGTTTGGAACAACATGAGGGTGGGTAATTAATGAACTATCCCTTTAAAAAAAAAAAAAATTAATTATAAGTATTATTAATAACATTTCAATTTCAATATACATGTATAATAATTATTACATTTTGTTTTATTGCACTATTACATTACATAAGCAATGTACTGTACAATATATACTGCATTAATTCAGTCTAAGAGTAAAATAAACTATATGCCATCCTGAAAAAAAAAGCCAGCAAGGTGTTTTATTCTTTAAACTCAAAGTACCTGGGGGCCACAGGTCAGGTGTTAAGAGGCCAGTTCAACAGTTACAACTAATACAAGTGTTTGTACAACCATGAATTATAGATACTGAAAATTATAGATACTGAGGCATGTGCAGAACTTTTCAGTTGAGCGACTCATCTTACCCTCCAACCTTGCATACTGCTCTGCATGTTCTGCACGGACGGGCAATATAAAGTGGCTGGAGAAGCTGCAGTGAGTCGAAAATAGAAACGAGGTGTCCGTGAACTGAAAGCTCCTCGCAGCAATAAATGCTCCCAATATAAACACCTCAGTTGATTATAATGGGAGAGATCTGCACATATTCAGGGTAGAAGTCAACTTATTTTAAAGGCACATAGACTTCTATAGACTACGGTTTAACAGTCTGTATGAGAATTATAGGCTTACATATTGAAATGCAGAAAGTGAAAACCGGATTTAAGTAAATATTTGAAGGGCTGGGTGTTTGAAATTTCTACTTACAGGGAGGTCATGCACGGTCAGGAATTGCTCATAAGACATTACATTACCAAGTTCATAAAATATTCAAGGAATGCCATTTATATTCCTTTTAAACTACAATGGGGGGGGGGGGGGGGGGGGGTCTTGGTCCTTGAACGAACAACCGGGTCTCAGTATACAATCTCAGTATGCAATAGTAGCAAGTAGATTCAATATTCATAGATTTAATAAGGATTTGTAAAGATTTGTACATCTGTAAAGATGATGTTATCATGTCTGTATTGAACGTTTTAGTTTCTATGCAAACGCAAGCAAATTTGTGTTTGGTAGATGTACACTTTAGGTCAGATACATAGCAATTCTCATGAGATCCCATTGTAGTAAATTATTCTGTAAGAGTGCCTTGTTAGTGGAAAACTGGATGAAGCAAAAAATAAATGCTGATGAAACATGAATGATGCAGTTATTAGACAAATATATTTTACAGATGTATAGGCATATCATTTATTAGACAAATTGTTTTATAATAATTACTCCCACCAGTCTGTCATATTGGATAGGCTTAATCAGAGTCAAATAATGCTTTGCTTGATTAGGAAATACTTCTTAGCAAACTTTGTTATTATGGTGTCGATGTAACGGAGGCCAGCTAGTAGTTGCTGTGCAAGTAAACCTCACTCCTCTGATCTCAATAGGCGCAAGTCTTTAGCCCTTTTTGTTAGAGCGCCTGACTCTCATGCCAGAGACCCGGGTTCGAGACCCGCACGGAACGGGGTGAGAAGGACCCGGGTGGAGGGGTTACCCTGGTGCCGTGACCCGGATGGGAGTGAGATTTAGGGGGGTGAGTGTTACGGAGGCCAGCTAGTAGTTGCTGTGCGAGTAAACCTCACTCCTCTGATCTCAATAGGCGCTCTAGCGACAGACGCTAGAGGCTGCAGTCTTTAGCCTCCTTGTTAGAGCGCCTGACTCTCATGCCGGGTTCGAGACCCGCACGGAGCGGGCTAAGAAGGACCCGGGTGGAGGGGTTACATCGACATGTATTGTTCAACGAGTGTAAGAATTCAAAGAGTAAACGTTCAGCGTGAGTGAGTTACTTTGTGTTTCCAGTGAAGGATCCAGAGCGTTGTGGGCAGCAGCTAAAGGCTGCAAAGTGTCGTAAATACGGAGAGAATGTTGTGATGGAAAATCTGATAAACCTTGGTGTTTGTAGTCAGCATTTCAAACTGGATGACCATGAACACAGTGTTTAAGGAAAAACTGAAATAAACTGAACGTCCGTACAGGTGAAAAAGCTTTTGTCTAATGTTCCATTTTTATCATAATGCTGTTTAAAGACTAGACAAAATACAATACAATTTTCAGTAATAAACCTACTGTTACAATATCTAACATATCATGTGTCAGAACAGCGTGTGATGCTCTGTATTTACCAGCTGAATCTCCTTCAGAGGAAAAGAGGCTGCTAGAAAGAAGAAAATAGAACTTCTGCCAGGCATAAAATGAAAGTTGAATGAGGTCTAACCAGTTTAGTTTGATGTCAATTCTCAGCTTTTCCCTGTGGCAACCTGTTAGTCCTATAGGAAATAAAGAATATGGGTATTTTCACTAAAAACCTAAGAGGCTCAGAATCACAATAATGATCTTTGACCGTGGATTACCTCATTAATTCTGTGTCAGTAACAGAGCATTACTTGAATTCACTGAACAGCTGATTCACAAAAAGAATTATGCAAATCAAGTGATCTTGCAATTAGGCTAAATATGGTAGTAATTAGTGTTAATTCTAGCATGTAAATCATTCCACCCAACAGCGAGGCAAGCTAAAGCATGTAAAGCAATGGTTACAACAGGGGTACACCATATTCAGAGTTAGTCTGAATAAATTAGTACACACAATGGGAAAATGTTCAATGTTTCAGAATTAACTGTAAGGTACTAGTGCCTTTGATAACAAAGTGCAGGATAATTGGTGGCGGGCTGAGGGTAATATGCAAACTGATAGCTTTCTCCAAATGTAAACCTTAAAAATTAAATACAATAGTCACACCAGGCTCATTGGAAATATCTGACTATAAACCTGAAAGAGTTTTGCCTTGGTACATTTCACTGCATTTTTCTTGAGCGCTCTGCATTGAGTGCGATGCTATGTCAGGTGAACTACCAAGCAAGTTTGCTATGTCAGAAAAGCCACAGATATAGAATTAGTTTACAAATCATGCACTATATGTTAAACGTGTTTTGAGGTCATAATATAGTGTTGTGCAGGGAACTGCATGAAAATAAGTTTTTATTAACCGATAATTTGCCCCTGTGATCATAATTTGTGTGAAAAGGGGAACAATGTTGTTGGTGTTTTACTGCATCTGTTGTTCATTTCAGCTGAAACTGCAGTGAAATGTATGTATAGGTGTTTGTATGTACATGTAGATTTTAATGTGTGTAAATGTAGACAAGAGTTATGTAATTCCAATGAGCCTGGGTTGACAATCTCATGTATACTGTATATGGTCTGACAGCTATTATGCATAAAGTATAAGACACAAAACTCAAATTCCATGGGCTTTTACAAAATGCATGTTGAATCTGAAACACTTGTGTTACCACTATTGCATATAATACCCGGATCCTAGACCATACTTTGCCTTAGCTCACCCCTAAGCAGTGCTTCAGAAAATGGAGAGGATCATACGTCCTCTAAAAGTGATTTAAGATGTTGATGAAAGTTGAAAAGGGTACGTACCGCAAGCCATTACAATCCATTTAGGTCTTCAAACTGAACAATCAGGATATTGCTCCAAATGACGATGGCCTACTTAAACAGGCTCTAGAGAAATGAACAATGAGGAGGCTCTTCAAGGAAACAGCTGAAGGTGAAAGCGTGCATGAGGTTTAAAGCATGTGTGAGATTTAAATGAAAGCCTTATCAACCCTCCTCTAAAGTCATCGAAAATTAATTTATGATTTGAAGTTTGAAATTGTAACATAATGGGGGAAACGATGGATATTCTGTTAGGATACCTCTCGCTTTATTTCTAACTGAACACAGAATATGGATGTGAACAAGACATAACAGGCTTCTATCTGCTGTAAAGCTGTAACGTTGGTTAAAACTTTTAAAACCTTTTGAGTTTTAAGATCATTTATTGGGGCTTATTAGTTGTAAATCTTATTCCCAATTACTCTTAACCTTATTTGATCAAAGAGTTTTTATATGTGTATATAAAAAAGAAATTCTAAAATAATGTGATGGAAAAAAACTAATTTGAGAAACCCTGGTATTGCAACCACGGCATAACGCGTTAACTACATTAAATGAATCACTATTATAAAAAAAAAATTCACAACCTTTGTTTGCTTGTAATGCAGTTAATTCAATGCCAAAAGAATAAGATGTAAATGTAAAAACTCTGTTGCACAAGGTGTAACAATGCAGAGATCATGGGTTCATTTCCCAGGAAATGAACATCATAAAACCTATACCTTAAAGCAGTGTAATTCACTTTGGATAAAAGCATCTGTCAAATGCATTAATGATATATAAAGGAAACAAAGTTTTACTGTCTGTGGCAGCCGCACATGAGAGCTCCTGGGCAGAACAAATCCACCACTGCAAATGAGAACAAATGAAAGCTTTAGCTTAAGTTCTGCCAGGAAGACTTAATTACTACGTCACTTATTACCTTCATTTCTATCCAATCACGTCTTTATACTTTCTGTGTAAAAGATCGGTACTTACACATGTTTGAGTTCGCAGATGCCGACGCGACAACAACCTCCCCCCTCCCCACCACCACCAGGATGGTCCTGTCCATACCTCCCTGGGGGGTCGGCTGCGCCCCTGCCTTCGTCTTCAGGCAGGAGATGCAGATCCGCTATCCTCGGATCACGAACTATGGACGGGGCCTACGCCAAAGAACTTTATAAATAATGCTTGCTGGGCTGTCAATAAATGTATGATTTGTTACATCATTTTATCTCCCGAGTCTTTCTGGTAGAACTGGATTCCATTCTGCTATATTGTCTCTGCTATATTGGTGAGCCGAAAGAAAACGTCTCGAGTTACGACTGTAACCCTGAGAAGGGAACGAGACACTACGTCGACTAAGACACTTTGAGGAACGCCCTGGCGTAGGAAGGAACGTCCAGTCTAGAATCTGATAAAAGTATGACGGTTGGCCCATCTTGCTGCATCACACACTTCTTGGATCGGGGCCCCTGAAAGGAGGGCTCTAGAGGACGCCTTGCCTCTGGTTGAATGAGCCCTCACGGCCACAGGTGAAGGCAAGCTGCGCACCTTATAGGCCATAGAGATAGCCTGAACGACCCAGTTACTGCTGGTCTGTTTGGATGCGGGAAGCCCCTTCTTGGGCGACCCGAAGCACACCAGCAACTGGTCTGACTTCCGCCATGAAGAAGACCTCTGGACATAAATCTTGAGAACGCTGACAGGGCAGAGCAAATTAAGTCGTTCTTCATCCGCCGTCACGTGAGGTGGAGGATGAAAAGCCTGCAGAAAACTGCCTAAACACAGTTCAAAAACTATACGTACCTTCACAAAGAAACGCCCAATCATTCCATAACAAAAAATAATGATATATTCCTTTAACCATCTAATAAATATAATGCAATATAAATGACTATAACATATTCAATATGAATCTTCCACATTTCTGCCCAAACCATGGTAAATTACAACCGTACAGTCATGGTAAATGTTTGTAAGGGTGTTGATTAGGGGATTTAAAGTCTTCTAATTTCGTTCATGGAACAATGTTTCTCCTGCTTTCCTCATCAGTCTTGTTGGGAATGTTGAGGCTGTTTCATCCGATTTAATACTAGTTAAATCATCGATTGATTTGTGGTTTAACAGGGAGTCTGTCTGAATCGGAGCGCTTATCAAACTGAAATTAGCCGCACCGCCAGGAAAAGAGGAGGGATTGGTGCCGTCGGGCCGGATGGAGATGATTGGCGGGCCGCCAGTTGAAGCCCTGCAGTAGCCTATGTGCAGGGCCTAAAATAAACACTCACAAAGTGCCAAATGCAAGTAAAAAATCGACGTTGAAGAGTATATGAAGCGGTTTCAATCGACAGTTGGCCGGAAATATTTTTGTGAATCCTAACAATGCAATGTTGTGAGAACATGAATTTAAACAAATGTGAACGACGCTCGGGACAGTTGGCAGGCCAGTGCTGCTTCATCACAAAAGTTTAAGCCTTGGTAAATTAAATATTCAACCTCAAGAAGATGCAAAAGGAAGCTCAATTCTTTACTCGAGCGTTGTGTTGGAAGTTTTGTGTATGCACATCCGAAGCGTACGCCCAGAAACCTGTGTCTCAGACTGAATTGAGCTCACTTTATATCTTCTTGCGCTTGAACGGACAGATTTACAAAAAAAATGTTTTAAATGCCTGTCTCGGCGAGTATCCTAGTAAACATAGTCGATGATGGCTTAAGTGAGCATGTACATTAAAGAAAGATGTGTATCAGTGTATTGGATCTGTGCATTAGGGGCAAGATTTACTAAACAGGGCAAATTAGCATGAGAACGCAATCCCATAAAAGCACAGATGGGAGTGGAAAGTTATGCGCGTGATCTATTGACGGCGGTCAAATTAAAGAACACAGAAGCAGCCGGATCATTTCCACGATGACCAACACCATCTACCAAGAGCAGAGCAAATTAGCGTCTGGCTTAAGACTTGCTTTTTGAGGGAACCCTGCTCTAGAACTACAAAGATTTCACATGCTCACACTCTAGAACTACAATACACACACAACAACAAAAAATGTAAGTAACTAAGTAAGATTTTGTAGTAAAATTAAAAAGTATTTTTGTATTATTTACTTGAAAATTATCTGATTACATAACACATGTTACTTGTAACACACCGCACCAACACGGCTTGCTATTTTTTACTCTCTTTTTTTTTAACTCCCAGGAACCGGAAACCCTCTTGCAATTTGTCAACAGGAAAGGCTAACTGTCAGCCAGCGATGGATTTATCTGTTTTGCATGGAGACTCTACTGACTGTAGTGGTTAGTGTTCAACAGAGTGTGGGATGAACATTCACTAGGAGCTGGAAAAAAACTGTTTTATGTCAGGTTCCAATAAATTCCTCTGGGACACACATTCAACAGACATACGCATACACACACCCATTGAAAAGAAACATCAGAAGTCTTTAACATCTCAATTGTAGATAACAGATTACATTGAAAGCACATTGGTACATTGCTTAGGTCACTTACTTTTCTCTTTTTTAGTTTAAATAAAAAAGACCACAGAAGTCTTGAATCCAATATGAATCCACTATCTCTCATCAAAGTCTTCCAAAACTAAATTAAATCAGAATTGTATTTTTTAAATTATATTAGATGTTTAAAGTTAGACGCTAGAGTGGTTGCTGGGGTATTGCTATGCAGTTGCTAAGGTATTCTGGGTAGTTCTTGGGTGTTGCTGCACAGTTGCTATGGTGGTTGCTATGGCTATGGACGATGGTGGTTGCTACTGTAAATTTGGTATGTCATTAATAAGGTTTCTGGGTGGTTGCTAGGATGTTATTATGTGGTTACTAGAATGTTCTGCGTGGTCGCTATCTGACCTCTGTAGGCAGAGGTGTAAAGTCCAGGTTCAGAAAGTAAAATTCCTCCTCAGTATTTTGTTTCAATCCCCTGGATTTGCAAATTAGCACAGTTTTTAATGAACTAATTAGTGAAATCAGCTGGCTGAGTTCATGGGTGGAAAAAACATATGGCTGGACTTTTACTTTCTGAACCTGGACTTTACACCGCTGGCTATAGGGTGTTGCTTTGCAGTTACCAGGGTATTCTGGGTGGTTGCTAGGGTGTTGCTATGCATTGATAGGTTATTCTGGGTTGAATTTCCCGTACAACGAAGTAACTCGCTGCTTATCTACCATAGTACGATGCATCGTTGATGAAATCAACAAGCTAGTCACGACTGTTTCCCAAAAACTTGCTGTCGCAAAATGGTTGCTCAACCACATTGGTCAATGATGTCATGCACGCGGTGGAGTAAATTACTTATAATGAATCTGTTTGAGATCTAATTAATGCTAGATGTTTTACTGTTTTACTATAAATTACGGACATGGCATCTGAGGACTATTTATAATTTTTAAAATTTTGCTTTATTTAGATTCAGTCATAGGCTCATTCTTACGTACTAGAGGACGTACACACATTCGTAAATTACATTTGTATGTATTCTAAATAAAATATATTGATTGTACTGAATGTCAGCTTGCTTATGTTGTGCAAGATAAGGATTAATTGAGTCTACATGTCATGAAAACAAGAAACTCTTCTAACCGCAGGTCGAGATCTGTTGTTCCAACCACAACTTTACGATGCTGTTTGTGAATGTTAGTTATAACTATGGATTTGGGGAACGACGGAACGTGCGACCATAATTGGCTAACGATGCTTTGGGGAAACGTACCCCTGGATGGTAGCTAGGTGGTTGCAAGGGTATATTGGGTTGTTGCTACATGGTTGATGCAGTGTTCTGGTTTGTTGCTAGGTGGTTGCTATGTTGTTCTTACTGGTTGATTTGATTTTGCAAGATGTTTACCCAATTAAATCAGCTATGCGCATAAATGTAAGGATTAGGATTAAACCCATTTTGTACACCAAAAATCGTATTTGTTTCTATTGTGTGTCTTAGGACAAACATCTGAGTCAAAGTTCATACTTAAAATGATAACTGACTCTATTAAGTCTCCCGAGCTATGAAATAGCAATCTCTCAGCTATAAAATTTAACTCTCAGGTTCGGCAGCTGCTGACTATATTCCCTTGAGTGCGTCTCTAACACTTTTACCCAAAGGAACTAAGCAAAGTATCCACTGTTTAGTTCCCACGGAATGCAAATGCTGAAATACACTTTGCTGAAGCAATTTCAGGTCCACAGAAGATATATTCAAGGTTAAAGCTGAGTAAAGAACCTCTATGTTCACATTCTGCATTCATTCGATTGTTGCATTGTGTTCTCATGCGATAAGCACCCAAGTGTCTAAGATGCTAATGCTTAAAGTAAGGATCTGCCATAGTAATACACCTCCCACTAACCTCATCCAGACAGCCATTAGCAGGTCATCCACTCACGGACAATATCCCACAGTTTATGAAGCTGGAAGAATTGTGTGTGGTGTGATTGCGCCTGGATGTGGCGGGGTTAAAGTGTTGGCAGCACATTTGCATGCAATGTTGAGCCTTTTCAGGTCTTTCTTCCTGTTCAAACACATTCACTCTTAAATTATTCAGCTACATTTTCATATTTTAAAAGATGACCAGTCATATATAAATGAGGCAGCAATAGGTTAGAATAGATTAGCCAGAGAATGATTATTTAAATCGCTCCATCCATCTACATTCTAGTTTGAGTATGAAACAATGATGTTTTGGCATATGAAAAGATCCGCTCACTATTTATGAAGCAGAATATTGTTGAACGGGGATAAATGATCTGCTGTCAAGCTGAGAACTGCACTGCATTGTGGGTGTAATTAAGAGAGGCCCATTTCTCATTCTGCCTTGAAAAAACAGTGCAGTTTAAAAATGAAAGATTATAAGTACCAACTGAGTGTAATCATCATAATCCTCAATTATATGCAAAATTTTGTTTATAGAATTGTTATGTAACATTTGTTCATTAGTACTGCAGTGTCATCCTGGAGAAGCTGTGTTTTACTGCAATGCAATCATTGATTACTAATGGACTTGAGTCAGCTCAT
Organism: Phoxinus phoxinus; assembly: GCF_949152265.1. NCBI lineage: Eukaryota > Metazoa > Chordata > Actinopteri > Cypriniformes > Leuciscidae > Phoxinus > Phoxinus phoxinus. The sequence goes on from NC_136888.1 coordinate 32,357,297, forward strand.
TACTGTATGAACAATTTTTTTCTTCTTTGAAGATACTCAGTCTGAAGAATGTTAGCAAGCTACTAAAAGAAACTAAGGCCGCACATACATTACATGGTTCAAGGGACCCAATTTCATCCTCCCATGTGGCACAGATCGGATATGACCCATGAACATGTAAGCAGGAAAAAAGCACATGGATTCCGATATTCTAAGTGTCAAGCCGCATTCATATGTGAAAATAAATCTGATATGAATTAGATGCGTTTGCCAAGTAAGCATACAGATTGGATATTCCTCTGTCAATGTGAGTCGTACGTCTTTGAAAAAGCGACAGTGGCGAATTACGTGGGCTCAAATGGACAGCACCCGATATCACATGACTCTTTTCAATGGAGCAATGAAGGACAGAGGCTCCACCCAATGATTTGCTGACCTATAAAGAAAGCAAAAGCTTGTATTATCAACTCGTCTGCCTCCGTTGCAAATCACGCCTTTTGTCTCCTTTTCGGCCTTAAATTTCCCGGGTCAGTACATATATCTTGGGTTGTTACGCCAAGTGTATAGTGTAAACTGAGATATCGGATATGGGCCACTTTTATAAGAAGATGTAAGCTGGTCGACAAAAAAATTCAAGTATAGCCAACCAATCGGATCCAGGCTTCAAGACCTGCAGTGTAAATGCAACCAATGTGTATGAGTGTGTTTGTAGTGTAATGAAGAAGTATGTTGAGAGGATTCCATTCACGTGGGTTTATTAAAGGATCTGAGAAAGTAATCCAAACTAAAATCATTAATCATAGTTGAGACACAGGCTTTGGTTGAAACAATAAACAAATCGGACCAAGGGCAAACCAATCCAAGAGATAATCCAAAAATGAAAGTCAAGAAAAGAAAAGCAAACATCATTGCAGAAAGTCGAAACAATGGCATGAAAGAAACACTTGCAATGAAACTGGCAAAACTTCGCAACATGAAACATGGCTTATATAGTACATGGTGAAAAGGAAATGACAACACAGAAACTGATGTGGCAGGAACAGGAAGTGACACGGTTCAAAATTCAGGTGAGGGCTCCCTCTGGTGGATGGAGGCCTGTTCAAACGTTACAGATTGATATTGTGAACTATACGAACAAGTGCAAAACACTGTTCTTTGTCTCTGTTTAAGGGAGTGCATTCACCCTTTGTTATTCTTTTGTTCTATATATACACTCACCGACCACTTTATTAGGTAAACCTGTTCAACTGCATGTTAACGCAAATATCTAATCAGCCAATCACATGACAGGAAAGCGATGCATTATTTAGACATGTAGACACGGTCAAGACAATCTGCTATATTTGAGAATATGATAAAGTAACTAACAAAGGAATTTTCTTTGTTTTTTTCTTTGTCTTAAGTCCTTTCGCATTGCTGTTCCGCACTCCAGTTCAGTTGATGCACCTTAGAGCTGGTTTGCCTACTGCCAATGAACAAGAAGAAGAAGAAGAAGAAGAAGAAGATGAAGACGATGAAGATGAAGACGACAATGAAAAATGACAATGACAAAGAAAATGGATTTAAGTGACTTTAAACGCGTCATGGTTGTTGGTGCAAGACGGGCTGGTCTGAGTATTTCAGAAACTGCTGATCTACTAGGATTTTCACACTCAATCTCTAAGGTTTACAGAGAATGGTCCGAAAACAGAAATTATCCAGTTAGCGGCAGTTCTACCAGAAAGGCAAGATAATATCACAATGACATTTATTAATTTATAGACCAGCAAATGAAAGAAACATATGAATGATGAAGTTATTTGGCGTAGGCCCCGTCCGTAGCTCACATTCGGAAGGAAGCGGACTCTGCATTTCCTGCCTGAAGATGAAGGCAGGGGCGCAGCCGACCCCCGGGGAGGTATGGGCAGGGACCATCCTGGTGGTGGTGGGGAGGATGAGGGTGAATGTTTGTGTCAGCATCAGCGAACTCAGACATGTGTAAGTACTGATCTTGTATACTCCAAGTATTAGATAATGATTGGTTAGACCAAAACGTAATGGGTGACGTAACATTTGAGTCTTCCTGGCAGAACTTACGCTAGAGCTTTCATTTCTGTGGGTGAAACGGGCTTCATTTTATCAATTAATTATTTTAAATTTGGAGTGAAAAATGCCCAAGTATGTTTTTAACAAGTTTTGTGAAAATCATCCTTTAACTCTAATGTTAAGGTTAGATCTACTTGGTTTGTAATAGGAAGAGTTAACCCTACATGATACGGTTCTTTCCTTATAGGGGTGGTCGGCTGAATAGGAGTCAGCCTCAGTTATTACATACAGCATCCGGCCTTGGCTCTAAATATGAATAATTCTCTTTTCAGATGGTCACTCACTATGATGAGACATGCTGTACATTTGAATGCCTCTGTGGTAAATTAATGCTCATCACATTAAACTAATATATGGCCCCCACGGGGGAGTAGTCTACCAGCACAGCTGTCTTATACCTGAGCTTAGTATCCAGGAAAATGTCCACTGACTAAGAGGAACAGCATGACATTTAAAGATGAAAGCACCGTTAACCCAACCTTACTGAGATGGTACAGGCGGTTATCTAACGTACCAACCAACCAACATACCACATGCTCCAAATGGTTGGTATTAGATAACCGTCTGTACCATCTCAGTAAGGTGGGGTTAACGGTGCTTTCATCTTTAAATGTCATGATGAGATATAAAGTCAGAATTGTGTGATATAAACTCATAATTGCGAGTTATGAAGTCAAAATGACTTTTTGCTTTTTGCAATTGCGAGTTTACATCAATTCTGACTTTATATCTCGCAATTGACCCTTCGCAGGGAGCTTGATTGACAGGTGATCTGACCAATCATACTTCGCCATCCGCCATTTTGTCCGACAAAGCAGTCAGGAGAGTTAGTAGATTAACATGGGAGGATTTGAACTTGAAAAGCGGAGTGTACTGACGTCTTTCCGCGGTTAAAGCAACATTCCTTCTGATGTTCATTCATTGTTTATTTGATGCTATAAATTAACTAGAAGGAAGAGATGATCGGTTCACGAGCAGCTTTAACTGAGGCGACACAGCGATCTGTCACGACACATTAAAGAGCCACAAAACGGTATTCATTGTTTAAATTTATTTTAAAAATGACCAAATTTGAAAGGTGAGACTTTGTTTAATATGTTTAATTACAAAAGTAACCGAAAAGTAAGCTGGTCTGTCCTGTCTGTCAGCGCGTTTTCAGTGTCCTCTCTGCTCCACGATGTGTTTTCACTGCGTGAGAACATGGTGTGTGTGAGAGCGGCGTAGCTTGTCGGCCATAGCGACAGTAACTAAAGGGGGAGGGTCTTTACGAACGGTCAATTCTGACTTTATAACACGCAATTACGACTTTATATCACGCATTTTCTGAGAAAAAAAGTCTGAATTGTGAGATGTAAACTCACAATTGCGAGAAAAAAAGTCTGAATTGTGAGATAAAAAGTAGCAATTAACTTTTGTATTTTTTATACTGTGGGGGAAATAAGCTTCCATAGGGAAGAGATCCACGGGAACCGTATAGTTAACAGTAGTGTTAAAGTAAAGTTGAAGGTGCTTTATGTGCAGCCATAAATAAATAATAAACTTTGCGTTTTAATGCTGTGTAATGCTGTTCCAAGCACAGATGAATTGCAAGAGTCATTTTATTGTTCATTGTATCAGCTAAAGATCTTTCAGATAAATGCTACGGAGAGTGAAAAGGCCATTGATTAGCTGAAGTGCTAAAGCCTTGTATCAACACTTCTTGAGAGAGCTTCAGTGAAAACCTAACGACTGCACAGTGTAAGTAACAAAACAATCATGATGAAGACATAATTAAAGCTTTTACCTTGTTCATTTGTACTAATTGGAAGCCATTGAAAAAATAAACTATTAGGGCTATAATATATTTTTCATGCATATTAATGGTTGGAAAATCCGTCCTCCATATTTATGGAGAATACGGATTCACTCTGAATCATTTTCTTAATAGCATGTTTTGTCAAATTCATGAAGTAGTCCTGCTGCCACATGGAAAGTTGTTTTTCTTCAGAGCATTGGTTTTTTTCTCACTCCTTTCCAACCGTTCTCAGCCGCCCCTATTAGACCACACAGTTGCCATGGAGATGGCACAGTCTGCCCACTTTCGCTTTGCGTCTTGGATGGCTTGCTGCTTCAGTAAGCCAGTTACAGCACATGACAGCATTCTGTCTGAACCAAGCCAAAGACATTCAGTAAAGAGTCATTGCACTAATGAATAGCTCATGGCTCGGATCAGGATGTAAGGAATGCTCAAAACTTGCACAAAACCGCTGCCAACATCCCTTAATTTCTTCCTTGCTGTCCCCAAGGCCCATATGGCTTGGATCACGATAGGGACATCAGCGGTATTGTACCACATCTAAACAGACATTGCTTTGTACAGGGTCATTCATTCCTTTGGGGTCTTTTATATTTTTGATGCATGAAAAAGTAAGACAGGATACAGGTATCTGGAGGATATAAATGTGGGTTTTTCTTCTGAAAATGGAGCCATGGATGGAGCTGTGTATAGGAAATGATAATAAGTGACAAAAGATTGCTTCGGTTTTACAAGGTTTTCTGTATCACATTAAAAAAAGACAGTGAAAGAAAAGTGCCATTTAATATATATATATATATATATATATATATATATATATATATATATATATATATGAGGTTAGAAGAAGAGAGAACTACAAAGAGAGAGCCGGATCAGAAAAGTTATGAGCCAGACCCAAACCTGCATTGTCCATAAGAGCACCACAGCTCAATGTTTTGAGGCTTACCACCAGGCCATGGCTCTGACCTGATAGTACATTTAATCAGTAAATATGTTTTCATTGGTCCATGTTATTGTAAAATGTCTAGCAGAAGTCGTTTAAAAGTCAAGTCACCTTTCTATAGCGCTCATTTATATGCAATAGAGGTTGTTTCAAAGCAGCTTCACAGTAACAAACAGGAAAATAACACAATCAGTGATGCAAACTTTATCAAATATGACATAACTTGAAGTTTGGTTAAACGATTGTGATCGTCCACTTTAGACATTCTTCTATTAGTAACTTTGCAACATGTTGAAAAATTACATATAGTCAGTAAATATCTCTGTTGGAGGAGCATCAAGATAAAGTTAGTCCAACTCAATTCAGTTCAAGTTTTGTTCTCATTCGATAGTGTTCTGTGTAGACAAAGCAACTGGACTTGTTGTTTTTTATGTATATTGCATGTGTTTTGTCCCTCATCCTAGTGGCTTTATCAGTTCTCTGATTATGGGGAACATCAAATCCCCAATGTTCAATGTCAAGGGACCTGATTGCCCAGTGTAGGAAAGGTTCAGCACTGACTAAAGCATCTTAATTAATCTCAAGACAGCCCTTGGAGAGCTAAATATGTTGCCAATGCCATTTTACACTCGGACTGACCTGAGAACTGCTGATTAATGCTGCTGAGCCATAGGTCAATTCTGCTGCTTGAATCTCTAAGGTAATAGATGCAAACCCCGTCTCACTAATCCTCGGCTATTACAGAGAATATTGAATATGGATCTGCATAAGAAAATTACTTTCCCTTCTTTTTTGTTTTAAAAACCTTGGGCAGCAGCGTCTATTGTAAGAAACACTTAAAATGCAGGAGATATCCCCCTAAGTGCAGAAGGACACTAATGAACGTTAAACCTCTCAAATTGTTTTTCCTCCCTGCACTGCAGAACTGATAAGCTGGTCATTGGATAATAGGGGCCTTTAGGTAAGAATTGTGTAGAAACCATCATGGGAGAGTTCATCCACATCCCAAAGCTTCTTATTTTTGTTTTGAGAGCAATATTAATGTCACATATTCTAATATCTTAAAAGTATTCAATAATATTCGATACAGCACAGCCTCTCGTACCTTATTGCTTACATACAGTTCTGTATGTAGTTGTATGAACTGTTCATACAAACAGTTCATTTGAATGATAACATTTGCCCTTAATGCTGTTAATCTGAATGTACGAGGCAAACTGTTTGCTGAAAATATACACAACTTAACAACAACACTGTAATTGGTCTATATATATTTATATATATATATAGTTTATATATATTCACATCCCCCCGCACTCAACTACCTGACTCCCTGAAGGCCATTGTGTAATTCTCACCCTGGATATAATATCATATATTTGATGATATTATTTCGACTTCACGTTGCAGCGCGCGGATATGTCCAGGATCGGCCAAGTGTCCAGGGGTAGTGAAACGTGGATTTTAAAGTCTCCCTGTGGTGAAAATCAAGCTTTTAATGTTGTTTATATGTCTATGTGGTGTTTCTAATGTGCTTTAAGACAAACCATGAGCAAATTCATAAATTCAACACCATTGCTGAGTATTTTCTCTTTAAAACTGCAGTGAAGCACACAGTGTGAAAACACAGTTTGAAATCGCTGGTGTTTCTGACGTCACAAACTACCTTCACTGTAAAAAAAAATTACATCCCCAAGTCAAAATTTTCAATTGACTGGTCACATCTAAATTTTTCAATTAGTCTGACATATTATTTCTCATTGAGCCAATGTTAACAGACTATTGCAACAATTAATTCAATTTATTTTAAAGAATTTCACTTGGGCCAATTAAAAAATTTAGATGTGACCAGTCACTAGAATATTTTGACTTGGAGAGGTTACAATTTTTTTACAGTGTTGTAACCAATCAGGTCAACGTGTGATCGTCATCGAGTGGATCTCTCAGCTGGTGTGAGTGAGTGGAGGCGGGGCTAATTTGCATATTCTTAGAGCTGTGTATACTAAATGAGGCAAGGGTGAAGAGTTTAAGGCATGAGGACATTTTTTTTCAAGGAAAAAACATTTAAATGTCATGTAGGTGATCAAAGATGAGTTATTGACTACAGGGGGATTTTAAGTAAAGTGCAGCGGTGGATTTTTGTGCCATCTATTGGTTTGTCTTTTACTCTGGTGCACCTTTACCCCAATTGTAATTTAATCTAAAAAATTAACTAAAGCTAAAAGTTTACACTCACGTAAATGGAATCATCTGAAATGTGTAAAAGAGGTTAGGTGACCGATCCTACTTTATGGGAGTGTCATGGGTTTGGTTGTGTGTCCAAAAAAAATTGAGACCTGGCTGAGGAGCAGGTATGTGGTGTGACGGGTATCCAAATCAATGCTTACATCTGTGAAGGCCGAGCATTTGATTGAATCGAAAGGGTACGCCTGAGGCTCTGTCACAGGTTTTGGCTTCGGTTTGGGACAGTGATGCTACTGAATGACTCTATCAAAGTTCCTCGGGCAGGTCATTACACCAGACAGAGCTGCAGTTCATTCCAAATCACAACAAAATCTGATTTCTGAATGCTGACAGTCACACTACATCTAAACTTTTTCTCTCTGACTTTCGATTAAAAGTCTTATCAGGGAACCTTGTCCTTGTCAAATGAACAAATAAATAAGACATTTTAGATTACCTCACAGGCATATCGCTCTTTAACTCTATTGAGTCGAGACTTGGCAACAGCCTTCACAAGTGTCTCTTGAGATTAGGATTCAAGAATTGCCCCCATGGTTCTGTTGAGTGATTACACGACAAAAGGGATTGACCAAGGAGAAGTAGATAGGGTCAGTTGTTGCCTCTTTTGGGATCAAATGGTGGGATATGCTTTTGGTGTTAAAGGGTGACTCCCTCACATGGCTCAGACCTTCTAATGCTGCTATAAGCCCTCAAAGCACAGTCTTAATCTCCTTAGCTCTTCATGTGCGACGCTCAAACACAGAGCCAGCCAGGGTGTTGGGAAGATACAGTACAAGCACAGAGAAATGACAGCCAGAGGCTAACACATTCCCAATAAGAGTCAAGCTGAGGACTTAAAGCAGTTACATGAAAAAAACAATTATATCATGCAATTCGTCTATCTGGCATTTAGCCTCCTGCTAACTTTATCTCTGCTAGTAGGAAACATTTGTTTTGTTTTTAGTTTGTCATAACTTGCCATTTAAGTACAGTGATAAATTGCAGGTCTCCAAGCCATCTTGAATTCATTCATGCCATATTTGAGTCCTTCAGACATTTTTGTTATTAATGAGGCTTGTTTAACCCGTATATATTCCCATGTTGTGTAAAACTGAAGCATGGTCGGTACCTTTATCGTGGGTATTAAGACACTAAAGGTACCCCTATGATGCTATATCGATGTACTGGAACTATTTTAGCGTCAAGAGACAGATCTGAAGGGCATGGGAAATGTATCGTCATGAAATTATACACTAGGGCAAAATTTTGTTATTCCATATATATATACTGCCTGGACCAAAACAAAAATTGCTGTTTGGGTTTAAATAGGCAAATGCTTATAAGTCTATGACTGGGTCATTATTGCTTAGTATGAGCTTATTATGTTTCTAGCATGTTATATGTTTGTTCTACTAACCCTAAATGTATATTGAGTGTGTAGCTTTTAATTTCTTAAACAACCATGTAGGAAGACACATCATGGCCATATTCCAGGATGACAATGTCAAGATTCATCAGGCTCAATCTGTGAAAGAATGGTTGGGAGGAGCATTAATAATCATTTTAACACATGAATTGCAATCTTTGAGTCCAGAGTTTAAATTCATTGAAAGTCTTTGGGATGTGCTGGAGGAGACTTTACTGAGTGTTTGACCCTTGCATTGGCAATACAAGATCTTGACCAAAAGGTGATGCATCACGTCACAAAAGTACATCTTGATGCAAATAACATCACAACATTTATTGAGAACCTCTGGGTTAGGGGTTGGTTAATATATCTAAACCAGGGGGGCTCAACAAACGTCCAAGGGTTGAGATGATTTAAAACACACAAATCACAAATATTCACAAATTGCCTTCTTAAAGAACCATCACAGCCGCTTTGATATGAAATGCCATTGACTCTCATGTGTCCCGTGACTGATTGTGTCAAGTTCTGATTTATCTTTTAAATGAGATGTGACTGCATTCACAATTGGAACATTTTCACTGATTAAAGTTTCACTCTGCTCCTCCTCCTCACAGAAATATACCGTGTGGCCTCAGAAAACTTGGATTGCAACACAAATCATTTTTAATAGTTAGCTTTAGGGAAGGGGGTTATAGGTGCTCAAAATATCTATGAATAAAATCATTACTTTTACAAATGCATGCAAAGAATGTCTTGATCAGATGCATAAGGCAAGTAAATGAAAGCAACTGAGTATAGTCTGACAGTATAGTGATGCCTCGAGGGACCTTTAGCGTCTCAATAGTGACAAAGATTGACCATGCTTCAGTTGTTCACTCCTTATGAGTGAGAATGGGTTGTTTATATTCCACACCATGTGTGGTGCTTGTTTTTGATGTCCCATGCATATAACATCTTGGCTTGGCACGGTTCCTCAATCAGTCCACTGAGGGCCCTTTTGAATTGAAAAAGTTCTGAAGGCATCTGTATGCTTGTGCAGAGAAATATTAAGAGTATGCAAGTAACCTTGAAAGACTTTTTTTAAGGGCTGTCACAGTCTGAAAATGATAAATTACTACCAATACCAACCCAAGGGATAAAGCAACCAGGAATGGCACACAAGGCTGTTTATAATAATATATTAATATATATATATATATTATTATTATTTATTTTTTGGGGGGGTGGGGGGGGGGTACATGGGTACATGACTGCATTTGCACCTGCTGAGCATGTTTCACTTCTTGCAGTGATTCAAAACTTCTCAACAAAACCCTGCTCAGCATTTTGTTCTTGTAGGTAAACACTCTTTCATAACAGTGACAGTCTGTACTAGCTCAGGCCAAAAATATATATATTTTTCTCCAATACATCACATGCCACATCATCCTTGTGCTCGGCATGACAAGTGTTATGGGACTGCATGTCATTTGCATAAAAGTTTTTATTACTTTTCTCTCTCTTTTGATGAGACTGTTTCATACTCCTTAAATAAATGCTCCATTCAACAAAGGATAGAAGTGACTTTGACGTCCCATTTCTTTTTAAGTATGCTTCCACATAACGAAACTCACAGTGCCACACTTGCCACTTTTTCTGGGAGAAATGCTGTTTCAGGCAGCCAAGTGTAAAGAAACAAGAAAAAAATGAGAGAGGCGAGTCAGCCTCCTTTTTAGAATAGCAATGATATGGGTTCCTTTGTTCACCATTCCACAGAATCTCATTTTGGACTGCAGTGATAGATGAGAGCAGTCAAGCGAAAACCCCTTCTACCCTGGGATACTTGGTCTCTATCCAAAATGTCAAAGTCACTGTCATGTCAGTGTAGTTTTAAGCATGTGCATATGCTTAATTTCTTTGTCAATGACAGACAAAAACGTTGTATTATAGGGGTGCGTTCACTAAATAGTTACACTCTAAAAAATGCTGGGTTGTTTCAACCCAAATTTGGGTCAAATATGGACAAACCCAGCCATTGGGTTACATTTTTTAATTAAAAATGTTAACCCAACGGTTGGGTTCATCCATATTTTACCCATATTTGGGTTAAAACAACCCAGCATTTTTTAGAGTGTAGACACTTGTTGCATCTTTTCTATGCAAATGAATCTTATTATAACTGTATTCACAAAAGTGAGCACTATTTGGCTGACACAACTCACAATGTGCTATTTCTTCCCACCAAAAGCAGACGATAAAAACAATATATAAAAAAAATATTTTTCTTAAAATCATCAAATGATAATCAAATGATGGAGAGGAACATTTATAACCCAATGCATAAAGTAGTCAAGAGCCTTTTAAGGCTTTTAAATGATGATGTACTGTCCCAGTAAAGTACCGTGACACAGCCTCCATATTCCAGCACTCAGAACCAGCCTGCAAGATGCAGTGCAGTGGAATTGCACTTTGAAAATTGTGCTCAGCATAGAATTTTTGGCCATTACGTGGCTAGCATGATTCCTGTACAGAACTGGTTTCTGAAACAATGCAGACCGCTCATATAACTGACCCTATCGGAGGGCACAATTAATTCTTAGTGAATTCCCCCCCAAGTGTTTTACTTGTTTGTTTACTACTTCCTCTTTTTTTATGGCAAAAAAAGTCTGCTTATGACAAAGAAGAAAGTATATCTTAGATGAAAATAATCACACAAACACAGACCCGGAAAGAATGATAGCGGAGATGGAAGATAATACTTTTTTCACCTATTGCAGACTTGCCTTAATATTGTAGGGGGGTTATGGTTGACACGCATAGTGGAAAATAAATTGAGACTGGAGAAATGCTGTAAAATCCAGCGATAGCAGTGTTAGCGAAGACTCCAAATATTAGCCACCTGTTCATATAATGGCTTTCCAAGTTGTCTTTCCACATCTGTTTTCCGAGACCCGTCAGAATCTGAAATAAGATTAATCAGGAAGCCCCTTATTGAATCCAATGCACATTTGGAACAAAGAAACCGACAGAAGGTGGTAGAAGTTTCTTTCAAGGTTGCATTTTTGGCCTTTCTTGCCAATTTAGAGACAAAAGAGATGAAAAACAGTAAGGGCTTGGTCTTGAAACGCTATTAAGATTGGAACTCTCCTCACATAAGCACCATCACTAACATGTACAACCCACCAGACAATCGAATAAGAGTCTTTTTGTATTTGATTTGTATAATCTGAATATGATTAATGTAATTCTGTCCAACAGTGCTGTACAATCCTGCTCCTGGAGGGCCAATCCCCTTCAGAGTTCAGATCCAACCCCAATTAAAAACACCTAATGCCCGGTACACATTGTATGATGGGCTGTCCCAGGCGTAAGATGACCAATAGTGGCGATTTCTGTGGTCGTGGCTCCTAAACGGTAGTTATTGTCATGGTCTTGTGACCAAAGATCTGCCATCATTTTCTGACAGTGTCAGAACTTTAGCATGATCGTCTTACTGTGTGTTTGCTGCTACAATCTACGTCTGACGAGCCAATAAAAATGCAACATGAAATGGCGCATTGATCAATGCGACAGGGCGCTAAAACTTAAAACTACTTACCTCAAGGTCCATTTGAAAAATTGGCATGACCCTAGCCATGACTGCATCCATATTCTCCTCTTTCGCTTCCTCCTTTTTTTGTCACCGCACATAAAACCACAGTTGCCAAAGTGTGATTCTTCTTGCTCTATTTTTTAACCACTAGCGCATGCTGATGAATTTTATTCTTCTAAACTAACTTGCATCGTAGCCTATGATTCAATAGGTGTCATCATCGTACAGTCTTAAAATGTCGTACCCAAGACCCAGATCATACAGTGTGATTGTAATGATCTTATTGGATTGACGAAATCACGCAGTATTAACCACCAAATCAAGATCTTACTAGAAACTTCCAGGCAGGTGTGTTGAGGCAGCTCAACTCTACAGAACTGTGGCCCTCCAGGTCCGGGTTTAGACACCCCTGCTGTACAACAACAAATAGTGCCTCGTTTATAAAACATGTGAACGTACAGGTTTGAACTTGGAATGTGTGCACGCTAAAAATCAATCCCAACGTTAATATTTATAAGAACAGTCTTTGACGTGGAAAAATGCTTCGCGCCGTGTCAGGGTCTGAGCAGACGTAAGCACTTTTCCTTATGGCGGAGTGTCTCTAAGAAATTCTTGCAGCTCTGCATTCTCAAGTAAAACATTTGGAGGTTGACTGGTGCGGCTTTTCTTGTTTCCATGGTTTTATGGTAGGGTGGCACTATTACGCATTTTCTGAAAGAGTGCAGAATCTCCTGATTAAAACACAGGCGAAAAAAAAACAGAAACAAGCAGAAGCATATGAAAAATAACACGATAATCAACATTATACAGCATATAAAACAAAACTGCCTAATGTTACTGAGTGAAATGTCGACCCAGGACGAGCTATAGGACTGTGCAAGCATTAGGGGTGTGGATGGACTTGATCTACTCCATCTGATTGAATCTGATCCGGATGTAGTGTTTGACAAAAATGAGATTTTCTCAGAATTTAGCTTTTATTAATGAAACTTATCACATTTAAGTGTTGATAAAAACAAATATATGAAGCTAGAATAAAACAGTGTATTTTTGTTTAAAAGCAGAGGGTCTGTTCTTTCTTTTGATATATTGCATGTTTAGATATTCATGCACCAAAACATGACCAAAAGGGTCATGACATTTTTGTGAAAATAATCAAAAATGCTGGCACAGGCTGGCAACTTTGGTTTAGAAAGAGTCAATGATGTGCCATTTACAAGGCAGAGATCTGAAGCCATTCAGCTGCGCACAATTTCAAGATCATTTGCGATTTATAAAATCCACATCTGGAAGAGAGCCGTACGCACATTATTTTGTTTTCTGAATCACACGTACACACATTTGAGAAATTACCGTAATGTACACAGCCTTTTATAAATGAGGGCCCTAGAGTGCAGGCTTTCCTGAACCATTATAAAGACGGTTATTTCTCTCTAGTTAACTTTTTATGTTTAATGTTTAAGAGTGCAAAAGTTTTGATGGGCCAAGTGAAGAAAACAGGTGACACACTGCACTGTAACAAAAGAAACAATGAGACAATGGCGCCGGAGGATCTCTGCTGTCTTCTGCTTGATATCACCTCAGAGAAATCATTATTCTCGTCCCAATTCTGTCTCCTCATGTAGTTGTGGTTGCGCTTTTAAATTTGCAAAGCTTCAAGGCACCAATATTTTCACTTGTGCTGATATGACAACAGCCACCACCACTAAGAAACTTGTGCAATAGGAACAGAAGAGTGTTGAATAATTGATTGCCTATGAAAGATACTGCAATAAATATGCATTATTGAAAGCGAGGGTTAATATTTTTCTGCTATTTTGCAAGGGCAAAAACATGCCAGTGTTCCATAAACAGCAATGCACTGTCTAAATTACATGGCCCATTAATTTTTGAAGGAAAGTCATATCAATATGCTGCTAATTGTTGCCACATCTCGGCCGTCGTCTGGTCCGTGAGACACTTCAAAGTACTTCCACTGAATTTCTGCAGACAAATAATGCATCATGTTTCTTACAGCAACAAACTAAATCAGAGAGTCGAGGGGAGAAAATGGAAACTAGATTTGCTGTGATTTAACCCGATTCTAAAATGTATAAATATCCAGTTAACCGTGGTGAGCTAAATCATGCGTGAGGAAATAAGCTTATTTAAATCAATCATATAACGCAAGCTGCCATCTTGAGAATGTGAGAGGTCAGTAATCCAGAACTATAATAACGTTGTCTGCTGACCTCAGCAGATGATGTTTGTTTGAGAGCCTTTCAACACATCAAGAACATAACACTAAGATTAATCATCTTCTCCTATGGCCTTCTGGCCTTTAACCCATTGTGTCAAGACCTACAGAGGAGGAAGCTATGACCTGAATTCTGCAGTTGATTAAATTACATATTCATGACCCAGGAGAAGATGGATCACCCATTTGTTTGTTTATTTATATAATATTGTCTCACAAGTCCCACATAAATGCAGATTAGGGGGTTGAGCCGTGTAAACACATTAGCAATGTAAATGCACTCATTTGCTTTGTTTTTGCACTTTTGCGGGAGGATTTCAAACTAAAGTGAAGTGAATATTTATTGTCTAAGGACTTCTAAGGTTCTAGCTTATATTTTTAAAGACATGAACCGGACGGACTCTTTGGTGAGAACGAAGAGTGATGCAAAGCATCACATTTGACTATTTTAAAGGAAGAGCATATGCTCGTCCCCCTTGTGTGTTGTCGAGCTAACTTCAAAGCTTGGCCTGTAGCCCAGCCGAAAATATGTTCAGAATTCATTTCACCCCTTCATACTAGCAAACAACACTTGTAGGCTCCTACAGGGGAACTGACCCTGCAATCAGAAAGAGATCTGGTGGATATAAAGTGTGTGCCAAAAATAACAAGGGCACCAGCAGCTCCGGGGTCAGTTAGTTTGTATGTAACCAATGCTGTAAATGTGATTAGATGAGATCTGTTTGGGGTTACAGTGCTTCTGCCCCAGCTGTGGTTCAGTTGCGATGACAACTCTGCGAGATAATTCCATCTTCACAATTTCTGCTTCAACAGATCTGTCAAAATGACAAAATGACCCAGGCAGTTCTGACAAAATGAAATCGCAGCATGATTGCGATCAAGCCAATAAAATTGCAATGTGCTTCTTTAATGACCAGGTATTTATCTGTAAAGCACCCAAAATGACCACTGATTTTACACCTGAAGTATATTATTATGAGACTTTTTCTTTTTGACAATTTATTGAATATTATACTCAAGCCATTATTTCAAAGAAATGCAGGGAGAGCAGACATAGATCTTGACCCTCTGAAAGCACCGCCTGTGTAGAACTAGATATGAGACAGTGACAAAGACAAATTGGCTACACTGACGTATTTCAGTGCCAGTGGAATAGAACTCTTCAGGTCACAAAAATGAATAAAATAAAGTTTTTTAAATGTTGCCATACAGCAATTATGTTGCTTAACAATATTTTTGGAGCTAAACATCTGCTTCCAACAGCCCAGCTCCTTAACTGCTTGAGTTCTCTCTCTAATGGTCTATCGTTTTAGGAGTAAAATGATTAAGAATCGTGTGATTGCACAGGAAAATTTGGAAGCTTGTTTCCGCCACTGACTAAAAAACTAAAAAATACAACGGTCAAAATTGCATGATATAAAGTCACATTTGCGAGTTAAAAAGTCAGAATTGCATGATTTATGTTGCAATTAAGTGATATAAAGTTGCATTTAAGTGATATATAGTCTCAATTGTAAGTTATAAAGTCAGAATTGCGTGATATAAAGTCAGAATTTCATGATAGTCGCATTTAAGTGATATAAATTTTGCAATTGTGAGTTATAAAGTCAGAATTGCAAAATATAAACCCGTAATTCTGAGAAAGTAAATTTTCCTCAGAATTTGACTATAACTTACAGTTTCTAAAAATGTATTCTGTCAGAATCGTGAGATGTAAACAGAATTGTCAGAACAGAATTTATATCTCGCAATTCTAACATTATAATGCGCAATGGCACGTTTTTTGGTTTGTTTTTTGTTAGATAAAAAGTCGCAATTCTCTTTTATTTATTTTGTATCCCGTGGCGGAATCAAGCTTCCATAGTAAAATCAGGCTCTACATCATCAAATTCTCATATTGTTCCTGGCAGTATCACAAGATGTCTATCTTGCATGGACTGTTTTCCAAAGATTAACTTGGTTTAAGAAAAAAACATGATGAGTAAATGATGGCATTTTCATTTTTCACATTAAACTTTGGCTTTAAACTCTATTGACAGCATCTTTCAATTGCTACAGTACAATAATTCTGACTCAATTCAATTTTAATTCTGAATTAAAAATGGTATTTACATATACAGTATACACTTACATTGGAAGCATAGGGTAGGAAGGAAAGGTATTGTAAAGTGTCTAATCTACAGATGGTGTTTTTAAAGCGGTTTTAATAATTATTCCATTCAAAAACATGTCATTAAAACAATACAACTATAGTTCTAGTGTAGTTGAAAATCTCGTTTTCAAGTTAACTACACTAGCATGTTTAAGTTGTATTGGTCAATGGTCATACAAAACAATGTATTTTTAGGTTTATTTCAGTGTGATGCCTTTCCCCATACACTTTCATTGTAAGTGCATTAGTAAGCATGATTACTGTTTTAATTATCATAAGAAATTTATAATAAAAGTATTTTTCCAATGGGGCATGAAAAATCGTAAGCCTAATTCAAGATATATTATCTGAAATAGTATTATACATCTAAGTTTACATCTTAAGTGCTCTCCATGTTTGGGTCAAATATGGATTGAAACAATCCAGCATTTTTTAGAGTACATTCTACTTGTTTTAAGGATGTTTTTCTGTAAAAACAAGACAATAAAGACAAAATACTAAATAATTTAAATGAAAAATCGTGAAACAGTCAGGTCCATATTTGTTCACATTACACATGCAAAAACGAAGGTAAAATACAAGGTGTTTCTGAAGTGCAGCAGTCTTCGAATCAAAGGTTTTCCACAAAGCTGACTGGTAGCGTGTCTTATCCAGCACATGTCATGCTCTATATGTAAATGCTCTGTTTCTGGATGTTGGGTTTACAGTCTCCCTGTGTGCCAAGGTCAATGTTACGGTGAAGTAAACCTGTAACCTGACATCTGAATGGCATACGCTTCCGTAACTTTACCCAGAATGCTTGTCATGAATCATTCTCCCATGCACCCTCGCACATCTTACCACGGCTGCCATGGACAAGACTGACATCAGTTCAGAAATAGAAAGCATATCAAATCCTCTGGAAACCAGAGATTTGGAGGTCTCTGCTATCCTTGTTGTTACCGAACATTCAGGTGAAACCGTTCCCTGTTTCAGTGTCCTAAAAAAAGCTTGGACAGGGGCTTCAAAGGAACCAGCGCCTCCTCATTGTTTGTCGAGTGCAAGCACAGTAAAGCACAGTGGATGGAAGGAGGAAGCTCAGCGGGACAGAGCACTGAACAGTAAACAAACACAGACCTCCTCATAAGAGCTAGCATAGCGCCTGTGGCTACGCACCTCATGCCCACCGGCTACTGCTCCAACTCGTCCCTGCCGTCACCTTGCCTGTGTAAATGCAGGAGCGTGTCTGCATGCATAGACTTGGGCTCCCAGGTAAATCCTCCCTGAGCCCCACTGATGAGCAAAGGCTTATTCCATATTTCATGAGTGCTGACTTTTGCCAGCTGATCTAATTCTGTCCTTGGAGATCCTCGCAAGGCTCAACACGCGATTTATCTCCAGGTCACTGCAGGGTCTTCACACAGGAGGAGATGGATGAAGCTTTATAGGGCAGCTGGCCCGTGTGTTTTGGGTCGAAAAGTCTTTGAAATATGAGCGAGTTTGGCGATAAACTCGACTGTGAACTGTAGGTGCTTGTACTCAATGGAGATGCAACTTCATGAATGACAATAAGTGTAGGATTTGGATACATAAGCGCTCCGCTAAAACAGGCGTGAATCCCGGATGGGAGTCTATGAAAATCTGCCTGCATAATATATTGCTTCACCGTTTAAACCAACCCTGTTTAATTGTTATTCCATCTTCAAAATATTAAAATGGTGTAAATAACTTTTCAGGGTGTATAATCAAACTGAATTGCGTTACACATTAATCAATGCAATCAAGAAAAGAGCAACTCTTCAATCCAGTTTGCTTGGAAGACTTGATTTAATTAGCTGGAGCTAATTAGTTTAGATGAACAACAAGTCCCACTGCAAGTCAACGCAGTTTTCGTTTGTTGAAGCTAAACTGATGGATTTGTGGATAAATATAAATGTTTGGAGCCAATGAAAGGGTATGCTAATATTGTTTAGATTTCATGCATAGTAATATGTCTATAGGAGAGGAGATATGCATTTAATGGGCAATAGTAATGATCAGGATTATCCGCTTAATGTCTTCTGCACCGGCTGCTGTTGTGCAAGACTGCTTCTGCATGAATGGATGTGAGCTAACCAAGGATCCACTGCCACCTAGCAGCAATTCATGGAACTTTCCTCAATGCGAAACCCTGCAGAACTGCAGTGGACGGGGTGATATTAGTAGATTATGTGTGAAGGCAGTAGATGGAATCTGTCCAGAATGCTGTACAAGGTACTGCACATGATAAGCTCATCCAGAATCACATTCCTATCAACCAAGGAGATTTTGAGGGGAGGTTTTAGGTTTCGTTTAAAGAT
Organism: Phoxinus phoxinus; assembly: GCF_949152265.1. Lineage (NCBI taxonomy): Eukaryota > Metazoa > Chordata > Actinopteri > Cypriniformes > Leuciscidae > Phoxinus > Phoxinus phoxinus. The sequence continues at coordinate 32,376,013 of NC_136888.1, forward strand.
GAGGCTAAGGATTTCAACGTTCTTCTTATTAACCCCATCAGATTGAGTATGGTTGGGGAATGGCTGCGGGAACACGGGGTGTTGAGCAACAGCATTGGAGTTTAAGATTACACGACTTCGGTTTTGTTATTCAACGTTTTTAATTTTCCACCTTTATTAATATAATAATTTTTAGTACATCTTTGATGAATGTGGTTTGTGACTTTTTTAGAAATAAATATATTTCAAAAGCCAAACCCATCTGACACTTATGTATGTTCACCCAGACATCATTGAAAAAAACTGATAATAGAGGTCTTGATTAAAGCATTACTCATGAGCGTCAAACTAGATTTGAGTATCATAAGGTGAACACAGGTTTTACAGACAAGGCTTAAGCTCGGACTGAAATGCATGTTTGAGCTGTTTTAACTGAAAGCAACTTGCCCTGTCATATCTTAAATTATGTCAGTGCCATTGTTTTGTCTCAAGATACACACCAGTAATGTTTTTCTATGGCACATTTATAAAAGCTACTTAAAAGGCCAAATCTTGGCTTAATCTAAGGCCGTGTGTCCACCAAAGCGTTTTTAGCCAGCTGAAAACGGCTAGCTGTGGGTGATTGAGAGCGTTTTGGCAGCGCATTTTTTTTCAAGTGAGACGCTTCCTTGCTATGATACAGAATATCTGTTAGTCGGTGTGGTATTAGTCCCGCCCCTCCTCCACTGTGATTGGATGGTTAGGTAAAAAGTGACAGTGATGAGCGCTGCGTTTTACCCAAAGTTGAACATTTTTCAACTCTCGGCGACCTGTAAAAAACGCTTCAGCGTGAAAAAGTCGCTCAGCGCCTTGTTACGCTCATGGCGTTTTAAAAACGCGGCGCTCCCATTGAAAACAATTGAAAAAACACGCCAGCCGCGTGAAAAAAAATGCTTTGGTGGACACACGGCCTAAGCTCTGTCTGTTAAACCAGGCCATATAATTTTTTACATTTACTTTATCATGACTCTGTTCTGAGTTCTGAGTGCTCTGTTCTAGTTCTGAGTGCTCTCATATAACTCTGTCATCAACCTGTAAGTGTTGGGGCTATATTTAATATTGGGATTTTGTTTTAAATCCCACACCAAACATTAAGCCCCGCCCCCCAGAAACCCCCTGATGAAATATATTCCAGCGGATATGATTGTTTAATAGGAATTTTGTCTCAGGAACATGTCTTTGTAAAATCAGTCACCCAGAGGCATGCTGGGAAACAGTCCTACCACATCACAATAGGCTACTGATATTTTGAAGAATGTCAGTAACCAAACAGTAGTCTGTACCCATTGACTTCCATAGTAGGAGAAAAAAATACTATGGAAGTCAAAGGGTACAGACTACTGTTTGGTTACTGACATTCTTCAAAATATCTTTCTTTGTGTTCAGCAGAAGAAATAAATTAATACAGGTTTGAAACAACTTGAGGGTGAGTAAATGATGACAGAATTTTAATTTTAAAGTGAACTATCCCTTTAATAGCCTTAACTTTCTCCCGCTCCTTTAACAGCCTTCATTTACTTAATTCAACTTTCCAGGTTTCAAAAGCAATCTGTAATTTTCTGATATTTGCTGTGGGAGCAAAAGGCAAAAAAATACTTTGAAAAAATAACCTTTATTAATAACCTATGTGTTTGGTCCAGATAGGAGTCTACCGTCTTTGAAGAAAAAGAAAGATGACAGTTGTTCTCTGGGTGATTGAACTGGTAGCAGGTGAACTAAGTCTTCATGTCTGTTATTTCTTGAAATCTCCATTCCTGCCAAATAGATTGTTTCATTTCATTTGCCAGCACAATTTTGCTCTAAGGGCAGAGTGGGGATTCATGGCACTGCTGAAATAGCTTGTGTGAAATGAAGACATTCAAAAACCTTGTCCCCATTGACATGCATTTCAATACTGCCACTCTAATAAATCTTGCATTTTAACTGGCCAACATCCTCTAAAATTGATTTGAGATGTATAAAAGAAGCCCTTTTTCCAATGACGCGCATGACAAGTGATTGACAAAAAACTAAACAAATACACAGATTAGAGATTCCAGACGGCCCCTTCGGCCTGCTTCAGCTGCCATCCGAATTGCACGTCTCATGGATGTTTGACACGCGGCAGTGATTCACAGGTAGGGAATCCAAATAGTCCCTTCCTGTCAACATTATGTGTTTGGGAAGTTAAACTCTGAACTCTTTCTGCATGGGAGGTTTTCATCTTTCATGATCTTTTCATCTTACAGATTTAATATTTTCAGGGTGTTGTAAATTTCTTTAGTATAAAAGTGAAAATATGCAGTTATAACCCATTTCCATCTGATCTGACCAATCCCACTGCGCAATGTGACATCTTTTCTATGACATTTTTGGACGTCCAATTTCGGTCCACTGAAGGGGTTGTTTTGTAACGCCAGACGACATCTTTTTTCGACATCTACCGCACGTCTAATGTTGACATCCGTGGGACCTCCGTGTAAGGGTTATTTATAGTCCAAATGTGGTCGTTTGTGGGCGTCTTTTCAACATCAAATTTAGACACATTTTACGTTGTTTTTATATAACTTCTATAACTGTAGGAACCCATGTTTCAAAAGGGTGGAGGACGTGTTTTCTGTACAATTGTATTTACATTTATGCATTTGGCAGATGCTTTTTATCCAAAGTGACTTACATTGCATTACACATTTATATTCCTACCAGTTCTTGCTTTCCCTGGGAATCGAACCCATGATCTTGCGTTGCAAGTGCCAGCGGTCTACTGTTTGAGCTGGAAAACTATATTAAACTGCGTCTCCAGTTATCACCTGGTGCTGAGACAATCAAATGGAGTTTTTGGAAAACTATCTTAAATAATTATTAATAATCTGTATTCATATGCATTAATCATGTTGATAACAACAATGTTGATATTTGTAAAAAAAAAAATATATATATATATATATATATATATATATTAATCATGTAAATTTCCTGCACCTGTCATAGACATCCAAATGACGTCCAAAAAATTACCCATTTCAAAGGTCAAATGTTGAATGTCAATATGACGTCCAAGTTGGGTCATGGTTGGACGTCAAAATTGTGGACCTAGTTTGGACGTTGAATAGATGTCCAGAATTGGTCATGGACCGACGGACCCAATATAGACATGACCTGCACGTCTATCCGACATCCAATGTTTAGTGGGATACTACATTTTATTAGTTTAACGTTGGTTGATCTAGTCATATTCAAGGTACACTATGTAACTTTTTTTTTTTTTCAAAATAAACTAAATTGATTCATGAGTCAATACATCATCAGTCCTTCTCTCAAAAATGACATACATTGTGTACATACGTCAGTTGCCCGTGTGTGTCTCGTCATATCAGTAAATAGAGAAAATTTGCTCCTCCTAATTTGACGCATGTCTGGTGTGTGAGTGGCAGAGGTTAGTTGTCACAACAAGCGAGAAAGTTTGACATGGAGCCGCTGAATCCCCAACCTCCGGAGAATCACTTGTTTTAAACAGACACCGAACAGTCGAGAGTCTGCTGAAAAAAAGAGACGCAACAGAGCTCGTAATAAAACAAGAATAAACATTTTTGGCTTTTCGGGATGGCGAGAACTAAGGGATTTGAAATATTGTAAAAGAGTCGCGGAAATTATGGTGTTTTTATAAATCAACAGGTGAGTAAGGTATTTTTTTGAACAGATAAATTGCCATAGTATGTGGCGTTTTAACAGAGTTCATTGTAAAGCATTATCTATTGTGAAGAGTCATTTCATGATGGTTGTTGTAGCGCTGTGCTGGAATTTATCATCAAGTGTTTATTAATGTGTAAAGCTACAGTAACGTCTTCAGCTAGTCAGCTTGAGATCCTTTTTTTATCTAAACTGGTTATATCTCTTAATGAATGTTGGATAACATATTCATCGGCACAATCATGCAGAGCTGAAACACAACAAAAACAATGTTCTTCAGCAAAAGGCAGTTTTGTTTTTAATCGGTAGAGGGCCAAAAGTCACCTAGTGTACCTTTAAATACTATTATTATGCTGTTTTATTTTACCACATAACACATGTTTTAGATTACCTGATTAAATATTTACAGTTCATCTCCAGGCAGTAGCTGAAGAGGTAACAGCATTTCACCTGTTTACGTGCCTTAGCAAGACATATATGTGGTTTATGGATTAGCTTAAATGCCAGCTGCAAGTTAATAGCTACACATTTTTAATAAAGTTAGAGGCAAACAAAGATCCAGCTCAGAAGTATTTATTTCTAACACTGCCCTGTAGCAAAAAGTTAACACCTGCTGTGCATTTGAAGCCATGAAACCACTGTCTGCACATCCTTTTGCTCTCTCTCTCTCGTTATCCAAGCCAGTATGAAGTGCTTCTGTATTCTGCTCACAGAGCTCTCTCGCCCACACTCTCTATACGGAGATCCTTCCTTTTGAAGCCGCCACCACCTGCTTCACGTCCACACTAAACACACGATGAACCAGGACCTGAGGCCAGATTGGTAACTCATGAGCACAGTCCCAAATATCTCCTGTAGTTCTGCTTAACCAAGGATTTGCTGTTAATGTGAGATATATAAGCCCATCTTGCAAAAACATAAGAGAATCATTACTTAGGAAAGATTGCCAAATGAATATACAATACATGGTAAAAAATACCAAAAAAAGAATTTGGAGCATCAGACATGGTGGATGGAAACTTCGAAATGGCATCCATGTTCTTTCATGTTATTCATTTTCCATTAACATTTTGTATTTTTTATGTTGTTCTTCTTGTTATATTTCAAAAATGCCATTAAAATTACTATACTAAAATTTTGCTTTTTGATTAAACTTTTTACATTTTTAATTCACAATTAAACAAGTTTAATTGTGTTGATAAAAAGAGAATGCATGAAGCTAGTATAAAACTTTTTTTTTCCGGTTTGAAAGCAGAGGATCTGTTCTTTCTTTTTTTTTATATAATGTTCAGATATTCATAATATTACACAAAATACACAACATATTCTGGGGGCCATGATACTTTGCAAAAATTAACTTTTTCAAGGCGCTTTTTACAATACAGATTTTTTTTTTAATGCAGCTTCATGTGAAAATAATACAAAAAAAGTTTGTTTCTAGAAGAAAATTGTGTCATCGTCCACCTTAAGTAAGGCAGATCAATAATATTGTTGAATATTAAATGTCTCCAACTAAGCACGCCAAAAGCCAAGGCAACAGTGGCGAGGAACCAAAACCCCATCAGTGACAGAATGGAGAAAAAAACCTTGGGAGAAACCAGACTCAGTCGGGGGCCAGTTCTCCTCTGGCCAACGAACGAACAGTGTATGATTATGATTGGTGGGGAAAGAGTTAAACACATGGTGAATTCTCGGTCAAAGTCCTGGAGCAAGCGAGAACATCAGTGCTCCGACTTAATAAATAAATAAAACACCTTGCTCCAGGCAAAGCTCTGCTCCCCTGCTATCACAACAGTGAGATATGGCTCAGGTTCCTCTTTTAATTCATGTGATTGCTTAGAAAGGTAACAGGACACCTTTTTTAACCCTATAAAGCCTACTGTCTCATATTTGATACACAAAATTATTTAGCCTCTAAGTTATCAACATGATCAACTTTTTTAAAGACTTGTTATACACAATCTACTCCATGCCTTCTGTCGTCTGATTGATTTTTTTATACTGTTTTAGCAAGTAAAAGGCCTTTTAATATAATTTTAAAGAATGTCCTCTTAAGCTTGTTGTTCACGTGTATTTTTGCTGTGAAATCTTTGCCGATTTTTATAAAGTAAATAAGAATAACATTTCTATGGTTAGCAATATTTCAAATCGAACATTTACTTCCCCGTGTGTGTGTTTCCCAGAGCTTTGATCATTAATCTAAAGATGTAGATATCATCTCACTAAGACATTATTGGGAGATATAGAGGTATGACTGATATTTATAGTTATAGACATAGATATAAGTAGTCTGCAGTATATTGGGCCTCTGAATAAAACAGTTTTCTTCCTCCTCCAGAATGAGCTCCATATTCTCCTATATACTATATGAGCCACACAAGACACAAATGCAAATGTTCAATAAGGTTCAATAAACTCTTCCATTTTTTCCCATGTCAGGCTTTACAGTGTTAAACTGATCTATATGAGGCATTATTCTTGTTTGTAGCACAGGCGGGTATTTATTGCACTAAACAGTTTGCAGGCCAATGCTTTGGGGCTATAAATGTGTTCAAAATGCAAAAGCAGCCACCACTGATTAATTAAAAACATTGAAAGTTGGTGGATTGGCCATTGAATTAACAATTGCAAGGGGAAACATACATGAAAAATAAGGTTTGCTCTCAATAATGCATTTCAGCCGTATTTCTTTCCTGGAGCAACCCCGAACTGCAGCATTTCTGCTGGACTCTTTTCAATCAAACTCTAGTTCATTAACATACTTGTTACGTGGTTGTCAGATATTGATTAACTTCTGCTGAGACGATTCTATTACCCAATAGAATTATTCATTTCCTGTGCCACACTGCTTGTCAGGAGCAGCCTTGCATGATAATTAAAGAGTGCCCTGAAACAAAGCCAGGATTGTATGTTGATTGGAGGCAACACTTCTCCCTCTCTTCTCACGAAATCAGGATTTTTGCTGCTCGCCCTGCCAGTGTATCCCAGCCTGTTTGCCATGCAGAGCACGTTTGACATTCAGCAGCTGACAAAGAAGCGGCTCAGAGGTGCTCCAGCGCTAGACATGAATCTTCTTCTCAGAAAGCCGAACCTGCAGAAGAAGAGCTGTCGTTTACCACCGTTCCGAACAGTCGTAGTCTGTCAGTTTCAGTGCGCCACCGTTTGTCAAGCGTAATTCTGACAAGTAATGGATTGGAAGCAAATACTGATGTGACGTCGGGGTAGCAAACGTATCTTGTGGCAATTTCATTAAGTAACTACTATACTTGCATGAAAAAAATGTTTTTAGTACAGTCTTCTTAGTGGGTTCATGTTATATTTCAAAACACTTTTGCTGGTATTGAGGTGGGATACGGGTAAGTGTAGGGACATGTTTGGTGGTATGGATACATGTTTATGGGTCGACATAGATGTAATTATAGAAATTAACTCTTTCCGCTCCATTGACAGAAATTTCCGGCTTTCCATTTTCACTGTTATACGGTAGGGGGCGCTATTACACATCTTCTGAAAGAGTACAGAATCTCTTGATCAAAACACAGGCGATGAAAAAGCAGAAACATTCAATAGCATGTAATCATAACGCAATAATCAGTATTAAACTGCTTAAAGTTAGCGAATGAAATGTCGACCCAGGATGAGCTATAGGACTGTGAAGTTTTGGGGGAGTTCATGGACTCAATCCACTCCATCTATGTTTTGATCATCCTTCTGAATCTCATCTGGATGTAACTTTAGTCTTTGACAATAACGTGTTTTTCTCAGCTTTTTGCTCAAAATGTTGCTTTTTTTTCCTGAAACTTACCCACATTCAAGTGTTGATAAAAGGAATGCATGAAGCTAGAACAAACCTTTGTTTATGTATTTAAAGTAGAGGGTCTGTTCTTTCCTTTTATTGCATATTTAGACATTTATACAACAAAATATTCTGGGGGCCATGCAACTTTTGTGAAAATTATCAAAAATGCTGGCAACATTTTTCAAAACCACTGGCGGGGAAAGAGTTAATCACAGATGCAATTACATGCAGGCATTTAAACAGAATGTGTCATGTTCTGATTGGTTCCTTTGCCTCGTGTGTCTGCTTCTCAATAGGTGTGTTTGACTTGAAGCAGCACTGCTCAGTTGTGTCTTCCCATTGGTTCAATGTCTTGAGCTTCAAGGTGTGTATTGATTAGTCATTAGTCCGTGTGTATTTATAGCCCTCATGTTCCCATAGTCTCTTGTTTAGCTTTGGTGAGTGTCGTCAGGTCTGTTCATGTCTTCTTTACAGAGTGTAAGGACACCGATAGCACAGCAGGTTGAGCAGAAACCCTTTATTTGGAGATATAACTGTATTATTAACACACTACCATGAGCTATTACCATTGTGCCCTTAACTTGAACTAACTCCAGATTGCTGTAAAAAGACAGTCCCTGTAATAGGTATAATATCATACAGTTTGGATTAAATCTACATGTGAATAACAGCTTGCTATAATGAAATTACATGGTATATTAACATAGATTTCAATCAATGTATTATCAGTGTTACCAGTCAGATGGAATGACCGAAAACACGCTAATTGAGGAATTCCAGGAGTGTCAAATGAAAATAAACCATGTAAAATGTATAGCCCATAAAATTAGACGGCAGGGCTATTTTTGGGTTAAGGCCATTTTTTGTGAATATCACCCAATGTTAATAGCCTACCTGTTTTTTATAGTTTGCGGAAAGCTGTTAATTTAGAGTTTTATTCTAAACTATTTCTACTTTTGGGTTTTACATAAATCATCATTAACATCATTGAATAAGTGACGATGCACTTTTGACAGACACTTCAAACGGTGAGTTGATGACATAATGAAACATTGGCCATAGGTGTTATTTTGCATGGTTTCCCTCGTGATACTGACACACCAACAGTTAATACAGTTTTTTGCACACAAAAAAACAAAACAGAAATATATGTGGAAAACCGATAATTCTCAACCTTCAACCATTCTGAGCCTCTGTCTAAAAAAATGCTGTCAGTGAACAGCCACTGTTATGATTGGCTAACGTCATTGTACAGGAAACAGTGTCAACGGCACCTCGCTATTACACGCAAGTGAGCGTTTTGAAAACATTATCCTTATAAAACCATAATTTACAAACAAAGCATGAATCCATCATTGTAATGCAGCTGCTGTCAGATCCAGAACAGTTTGCTGCTTCATCTTTTAACAAAAGTTTCTTGCAAACTCTCCAGTACACTGCCTCATTGACAAGACAAAATGCTCAGAACAAACATATAATCCTCCGACGCAATCCGGGACGTCATTAAAATAAACCATCCACTTGTTTCCAACGCGGGGATCCTTCTGAAGTCTTTACAGAGACACAAATGAGATGTTTAAACTGCCGCGTCAAAGAAAGCGTTCTTTCACTCTTTAATTTTCTTGTTGTCGACAGACTCAAGTGTGTAGATTATGTCAGAAACTGAACACACATGTATATACTGTATCAGTGTAGATCGCGTCAGAGATTATAATGGCTTCAATTTTCTTTTGACGCGACGCAAATACGCAAATATCAGCCGTTAAACGACTGAACACCAGTGGGCGGGGCCTATGGTGCGATGATGTAACTATTCGTCGATGTCTTGCTCTGAAGGCGGTCATATGCAAATGTCTTTTCAGTGTGACGTCACAGATCCCGCAATATCAAAACAAGCTGTTTTTGGAGCTTGATTTTTTCTAATGGTACAAAGACCTCTAATATGTCAAACGATCAAGGCAAATTAGATTTATCAAGTCCTTCGCTAGGATTTCTTAAGAGTTAAAATACCAACATCCTGCTTTTTTGTTTATATATATATATATATATATATATATATATAATTACAGATGCCAAAATGGCCAGTGTGTATTTGTGATTTGTATTATGAGCTTACAAAACTAATAAATTTTATAATTTTTTTTGAACAAAAATTTGTTTTGCATTGTGCATTTGTGAGAAGGGATTCTGTTATCTCAGATAAATGAAAATAAAACTGACTGGAGTGGAAATGATTGTTTATTTCAATCCCCCCTTTTCTTAGCAGCTTTCAAAACTGGTGAGAACTGATAGAGGGATTCATGACATTGCGTAAACCAGAGCTAAAAATACACGGCTATAAAGTGACGTTGAAGAATGCAAGACTACTTAGGCAGCATGAACAGCAATGAAAAAGTAAAAGATATAATTTATTTAGAGAAAATAAATAACATGGCACATTTTTGTGATGCTGACAGGTTATCATGAGATGCCAGGTGGAACATATATAAAAAAGTGTAAAGACAGAGCTAAATGTGTAAGAAAGACACTTATAGGGAACAGCTCTCACTTAAATGCAACTATTCCTGAGATAAAAGACATTGCAAATGTTAGACATGTAACCAAATGCCATGTGATGAGCAAAAAAACCTTCCTGTTGCAACAGATTCTCGTGTTGTAGTCATATTTTATTTATGAAAATCTAGAGCACAGATGGATATAAAATTGATAGTTAGTAAAGTGTGCTACCATCAAGAACATGTCATCCATACAGGTTTTTATTTATTTATTGCAGCTAACATTATTTTTAACCATACCAACTTTAAAACAACATCAAACTATATCACTCTCTCATGGGAAAAAATAGCTTGCTCTCTTGCTTGTTCTTTGGCTAACAAGCTCATGAGTTGTTAGCTATGAATAACAACGGGAAAAACTTTCAAAAGGTGATTCATGTAAACAGCAACTTTATTTATGCGTTGCATACATACATGTTGCAAACAATGTTATTTTCATGACAACTACCTGAAGGCTCATAGTTCAGATTTAATGCATTAAGAGGTTCAGTCCATGTCCAAATCCTGTGGCCTTCATATATTTTGGCATTATCCTGAGATTGTCATTTTTCCCACACAAAATTTAGATTGGTTGAGCCACAGAGAAAGTCATTTGTATTAAAGTCCCCCAGTAGTCAATAATTGTATCCCTTAAAACTCATTTTTGATCACCAAAATGACATATTGAAACTTTTTTTCCTTGATATCTTGGAATATTGGTGGGACATTGTTTGGTTTGTGATACTGCTGTTGTTGCCTTTAAAACAAAGGTGATTTTACCATAATTAAGTTAAACATGAAAGTTATTTAAGTGGTGACAGGGCTGCGTATCTGAATCCAAGAGAATGATCTGATCTCCAAGAATATGATGTGTGACGCAGAATAAACAAGACTTTAATAAACACAGAGAAATAGAAAAACGACACCGAAAAGAGAACTGAGAGAAATGAGGGCTTAAATACACAAAGATGATAGTCAGATTCAGCGGAACAGGGAACAGGTGTGAAACTATTTAGAAACCATGGTAACAAACTAGAAACAAGAACTCAGGCAAACAGGAACATGGAAACAAATTCCCTTTAAGACAAGTCATTTCACTTGGCGACCATCTTTAAAATGCCCTTCGGACATGCAAATGCAGCTCCTGTCTCTTTGAACGGGGAAACGCCAAATTCTCCAAAACTGTTCACCAAGCTTATTAAATTTCATATTTGAAATCGCCAATGAAATCTGACAACAACTGTCTCTTACATTTTGTTTCTATACTCGAATCATGACAGAAAACCATGAAAACGAAACTCATCTCAACAGATATTTTACTGACTATAAGTAACTTGGCAACTACAAGTCAACGTATTCTCCTAACCCGAACCCGAACCCTAACACCTAACCATAACCTAACATAGACAGTCTACTACACTCTACTAATACTGTAATGAGAGTTAGTTGACATGTTGAATAGTTACTTATAGTTAGAATGTCTAAAGTGGACTATCGAAATAAAGTGTAACCCCATTTTTTTCAGCATCCATTTAATTCCTGATTGATAAATCATAAGATCAGAATAGTTTATGATAGTAGTACAGAACAACAGGACTACATAGTGCACACTTGGCTTTACACATAATGGGCCTTATTCAGTGTATCTCAAATAAGACCCGAATGCAATAGGAGTGTTAGACCACAAACAAAGCAGTTAAAACTGTTTGGGGGGCGAGCAGCTACAAACACTCTTCCACTCTTACTTGTTTTTATAAGTTAAGTTATTTTTAAAGCTCAATATCATGGACAGTGTCCCTAAGATACCGTGCCATGTGATGATCCACAATAATTTAGTGAAGAGATACTGTTGCCATGGCAGTAAGAACAAGCTAACAAACACCATCAGGCAACAATGAAGATTTCAATGTGCATCTGCTAAGTTTTTTCCAATATTATAAAGTCTAGTTTTGGTACGCCTGTTACAGCCTCACTTCCCATTATATATGACAAATATTGCCCTATATTAAGAGTGACATTGCAATATGTGTTGCCTATAGGGCAATGTATTATTATCACATACATCCTCTGGATATATAAAGAGATAAGTTTATAAAATATATAAAATACCCACAGTATTGTATATGTACATTTTAATATGTATATAATTAATTTTAATGTAATATTATATGTAGAAACTCTTGTTTCTCTGCACCCAAATCACATTTCTCATCTGATCCTGCAAAACTTTATTTTCTATGCTATTTTTTCTTCTTTTCTTCCAATCTCTGAATATCATATGCATATGCATATCATTTAGTTTGGGACTGTTGTCAAAAAATATCAAAATGACTGAGATGTAAGTATCTGTCAGTGGATTTAAAATAAGGTAATCAGGTAATGATGAAAAATATTTAGTTGCTTATTTCATTTATTCATTCAATTGAACATGTGATATGTGATGTGACTGTGTGTATTTAAGTGTCAAGTAATGCATTACATTTAAAAATAAAATATTACTTTTTGAAAATGCGTCCAGGTTTTCTGCATGTGTTCATTGTAATTAGAGGTCTGGGCAGTGAAGTTATATATTGTTCCTTTTATATTCTTCTATTTTACGAACAGCATTAACTTTGTGACCATGTGTTGAAAGTCAACAAACTTTCAAAGCGGGTTATTTATGTGTCTAAATATATTAATTGCAATTATGGGGTAGATTAGTGCCATGGTTGCTTAGCAACAGATATGCAAATTTTACAATTTTGAAGGACCAACGGTGCAAGCTCATTTTTGAGCAAAGGACTTCACACACACACATTAATTTCACACACCTCCTCATAAAGAGTACATTTGCATCCAATGATGTCTGTTTTTGGGACATTAACTGATATGTGTTTCCCCATGACGGAAGATAATGGTGTGTGTTATTTCCACATTTCAGAGGATAGTGGTTAATGTATGAGCAATTTTACTTCTCCTGGTATTGAAATCCACTATAATGCCTCTGAAAGATCACACTGCCATCTTTACAGATGTAGTCTACAGTCATGTGACTCGCAGGGGACACATTTGAACAGGCTTACCAGCTGCTGTAAAACCAAAGGTAGGATGGCTGCTGTCAAATTGTTCACACTGTTTATAAGCAGATGTTGCATGTGTTCGTAGTGATGGATCCCGTCTGTGTGGAGAATGATGCCGCAAATAAACCGCCTGCTGTAGCCATAGAAATATAGAAAAAAGCTGAGCGACACTGAATCTGATACGTTTAGTCCTTTGTGTTTTGTTGCTTATCTTTAGCAAAGGCAGAATGTGTGACATCAACTGTCATTCCAGCTGGAAGTCTTTGGTCACGACTGACAACATTGACAACACAATTCCACATCGATTCTGACCTTGCCGTTATTGACATTTATAGACATTTATCTATTAATTTAGCAGACACTTTCATCCAAAGTGACTTTTGAGGAAATGCGTAATATTAAAGGGATAGTTCACCCAAAACTTTACATTCTGTCATTAATTACTCACCCTCGTGTCGTTACAAACCCATTAGACTTTCGTTCATCTTCGGAACACCAATGAATATATTTTTGATTAAATCTGAGAGATTTCTGTGCCTCCATTGACAGCTACGCAACTACCTTTTCAGTTGAGCGTGTTTATTTCCGCTGATCAATGTTAATTCGTGAATGAAAGACAAAATTCAATCTTTTCATGATATAAAGCGATTGAGTCTCTTCAGAAAATTTGGACTAAAGCGCTCAATTCATATGGATTAGTTTTAGGATCTCTATATGAACTTTTTGAAGCGTCAAAGTGTTAGTTGTTTAGCTGTCAATGGAGGCACAGACATTTTTCAGATTTCATCAAAAATATCTTTATTTGTGTCCCGAAGATGAAATGAGGGCGAGTAATTAATTACAGAATTTTCATTTTTGGGTGAACTATCCCTTTAAAAATGATACCTTACAAGCCAAATCCAAGCAAACCCATGCACTAGTGTTGTCAATGTTTTGCCAAGAATACTTTGGCAGTTGTCTGTGGAAGAAGTATTCTCCTGGGCGGCACGTTTTCTGTGTGCAGAAACAGCTTTTCTCTCAGGCAAACAATTCACATTCGGGGCAGTGTGCACCCCCTCTCCATTTAAGTCACCCCTCCCTTTGAAAATGAATTTTTTGTAGCAGATAACTTTGTCTGAGTAGCATTCTGTGATTTTCCGCCTCCTCTCACTTGAACTGCTATCTGTCTGCACCACAGAAATAGGATAAGTGGTCTGGAAAAGAAGAAAGTCTCTTTATCTGCATAAAAGCCAAAAATGGGGCAGGGATGATATTAGTGCGGTCAAGTTAATGAAACAACAAAATAAAATGTGCCCCATGCCTATATCCACTGACGTTTGCTATTTTACTTTCTTAATAAGAGTAAAAGTGTGCACCTTCCCGATCTGAGCTTTTTATCACTCTGCAGCAGCACTCACAGAACTTTACCAGTTGGTTAAACATACGTCCTGGTTAAACATTAAAGCACACTAGTGTGATAAACAGTAAAAAATACACTTTTATAGAATATTGACACAATTATTCACAAATACATATTTTTTCACTCAAAAATTGAGGCTCAGATCAATGAGGCCTACGATCGATCAGTTCCAAAAATAATTGCAAAACCTGTGCTAATTGAAAGAAAACAAATTGAATCCAATATTTTATAACGGGAGAGTTAGAAAGTATTTGTTGTAGGCCGGTCGTTTTTAACTCAATTGTATTAAGGGGGTGGGGGGAGGGTGGGGGATTAATTAAAAATGTTTAATTAAACTTAAAAAAAAAAATCCCCAAAGTGAAGTAGTTATAACCTGTGTGAGCAAAGTCAGTTAGTCCAACGTGATAACATTAGCTATCATTAATTCCTCTCCAGGTCTCCATTCCTCGAACACAACATAAGCGTTTTAATGCATCACTTCTCTAAATCTTTAATTATTCATTTTTTGTCCATTTTTTTTTCAAGCAAGGTATTATGATGTAATTTAGCAACATCACACAAGCAAGCCTTCAACATTATAATAATAATTATAATGTTGCATATTACAACAGTTTAATAAAGAATAACATTTTAGACATTGCCAGTTATTTTGGACTAAAACTAAAAAAAACTACAACGCAGAAACAACATGATGAACTAAACAGAACATAAACCTGACATATATGTTCTATATTATATTTAAATATTTAAGATATGTTGTGATTCATATTAAAATTAGAACTGAACGTATGTACTTGTTTCCTAATGGGAGTAGGTGCTCAAACTGTATCATGTATGTATAGATTGACATGTTTTTAGGATTATGCATATGTGTACCAATGCAAAAATCCATCTATCCTCTCTCCTTCACAGCAAAAATACAACATCATCAACATTCACTTGAGCAGTGTTACATTTTGTTAAGGCCACAGTAACAAAACAAGCATTGGTTAGAGTGATTAAACATCAAGGAGTTTTGACTTCGCACTTTTTTTTTCTTGCACTGAATTACTGAACTTAGGCATAATTAGTGCTTAGGTAAACAAACCTAAATTAATGCACGCGTTGGGATTCACTAAACAAACAAAGCCAAGGCTTAACTCCATGGTGTCTGTTTGAATACACAGACAACACAAAGCTTCTCTTTCAGCCGGTCTTCAGTGTTAGACTCTGGCACAAAACTTCTCCATGGCATCTGAGCGTGCTGTAGGCATCGAGGTGTCAGGGGAGACTCGGGTTTGATATGCAGCACCCAGTTCTCTGAAGCCGGGGGATTTCTCTCTGATAGACAGTGATGGAGAGATACAGGTAGAGGTAGAGGCACCAAACAGGTCTCAGCAGACCCGCTCTGAAGGGTGATGAAGTGTCTTTGGTTAAAACTGGTTACAAAAACTGGTTCCTTCCTCAGGTGAGTGAGTACCAACTCTACCCCACCTGTGAACCTTGAGGGCTCCAGGTAGTTTCAGACAGACTGATATTTGTCACAAAGGATGTTTCTCAAGTATTTCATTTTGTTTTCAGCCTTATGTTTTATTCCCTATATTCCTCCTGACAGAAAAAAAATCTCATGATTCTAATAGTCAAATTAAAAGAACAATGCAGAAAAACATGTTGTTTTGTGAATAATCATTCTAGTATTCACAGCAGATTATTTCAGTCCTTGAAACAGCCCCTTTCATTTCGTGAGTTTTATTTTTCATTCTCTGTTTAAAATCCCAAAAGCAAAGCTGCACAATCTGCTGTCTTTCCAAGAAGCCCTAAGCCCTTTTTGAATGGGACTAAGTTTCCCAGAGGAGGTGACGCAAATTCGTACTTCAGAAATGTACTTTGCGACTTTATACCTTTCTGAATCTAATACATCAACTTTTCCTTGCACAACCTTTGAAATCGAGGATAAGAATCTCTCTCTCTCTCTCTCTCTCTCTCTTTCTATTTACATGGGAAAATACATACAAGTGCAAGTGTTTCACACACTCACATACATATATATATACACACACAGACACACAGACACACACACACTAGGCTACAGTATACATCAGTGGTCGCGTTTACCAGCCATCCGTCATTTTGACATTACACTGACACTGATCTATTGTAAATTGTACCTGTAATTCCCATACCTGTCCAGTTGGTGGCGAGTGAGCAATTGTAAAGTGGTATTTTTACACCACCAAAACTGTCCCTAACCTTATCTGTATCCCACCTCAATGCCAACAAGTGTTTTCCAATATAAAATGAACGCAATAAGTGCATTGTACCCAACAATTATTAATATTATTGGTGCAAGTATATAGTAGTTATAATATAAATGTGTGACCAAGGTGAATAAATGTCAAATGTACTTACTACAGTAATAATAGTAAATCATGCATAATTACAAGCAACTAACCAAACCAATAACCTAACCCTAAAGTAAGTACATGTAGTTAAATAAAATGACTCAGCACTTGTGTACCGTAACAACTTCACCTGGAAATAAAGGGTTGCACTTTATTTTAAGGTGTCTTTGTTACAGTGTAATTATGCATTTAAGTATGTGTAATAATAATGATCTTACTAGGGCTAGGTTTAGTGTTAATTGCATGTAATTATGCAACATGTATAGTTATTACTACAGTCACTACATGTAATATGTAACAAGGACACTGCTAAATAAAGTCTAACCATAAAGTGTTACCTTATGATCACATTTTAGTATCACAATTAAATCAGTATGACACGAAAGACATCCTAACCTAAAATTTGCTAAGAAAATTAAATATTTCCTAATGTAGAGAAGTTGTCCAAGTCCCCTCCAAATGATAGCAGAGACAGAAAACAGGGTTTATTACACTGAAGCAACGAGGGCTTGTAAAGTTGTGTGCTGCTGACACTGCTCTTTCTGATATCTCACTGTCAGCCCTTTTCCAGTCAGTCTGGGAACATCCTCATTCCAGGGTTTATGTGAATGGATATGTTTTATTGTGCTTATAAAACACCTTTTCTCTTTCAGGCTAATTAATTCAGCTGTTCCTTGCTGAATATTATTTTGGCAGGAGTAGTCCCGCAAGTTTGGGAAAGCCAGTTAGAATTGCCTAGGACTGCCAGAATCGTTCAATAAACTCTGCTGCTGTCGTGACATTTCAGATACAATTTGGAGACGGGCAATAACCATGACAGAGCTTGTAACAAAGGACTTTGACATCTCATTGAAGTCCCTATTGATGTCTAGCTAGAAACTTTGTACAAAAAAAAATCAAAAAACATGAACTACTTGTACCCTCTCTTAGAGATAAATCAGTGATGAATACAATGTGAGTGAAGAGCAAGTGGTTTCAATGATAGTGAGAAATCCTTGTTTTAAAACAAGATGCGACTGTGTCATGACGTTCTTCCCTTTAACAAGCAATCAAATTGGAGTGTGTTGCCAGCACTTCAGACATACTCCAAGAAGTGTGGAGAGGGATAGGGTAGCAGGGTGTGCTAATTGAAGTAGAGAAGCCCTGCACCCTGTAAGTCTGCCGTAAACATGGATCTTGGGTTAGAAGTACTGGGTAGGGACCGACATGGAAAAACTACCGCATTAAAAAGGTGATTGTTAATGTGAACATCAGAGTGAAGCATGGACTATGTCTGCAACTGAAGGCAGACGCCCTGCTGTTCATTTCGGCCCTGTTTACACCTTGTATTAAGATGCGTTTTGGTTGATCGGATCACAAGTAGACGAGGGAGACACATACCCATTTATACCTGGTGTTTTAATCCGTCTCTTTTGTCCGCTTTCAACCACTTCCGTCCTGATTTCTTCGAGGGAAAGGTCTATAGGCGGGTAAATGTATGGGTTTCTTCAGATCTTTCAATCTAATGGACAAAATAAGCTCATGAAATTTACATACTGTATGAACGTGCCCAGAGATGACGGAAAAACATACGGAGAGCAGCAGCTTTCGTTTCTGCTCTGATAGTCACAAGACCAGCCGAACACTGTGAGTGTGTGTTAGATATCAGGAATGGTGAGAGAACATTGCGCTTTGTTTGTTTTTCATATTTATACTAAACTTGGGTCTTCAGCTGACAAAGTATAAATCCTGTCTGGCTTTCTATAATGCTTAAGTCAGTAAACGGAGAGTAGATGGTCTTTTGTAGCTGTTTGAATTCAACATTCTACCACATGATATATACAGAAGTGCCAAAACCAGCATTTTAATTTTGCAACGTATAGTAAATGTCACCTAACCAACTGATTCACATGCGGAAATACTGGGAAAAAAGGCTAAGCAGGGAAATACGGGGAATCATAATCACCAATGCAGCTGCAAACGATTGCAAGAATAGAAGGGCACAATTAGTTGCACTCCCATGCATCACTGCTGGAGAGAGATGGAGAACTCAAGTCAAAGAAGCCCTGAATAGCTTTTTCCTTAAGGCCTCGTGTTTTAACATATTGTTATGCAGTTGCTAGGATGTTCTGTGTGGTTGCTAACAAGACCACCACCAAGTCTCTGTGATATTCTGCTACCTAGAAATGGCTTGGGTTCCACTTCAATAGCTGCATGTACTTGCACCCAAATAACCCATTTATAATCAGATTGATGGCTCAGTCAGTCTGAAAAGCTTGATTTGAGCTCGATCCAAAAGAAATGTAGCTTCGAACACAGCGACCCTAATCTCTCAGTGATGTAAAAGACTATTTGTCAAAAAAAAAAAAAAAAACTCAATGGATTTTTTTCAACCATTTTCTTTAATGATCACTTAGAAAAGCAAAAAGAACACTTCTCCTCAATAAGTTGCATTTTGGGGATGCACAATTTGAAGTATCATTCATGTTTGCAACACAGGACTAGTTCCAGCGTTTAATATTTGGCGTTTGGAGTTTATTCAAATCCCTAGTCCTAGAACTAGCAATAGTAATAGTGATACTTACCTTAGCAATATTTTGGCTCAATGATATACTAATTTCATTTAGTCTTTTATCTACTTGATAATGTGCAGACATCTGTTGAAGCAGACGTTTTCCCTAAACTTCCTGCTTGGGAAGGTATGACTGCAGAGAACAAATCCCAAAGGTGTTGCAAAACCCAGCTCGCATCCGAAACAAGAATATTGAGGGAAAACAACACAGGCTATATATATATATATTACTTTGATGTATTTATCAGTTCAGTTTTACAAATAACCCAATCAATATGGCAGTTAGCATATTGATAAGTAAGGCAAACACACTGATATCCATGAACGATTCCACAGAGAAAACATTATTCAGAGTCTGACGTGAGATTTTGTAACAATCCCACTATAAAATGAGAGCTTCAGCAATCCTATTTCTCCTGTGATCTAAAATGGACTGACTGACTATGGATTGACTATGATTGGATAAGCAATTGTAATCATATATCAGCTAACCAATTGACTCAGTGGACATTATATTTAAAAACACATAAGGCTAGGCAGGGAAACGCAGTCTTAAGGGAATAAAAAAATCTTTCTTGGGAGAAGGTTCTGCAACAGCAGATTATTGCAGGAGTAGCGAGGGAACCATTAGCTGTGAACTGTGCCTACACCCCCATGCATCACTGCAAGAGAGAGGTGGAGAACTAAAGAAAAAAGCCAGCCAGCAGAGATCTGGTTCAGATGAGAGCATACTGACCCCCTGCACACATTCACCATACCTCACTGGAAATGTAACTTAGGCACGCTAAAACGTAAAACTTTTCAAAGGTGATCCTGGAATAGCTTCTGTGGACAGCTTTTTAAAAGAACCTAAGGCCTCTGAAAATTGCAAACAGGACTTTCTGTTTTGCTCTGTCACCAATAAGGACTGTTTTGTGTCTCTCCAAATGACCCATGCTGTGCATCATCAATGGGATGGAGTAAGACATATCTTTCCATTAGGATGGTGTTATTTTAATTACTCTAGAAATTACAGCAGATGGTCCATATTTGCCGGGAGCGGAAACAGAAGTCGAAGATGCAGTACATTGGAGAATTGTCTATTGAATAATGAATTAATTTGAGCTTCACACCTCCCTCCTTTGAGATTTGCCCATTTTGGAAGTGACAGGCTGGAGCTGTGTAATTAGATGCGGCTCTACAAATGGTGAATATCAAACATGCCGCATTCTCCTGGTTTCTTCCCAAAGTGCCTGTGTATCTGACCTTTTGTAATACGTTTGGAATGGTCTGCTACCATACGCATATTTTTTGCTGATTTTGCACTGTGTCAACGTGGTACTTCAATTTCATTCAGCCACAACAAATAAATCCAAATACAATTTTTGGTATAATTGTAGGTATCAGAGCTCTTTGCTACGTGTATTCTGGGAAGCTTAACTCAAATATGTCCCCTTGGAATAGTGGTGCAATTTACAGAAATGGCTATTTCACTAAATGGCTTTCTTTTATGTTTGCCGTTTAGAGGCACTTATCTTGCTGATTCATTTTTTACTGTTCCCCTGTTTTTCTCCAGCCAGGACACTCTGTTCTGTTACCTGCCTGTGTTGTGATAGAAATAAAAAAAAGACAATTACTGTATGTTGGTGAAGGTCATCAATCTGTGTAGTAGGGAAGGGACACATCAATCTCCCCCAATGTCAATACAGCATCTAAGGCCACATGTAGCCATATCTTCTTGTGCACCTGATGCGGTGTTGACTTGTGGTGTGTGATGTGGTGTTTTGCCAAATTTGTGTTATTCTAAGAAATTTAGGAACATTGTTTCTTGACAAGATGTTTTCTAAAAGTCCATATTTCATCAAAGGTGAACCTGAACTGATTGATACTGCAAAAGTATCTTTATGTTTTAAATCAACACACTTTCTGTATTAATTTCAGCTACACTATAGAGCGGTCAAGGTGCTAACAAGGTACGATGTAATAAGATTCACACAACAAGCCTGTTTTCACCAGATGTGACTAAATCAATCAAATCAGAAGAGCGTGGTCAGGCTCTCACTCGAAATGAAGTACATAATCTAATTAACAAATTTTTTTTTTAAATAATACAAATAATGAGTGACTGATACAATCTTTGTCATACAATCTAAAAAATGCTGGGTTGTTTCAACCCAATTTTGGGTAAAATATGGACAAACCCAAACCTTGGGGTAAAAATGTAATTTAAAAATTTAACCCAACGGCTGGGTTTGTCCATATTGTACCCAAAATTGGGTTGAAACAACCCAGCATTTTTTAGAGTGTAGAATTGACTTGTTTGTTTACATTTAGAGTTCATAGTTTGAGCAATCTTATTTCCTTTCTTTTATTTTCAAGATCGGATGTAAATTATCCATTGTTGCTTTTAGTATGGCAACTGTTTACAGGTCAGGCAAAATTATATTTGAAGTCAACTTACATTAAATACCCTTTTAACATAAAAAAACACAATCAGAACCTGAGATTATCATTGTCATAGTTTGCTTGTTCTTGTTGGCTGGTTAGGACAAAAAAAAAATGAAAGGCCTACTTTTTATTGCTGCAGGACACAGTGTTAGTGATCACATCTTCACTCCCCTATCATCTTAACAGAATCCTACAGGATCATGGATCATCCTACAGTGATGTTACGGTGTTAAACTCAAGTTAAGCTCTATGTACTGCATCTGAGACATGCTACCGATTACAAAATAAAATAAAAAGGACTCATCCATCAACAAGCTCAAATCACGTTTACTGTGATGCACTTGGAAATAAAAGTAAACTCTTTTAAAGGACTGAATGCACTACACGTTTGATTGCCTTCTTCAGAAGAAAGGTAGCGGATGATTTCACATCTCAGCTTATGATCCATTTACTTGGTTCAGAGTTTAGAGTCTGGTTGAGAGGGTTGTTTTCCTGAGATAAGACTTAAAGGTAGGGTAGGAAATGTTGAAGTACTGGTTGAAACTCTCTTCACATCCTGATAGCAATCAAAAAAAGAAGGAGACTAAATTTTAAAACATGTACATGAAAAAAGGGCCATTTATGGGCCGTTAAGACAAAAAAAAAGTATGAGATGTATCGGCCCAAAAAGCACGTTGGCCCACTGGGAATCTCCCGGTAGTCCCGATGGCATTAGCCTACATGCCTGGATGTCACACTTTAAAGCCTACCTGTTGCCTTACACCATCCACTTATTTAGCTGCTGTCGCAATTGACATGTTATCTCCTTTTCCCTCTTTATTTTTCTAGCCCCCGACAGCTTTTTTGCTTTATCCATGTTTTTCGACGACAATGAACTCGCTACTCATACCTGCTCGTTTAGCGTCGTGAGGTAATTCAATGTAATTCGATTAAAAAAAAATACATTTTTTTTTTTTTACAATCGCTTTGGCGCCCCCATGCGCCACATATAGCGCATACCCACTTTTTGCGCCACTGTCGATTGTATGTATGCTGTATTTATAAGATGGCAACCTGTGAGGTTCTGCTCTGAGCTGTTCACATCCTCAGATGTATGTGTTTCTATGTCAACACTATCAACGCTGAAATTATCTGAAGCAGTCAGGTGGTACAATTACAGCACTGAGTAGTTTACATTCATTACTACAGTAAAGTTATGTCCTTTGAGACATTTAACGCTGTCTCTCGTGATGCTTTGCAGACTCTGATTCGAGTGGTCATGTGTTTTGGAGGAGGCGTGGCTTTGGAGACGCTCTGCAGAGAGGGTGGGATCTCATGCTTTCAAAGCTAGATCACTATTGCTAGCCTCTCTGAAATTGCCAAGCCTACCTTTAATATTACCTGAAAGACATGCTCAGATCTTGCTCATGATCACATTTTCTGAGCTGATATTGTATATTTCTGTCTGTCTATCTGACAATTCTTCTACTGCAACAGAAGGCTAGACATCATTTTGGCCAGAAGAGTAAGATGTAAGCTGTCACTGTCTAGGAGCATGTGCTGTCTTTCAAGGTAAGAAAAGCTTCAATTCTGTTTGAGCAAATACAAATACTGCAAAGACCTTTACAGACACAAAACCACATTGATTGAATGCAGTCAAAATAAGGAAAAAGAAAGTATGAACAAATATTTCCTCTGATATTGGCATTTTTTGCTCAAAAATCAACCATTCTGGGGTGCGCTTCCCAAATCGTTAGCCACTTCAACTTTTATTTATTTATATATTTTATAGCAAAGTTTTTGGCCGAAGTGCTTCACAGTTAACAAAAAACTATAAAACATACATGTATAAAACATTTATCAAGCCTAGCAGATAAAGGCATGACTACACACTCTTAGACATACCCTTCACACAACTATATAATGAGATCAGTGTAGAGAGAAATGAAACTAAATAAAAATAAGTTATAACTACAATGTTCAATACCCTCAACTAAAAGCTAAGTTTAAAATATATGTTTTTAACTGAGACTTAAACAGTTAAAGCTTAGCTTGTTTGAGCTAGCCGGATATGAAGACTGTTCCACAACTTGGGAGCCACAACTGAAAAAGCTCGGTCACACCTTTGAAATATTGTGGCAATTTCCGTCGTTACCAACATAGTTGAAAGATTTGGCGTTTCCCGTAACCGCAGTCCCAACAAACATTCTCAAACAGCACCGCAAATATAGCGTGGTTGGAACTACAGCTCTCGAGCTGCGGTTACAAGCTTAGTTTCTTAGTAAAATTACTTAAATAGACATGGTCTTGGGCACAATAAGCAAGCTAACATTCAGTACTTTCTATATCTTTCATCTCATTTAAATATATATATATATACATTTTAATCTATATATTTTAGCATGTCAACTTTCAACACTGTTTTTGATGAGTGCGCATGTGCATAAATGCATATGGGAACCCTGGAGTATGACATATAAGGGAACCCGCGGTAAATCCAACATTAAATAAAGATTAAGACATTAAATAAACATTAAATGACAGGGATAAAAAAACAGTGAAGTAGTCCTCAGTTTGTTACCGCAGCATGTCGAAAGATTTCCGTTGAGGAGAAAGCGGTATGCCAAATACTGCATGTTAATGTGAAAAAAATGAATGGCTTTTTGTTGATTTTGGATAATAATTTTAAACACATTAACTGTAATTTCAAATTGATTAATTAGCAGAAATGATTACTCCATCACGTGACGTCATTAATGACAATCCTATCTTGTTGAACTAACGTGGTTCAGACGACAGAGGTGCGACCGGTTTTGGGAAACAGTCGTGACTAATTAGTTTCTACAACGATGCAATGTACTATTTTGGTTAAACAGCAAGCTGACGCTGTATGGGAAATGCACCCTGGGATGTTAGGAGTGCTAGTGTCTGAGAGTGCATATTTTAGGAACAGACAGAGAAGACCTGTTATTCATATCAGTGCATCAGTATCAGATCTGAAAAGAAAAGAAAAGAAAAAAAACAGATCCATGTTACTTGAAAGTAATGTAATTAAAGTGTGTGGGGACTGGAAGAAAAAAGTAACCTGATTATGTGATAACAAGAGAATGAGTTTAAATGAGTTTTAATGAGTTGTAATTTTTGACTGACTATTATTATTTAATTCTGACTGAACTCACTCTCTCCCTATCTAAGTTTCCACAAGCCTTTTTAACTTTTCTCAAAA
This sequence comes from Phoxinus phoxinus, assembly GCF_949152265.1. Taxonomy (NCBI): domain Eukaryota; kingdom Metazoa; phylum Chordata; class Actinopteri; order Cypriniformes; family Leuciscidae; genus Phoxinus; species Phoxinus phoxinus. The sequence continues at coordinate 32,401,055 of NC_136888.1, forward strand.
ATGTTTCCTGCAAGCAATTGTGCACATTTGTGTTGAATGCTCACACAGGGAACATTAAATTAAGACAAGAACATTAACAAACACAATCACTACAAGCCAAAGTGAGCAGTTAAATTGGATGAAAAGTAACTATTGATGCATATTTGCCTCTAGCGGCCATTACTGGCATTAACTTAATTAGTTCAGGAAGAAGACAGCTAATTATCTCCATCACTGTCACTGCTGCTCAGAAGGAGCAGGACACTTATCTGCAGTGACTTTTCTCATGCTGTCAAATGCTTATACTGGATTTTACTCTGAATGGTCATTTCGGACAGGGAAAGCATGTAGCCCACTGTGTGCTGAAGTTAATTGTGGACTATGGGGGAGACTCTTCACCCTCAGCTTGTGGAAGTGGAAGAAACATTGAAGAAACCGAATGCATAGTGTCCTGTTTTTGTTCTCATCATTTAATTCCTAACCATGAGCATTTCCCTCATACATCATTGTAAAGTACCGCTCGTACCAAATTAGTATTATCTCGAATGCATTGTCCTCCAGTTGTGTTCACCTCACAATTCCTACAAGGTTTCATGACTTAATAAATCAAATCAAGTTGATGAAGCCCATAGTATTGGTGAGAGGAATTTGTTTAAATAAGCCAGAATAAATAGCTTAGTGTTTTTTTTTTAGCCTTATCACAGGTTTGCAAGGTTTACAATTCAAAATGAGAAAATGGATGCATGTGAAAACATGCTAATGTTTGTTCACCTGGGACTGTGAAACGTTCCACTGAACAGGAAACAAAGGTAATTTTCACAAGCAGACAAAGCCAGCATTAACAGTCATCAGTCATGTGCACCAAAGCTACCGGAGATGAAGGAAGAGTCGATGTAAGTGTCATCACCAGTATTTTGTCAACCTGTCAAATAAGATAGAAAGAACCTACAGTACAAGGCATTGCTGACGACGAAAAAAAGAGGGAAAAAAGTATTTTTACATTGCCTGCAGATTATCATAGATATCATAATTAGTGTGCAGACTGTAAATTGGCTTTTATGGGTAACTGAAATGTAATAATACAAATAAAAGGTTTTATGTAATGTCACATTGTATTACTTTACTTTATTACTTCATAATTTTTTTTAACAATTTATCAGTGCTGTTTAACTGCAACATGATCATTTCAGTTAAATTATGACATATCTGTCAAACAATATTCATACAATCTTTATTGTTTGTATCGCAAAAAAAAAAAAAAAAACGTTCAAAATGATCGATGCTCTGGGACTCGTTAATTGCATTGGGGAATCAACCGAGCACAGACATTTCCATATGTTTCGTTGAAGATTGTCTAAACACTGCAATGTTTGAGATGGGGTCATCAACCTATTTACTGTGGCTAAAAAAAAAAGAGTCATGATTGGCTGCAGAAGCAATGAAGCTTAAGCAGACCAAATAGCCAAGTTATTAAAAATGAAATGCTTTTTGCTTGTCTGGTGAAATTCACATCTCACAACAGATACCTTAGTGGCTGTCAGTCCCTTGAGGCCCAAAATCCAATTTAATGGAAGTATTCACTCCATAAACGGCAACAGAAAAAAGGGTAGGCGAGGTCTGGGAAATTTAAATGGAAGGCTTAACCCTTTCTGGTCTTAATAGTGTTGATGGTAGACTCGAGTCAAATCAGGACTTCACACAAAGAGGTTCGAATGTTTACTGGAGTTTGCAGTGCTTTTGATAGATTTTAGTCTTGAGACACACACTATGCATTTGCACCAACTGAGGGTATTAACAGAGAAATGCTGGAACTGAAGATATTGTGTTGTCAAGACACATGTTCCAAAGAAAATTGTAAATATTGATTATGGCTGAATGATGGACTGACTTACTTGATTTTGCCTCCTTTTGGCTCAAATATAAGCTGTGAAATTCTATTGCAAAAAGAAAACATACATGCTGGAATGGATGGCTTTTTATCCACTGACCTAGAAGTGACCTACAAATTGAATTGAAATGCCTGGTTTTCCCCACAGGAAAGTGTGTGTGTGTGTGTGTGTGTGTGTGTGTGTGTGTGTGTGTGTGTGTGTGTGTGTGTGTGTGTGTGTGTGTGTGTGTGTGTGTGTGTGTGTGTGTGTGTGTGTGTGTGTGTGTGTGTGTGTGTGTTTCACTCATGTACATCTTGACTGCATTTTTAACGTGAAGCCGTTTCACCGCAACATGCAACGGCATTGATGTTTCTGCACTTTGGACAGGGACGGCACAGATCTTATTAAAAGCGACTAGGTGTGAAATGACTAAAATCCTCCTGCCAGATCCACCTGGAATTATAAGAGACTGAGGCTGTTCACTACTCGGCACACACGCACCACCGGCTCAAACGCGTTGTCTAACATCCAAAGCAGATCTGATACCTGGAGAAAACAGTGGACAAATGCTATTAGTCACCCGAACCTAGACACAAAACAAGGTGCGTTTACCTCTGGCGCTATAGCTCAACAAAATAGCTCATGGGAATACACTCTATTTGGATGCCACAAAGACAATTGAGACCAGACCTAAATCTTTAGTCCACCAGCATTTGTCTCAACTACATAACAATTCATTATGTCTGCCACAGCAGTCAATAACAGCGATTTTTCTCCCTCCCCCTTGTCCTCGATCGTGCGATCCAGAGGAAGTACCATTGACAGAATTCACAGCGAGCCATTTATAATGACCGTTTCATCCCACCTGACCCTCCGCACACATTTTTCATTTCCTGGTCGGACAGCACAATCTCGAACCATCCAAGAGCATTTTGCGCATGATGATAAATCCCAGAGTTAAAGACAATAACACTTCCCTATTTCAAAGGGAGAGGCCGTAGCGTGACAGCGGAGCATAGTGAGCTGGTTTAGAAAGTATGGAGAAATTAATAGATTGGTTTCCAAACCAGAATCTACAAATCACACATTACTTGTTTGCTGTTTTTAAACGAGAACTGTCAGCACACAGTGCAGCCGAGGATGAGATAAACGCATTCTTGTTTTAAGTTTGCTCTGTTTTCCCAAACTTATAAAGTATGGAGCATGCACAGAGTTTGCAAAAGTAAGATCTGCTTTCACATGAAGGAAACCGCAGTCAGAGTTTCTGAGTTTAAAAGAACATTTCAAATGTCAGAAATTTGTGTATAATAATATATAATATTTCTGGAAATTGTGACAACAAATCTTGGACCAAACAGCAATGGCAGGATTGGCAGGATTTCTGCCGGTAGTATTTATGAAATGGCATAAGGCATTCTACCATAAATCATAGAAATGTCTTCAACACACAATTAAAGTTGCCCGTTGAAATTTATTTTCAAGTATTTTTGTTTGGGAATAGACACACTGAGCTTAATTGCCATATGGCATGAATAAATTATACACTTCTTTCCCTAGGTGTTTGTTTATTTTGCTGTTGTAGTTTTTGGTGTCATTTTAAGCATAGTAAAAAAAAAAAATTCTAAAATCATGTTTGTTGAGTTTTGCATGCTGAGTATTGATCTGTGCAAATGTATTGATCATGGTTGACAACTCATACTGGAAGTTCTGAACAAATCACCACAAATGCAATGTAAACAGAGTTACGAAACAGAATTCATTAAAAGTAAATAAGGTCCAAGATCCCAACAGTATTTTATTATTATTATTATTATTATTATCCTGCAGAGCAGCAGAATGTCTTTATGTGCAGTATTTTGTTGTGTGATGACCAAAAATTACCTAGCCAACCTAAGGGATAGTTCACCCAAAAATGAAAATTATCCCATAATTGAATCACCCTCAAGCCTTCCTAGGTGTATATGGCTTTCTTCTTTCAGCCAAACATAATCAGAGTTATATTAAAAAATATCCTGGCTCTTTCCAAGCTTTATAATGGCAGTGAATGGTTCCATAGATTTTGAAGCTCATAAAAGCAAATGAAGCAAAGCGATGGGTTTTTGTAAGAAAAACATTCATATTTATAACTTTGTAAACTATAATCGTGCACTGGCTTCCGGTAACGGCTGTACGCGAGTCTAGTTCGGTCCAAAGAGTGACCTTTGACCCGACGAAATGAAAACAGAAAATATAAACATAAAAACTAATACAAAATATTAAGGAAAACTATAATAGTATCACAATGATACAAAAATAACTTTTTTGGACAAGGAAACTGTTTCTTCTAAAAAATATGTTTTAAAAAAGTGGTAATTTTTTAAAACATTGCAATGCCTCTAATCACCTTCAATTTAAAATATAATAAACCGAAAACATATTGTACCAAGGTGCTTAGAGTGTTTGGATTCTCCTCTTATTTGCATATGTAAATGAGCTGGATCAGAATGTTAAATAACCACATGAGCATTCACAGCATCAGCACATCTGTGAACATACATCACCTCCTGTGGAATTATGTCAACATAATTGATCCATAATGTAGTTGTTTTGTATCTCCAAGGTTGTTTCCTCTTCATATAAATGATTTGATCAAAACAACTCTCTCCCCAGGGGGACCTTTAGCTGGGTTGTGATGTATGTCTGAAACCGCCATGGTGTGAGTGCATTAAGCCTGCTCAACATGCAACTAGAGCCAGTCTCTGGGGAACACTTCATCTGGAAGCACCACAGAAACTGCCCGGGTCCTTGTCCCAAAAAATACACTCTTTCAGTCTCAGAGCTGAAGTGTCCCGTGGTATTTTATTCTGGTGACTGTGGTTCTGAAGTCCCAAGAGGTGAACTCAGTTACTTCATGGTTTCTGTCAATGCAACTTTGCAACAGGGCCATTGCTGGCTGGGGGGAAGTTGGTGATGATGTAGGGCCTCAGGCCGTGTGTCCACCAAAGCGTTTTTAACCATGCAGCTGAAAACACTAGGCGCTCTGCTGAAAACACCTAGCTATGGGCGCTTGAGAGCGTTTTGGCAGCGCAGCATTTTTTTTCAGTTGAGACACTCTCCTTGTTATGATACGGAATATTTGCGAAAGTGTTACTAGCATCTCATTTCACACATATTTTGTTTCTGTGTTGATTCTATATTTAAATGTCGATACAAAGTAACGTATTTTCTCTGGCTCTTGTTTTAAATAATTTAGTTCCGTTATTATGCTGCTTGTTGTCATCTGTTGACGTTGTGCAAGCAGAATGTGGCGTTTGGTCGGCGTGGTATTAGTCCCGCCCCTCCTCCACTGTGAGGGAGTTTATTGACAACACAGATTGAGGACATGTTGCAGGTAAGTGATATGTGACCCTGGACCACAAAACCCAGTCTCGAGTCGCACGGGTATATCTGTGGCAATAGCCAACCATACAGGGGTCAAAATGATAGATTTTTCTTTTATGCCAAAAATCATTTCGATATTAAGTAAAGATCATGTTCCATAAGATATTTTGTACATTTCCTACTGTAAATATATAAAACATGTATTTTTGTGAGTGAATGCAGCACAATCGTGAACATAAATGTACAACTTTAAAGGAGATTTTTTTGCACCCTCAGATTCCAGATTTTCAATAGTTGTATCTCGGCCAAATATTGTCCTATCATAACAAATCATACATCAATGGACATTTATTTATTAAACTTTTATGTGATGTATAAATCTCTATGTCTAAAAATTGACCATTGTGACTGGTTTTGTGGTCCAGGGTCACATATGAACAAATATACTTTGGAGAGCGGTGTGCAGGTGATGAGTGGAAGAGTTGGAGATAATGGTCGTTTGGGGAATCAAGGTTTGTGATAGCAAGGTAAGTAGTCCTCTTGGATTGAACGAGACCGGACAGAGTGTGTCTTTAGTGCTGGCGATGATAGTGATGATGAGGTGCAGGTGTGTGTGATTAGAAGTCAGGTGAGGGAGTGCGCTGTGATTGGCTGGTGTGAGGGCCTGGCTGATCTGTAACAATTATGGAGCGAAAGTTTAACATTTACACGTGTTTTACGTCCTGTGCGTTTAAACATTAAAGCGATTTGAAACCATTTGATAGCAAGAAGACGCAGATTTCAATTCAAGACTTGCGTGCTGTTTTCTGTGTGTGAGTATACCAGTAAACACAGTCGCTTATGGCTTACGTGAACAATTGAAAAAAAAAAATCATAATATTGGATCTGTGCATTCGGTCTTTAAGTGACAGCAGCCTAATATTCCTGTTGTTGCCTGTGTCATTAATGTTAATCAAACAACTAAATACAAAGAGAATCACTTTTAGCTTTAACAAGCATTAATTATATTTAATTCATGCAGTGAAAATTATGCAGTTATTTTACATTTGATTATTCAATTTCTGTACCTGAATACTGTTAGAATTTTATTTTATTTGTATCTTTGTTCTTTTGTATTTATCAGATTCACTCCTCTACAAAATCTCCCCAATCATTCTAGAATTATAATTTTTTCCCCAAATAGACCTATTCAAGTCATCTGGTGAAATTGTTTTCATATTGCAATATATATCGCAATGTAATTTTTTCCCAATATCGTGCCGCCTTAGCTCAGATCCAATTTTTGTTTGGCTGTTTACAATATTTTTTTTTAAATGTGGCCAATATCAGGTCCTGGTCACGGTTCTGAACTGACCCGCATGCATAAAAGAAATAATAATAACAAAGACGTCAAGAGGCGTAAACATGGAGGCCACTGAAGTCAGCATTTATGAGGTAGGAAATATGAATGAAATTTATTTTTAGCAAGATTCCTGATAATTTCAGTGCATATTGTTTTTAAAAAGGCCACAATGTGATGCAAAGAAGCTGTTGTTGAAGGATTGGAGAGCCTCAACAATATTGCATTTGACAGCTAACCCGGAGCCAGTGAGTAAGCTTGGTTAGACTTCAGGAAGTGTAATTTTAGAGCTATATGGTGATTTAGGATTGGTTCCACCAAACCTATTCAAATAAAATGGCTCGTCGGCCTTCTACACCCAACCTACATTAAATCTGCCGATAGCAATTTGTGAAAACCCCCCTTTCCCCACTAGTTGATGAAAGCTGAGCGGAATTGTGGATGAAACCCATAGCTTCATTTCTAATGGCCCCTCGAAATTCTTCCAAGTGATATGAAAGTCATCCAATTACTCAGATAATTAAATCTGTGGAGTGGTGACAGTGGAGAGGAGCAGGTGGCCATCATGCCTCAGTGTTACAGAATCCAGCCCGCAGTTAATGAGCAGCGAGCAGAGAAGTGCCTTTATCTGCGGATCTCATCGCTCTATATCCGATGGGATGCATTTCATACCGTCTTACACGCGTATTCAGATTGAGAAAATAAGATTGAACAGTCTGAAGATGCTGAAAGGAACAGGTCAGAAAGAAATCAGTTGTTTACTGTCAGTATTTACTTATCATTGCTGTTGCAAAACCCGCATTCGGTTATTTTTTTTCACGAAACATCAGTCTCTAACCAGGCACGACTATAGTCTTGTGGTATGTTAATACAGGATATGGAATAGCACATTGTTAGCGTTACCTCCCTCAACCCCACAGTTCTCAGTCCCCAAGAAATCTCATGAGCTTTACCAAATGTTAACCTTAAATGAACCAGAGAGGAAGAGAAGAGATTTCAGCCTCAGCTGCTAACCTTGTGGTTTCATGAATATAAAATAGGATTTGCTCAGAGAAATGTCAGACCATAGTCATTAAGATAGTGTCCCTAAACAGTCTATTAGCAACCAAGGCTTTTAGCAATTAAAGCATATCACTTTATTTAAAGTAATTAAATGAGGGTTGAATATTAACAGACTAATGATATAAATTGGGCAGTGCGGTTAACTCTTAAGGAATTATGTAATTACCGAACACCTAATTCCTCAACAATTAAGAGCTGGATTATAAATATATGATGAAATTGCTGCTACTAAATAGATTCCAATGATCATCACTAATCATTTGCACAATAAGGAACAAGATAAAGGCAAGACATATTTGCTTCATTGCACCTCTAAACTCTAAACTAGTCCAGCTAATATAACATTCAATTTAAATTGTAATTGCAATATAATTTTACTTATTAATAAAGTGTGATCTAGACATTATATGTAAATTGTATTTTTCAGCCTGACACCCATGGGTTGTTAGTTACTGCAGAATAATATTAAACTGAGAAAAATGTAGGTTCTGTTTTTTCCTCGAGACTGGATTACTGTAATGCTTTGATGTTTCTCTGGATCTCCGTATAAATTACAGCTTATTAAAAACAACACATTTGCTCTATGAGAAGATGTATACACATCACGCTCATCTTTATGCGTCTTGTCATCATAAACTGACTGACTAAACAGCTCATTAGACTACAAAATTGTGCTACAATACCTAAAAGATTTCCTAAAACTGCCTACCACGTCTGCATTGATAACAGAACATGGTTCTGATAACCGCATTTACAATAATAATCTATATATTGTGTAAAGAACCAAACTAAACAAGTTTTTAATGACAATTAAAATTAATTTGAAATGTGTGTCTTTCTTATATCCAAGCAAATTCCCATAGAGGCAGGCAGATTTTCATTTTTAAAGGGTAACTAAACCCCTGGTCAGAGCCTGACTCCACCCACTGGCAATATTTGAAAAATGCTGGAAAAGTGGGCAGAGCCCAACGGACGAACCGAGGGCGGGGCTGAGCGGGTGATTGACAGACCCGCAGTGACGCAGTGATTGACAGCTGCTGTCAGACTCGCTAAGATGGAGAGTGACGCAAGTAGCTTTGCAACAGAGCGGTCATTTAAAGTCGATGACTTTTCTCCCCCACCTTCCCCTGAAGTGGAGGAATTGTCTGTGGACACAGAGCTAAAACCATATCAATTCGAGCCGCGAGCTCAAACTGCGGTGTCGCATCGCATTAACTCCCTCATCGCGATCGGCATCCCGATGCTAGCGAAGCAGCCGCGCAAGAGAGAATGGGTCCAGTATCTGAGTGGATTATTATTACTATTGACCTACGTTAAGCATATTTTGCCGCTATGTGAAAAGAAATATCCAGCAAAACGCGCCGGCGGTTGAGGAGTCCGTGCAGGAAGAGCAGCGTTTGGCACACAAGTGCATGTAAACACTGGCGCCTAATTTCCAAGTCTGGTGGAAAGTTATGCAGTCCAGCAGTGCTGTTGCAACCGGCAACGCTACACCTACGTACCATCCTAACCACTGTGCTAAACACAGATAAAGCTGATGCTAAAAATCTACACTATACTAACTGATGCAATACTAACTTATGCTACTAACTAAACTATGCTTCTAACAACACTAACAACTATGCTAAATAACTACCTAGGCTACACGAAATAATCTAAATAACTATATAAATGCTATGCTAACTAGATGCTAAAATACGCTATCCTGATCGTTTTCAATACTCGTAATTCCAATTTCCAACTCCTGACTCGCTACAGTGATGTTGACGGAAGCAGATGCTTTTATACCAGGGGCTGCCAAGGGGGGCGTGGCAGAGTAGCGTCACAGAGTACCCTACGTCAGAGAGTACCCCTACTTCAGGAGATTCCGTTTAACCTGAAGAGGGCAACACTCAGACGTTTTTACACCATATATTTGAAAATTAAAACACTTTATACTCAAATGTTAAAAAAAGTACTCGAATCAATGAACAGCATTTATGAAGCTCCATTCTTACAGATCATTAACTAAAAAAAGTTGGTTTAGTGTTTAGTTACCCTTTAAAGGCCAGTTATTTCATGGATCCAGGATACTATGATCCTGATAAAGTACCCTTGGCCTTATTTAGGAATTAAAATAGCCGCACATCCTTACATACCCTTCACCATACCTACATATTGGCATGGGGTTTCCATAAGATCATCTATCAATGCAAATTGAAGACTGAAAATTGACTGTTTAATGTTATTTTTTAGTATTATTTTTCTTTATAATTTCATAATGTATTTTGTGAAGTCAGACTATGTTTGTACATGTGTACTGAGCAGAGAGCTGGTAGGGCTATATTTTGCTTAGAGGTATGTGTGCTATGTAACATGTTCTTTGCAGGGAAAGGAATGTTTCCACTGATGCAAGTATATCACCAATGTAAACAACAAGGATTGTTTTTAATATGGAAGTGGATTGCACCATGTTTAAGCATGACGTGTACATATGACATATACGTTCCAATTTTAAGAAGCTCAAAGCAACATGTTTTGTTACCTTACATGGAAGTTGTAAGTCTCTCTGTGATGTATATAAGCTAGATCTTACTGCACCACTTCAGAGAAGCATTAAGGCATGATGAGGGGGTGAGAGGAAGGAGGAAACATAGAGATTATGGGGTAAGGGAGGAGAAACCCAGAAACCATTTACATCTAGCATGATGGGGTGAGAAGATAGAGATTATGGGGAATAGAGAAATCTAGAATGAAGACCTTCTCTCATGTAGCCTTATTCTTATATGCCTGAGTTTCTCTCTGTCTGACATATGACACATGTTCAAATAATAAATCTCTTGGCAAGATATCAGGTGTAGCTTCCGTGATTCAACAATTATGGGGGAAGCATGATTTTTAAAATCTACACAAATCAAACCAGCTATTGGGCTATTAGGCTCTTTTTAGTCAATTTTAGCATGGGTGTGTTCACTTACTCCCTGTATGTACTTATTATAGTAATTGCAATAACCGGTTAATAACTAGGTAGGCCTACTGACGCTGAACCTATACCCCTAAACCTAACCTTAACCCATGTAGTTACCTTATATTACCCAATACTTTCTTAGGTAAGTGCCTGTACTGTAAAATAAAGTGCAACCAAAATCTTGCCGCAGTTCGTAATAGCACACCAGTTAAACAGCACTGAGTGTGTGAATAAGATATATTCTATTATGAGCCTAAATTACATAGAAGGAAGCTGTGTTCATGCTGAAAAGTACAACTTAATTTAAAGCACTACAATATTTCAATACATCTAGAACCTCGGTAACCTTGACTGCAGGTGTTGGTTAGTGGATAAGACTAGGCTTTTGTAATGAAATACCATCTGTGGCGCAAATGGTTTACTGGTTTTATGTTTTCATTTTAACGTAACCCATTTTGTGCATTTATACAATGCTACACACACACACACACACACACACACACACACACACACACACACACACACACACACACACACACACACACACACACACACACACACACACACACACACAAACAGCTTTGAGTCAGAGTTTAAGAAAGCTCAGTCTCTTTTTATTCCTTTTCAGGTGAGTAGACCTAGAGCTCGGAGTGGAAATAAAAGAGTGGGCAATTTCGGGTTTGGTTCCATCTTAAAATTTGACAGTACCTGTTTGGTCAGGTCACAGGGTGGACTTCAGCTTAATGCTTGTGGAGACCTGCACCCCGTTGCACTCGCACCTGTCATAATGGAGTGCCTTGTGCTACTGATCTTGACCCACATCGAATCTAAAGACTTTCTGACTAATAGACTTCAGGTGGTCAAAACCCATGAAAAAAAAACTCACAAACTGTCAATATCGGTGTTCTCCACATGCTAAGTCAATTCATATGTACAGTATTTAACAATTTCAGCCACAATTTACACTGCATAATGAATGTGTTAATTCATTTGTGCAGCCGAATGAAACCAGGACGCATGTTGTGTTATGTACAATTACTGTTATTCTGCTACCTTGCAAGCACTGGTATGTCCTTTAGGAAATGCAAATGTAGTTGTTTAGAAGTTAGACGTTGAAATATTCAACACATTCTTCATACATATTTAACAGGTTCTCTGGGCTTCATATCATTTATGACCTGTCTTACAAATTGAATATCTCCCTTATGAAGAAGCCACGACCTGCATTTTCTCAAGAGGCTGAAGATCTGTGTGAAGACAGACATAATCAGAGGGATTGTGGAGGGCATCCCCGTTCAGTTTAGAAGCTGCTCCACCTCTGACAGGAAGGACCTACAGCTAGTTAAGACTGTACAGCATAGTATTGGGTCTAGTATTGATTGATGAAAGTCTCCACCTTTGACCTATCTGCCCTTCCTCTTTCTAGGAAACAGGTCCGCCATGTTCCTTCCAGAATTACTAGTCAATATTTCTCCCTACCTCTCAATCAGGAGATCATATAGGCACTGAGAAGACCCTTTTTAATGTATTGCTGTTTAATATTATACATCATTCTATTACTTTTTACAGTAAAATATATGCACAGTTTTGATTCTTCCCCTAAATTCAAAAGCATTCTAAGTTTCATCTCTCTCCTTTAAAAGTAGGAAGAGTCTTTCCTTTAGTTTCCTTTCCTTACAGTCATTGTCAAGATGTGTTCAAAATGACTAGTGTGAGAGCGAGTCTTTGTGGCCTAATCCAATTGTATGAACACAATAAGATAATAAAACATTTTGTATGAGAAATTCACATTTGTTCTAGGCTATACACCTATTTAATAAATCAAATATGATGTAACTTATTTAGGTAGGCATCAGCTATTTTCACTAAGCATAAATAGTGATAGATGATATTTAGGCTAAAAAGCAACACAAGGTAACTTGTGAAACTAGTTCTTGTGTTTAGGACTACTTTCTTATGCATCTTATCCTACGCCTACTTTGCTAATTCCAAAACGTAATTTTAGAGCTAGTAACAGAGACTTGAACCATTGATAGCAGTCTAATGCAGTTATTAAAGCAGTTATTAGAGAGAAAGCTTAAGCTTGTATGAATTACCTGAGTATGTGCGTCTCTCAAAAGTGTTCAGCTTTAATAGCGAAACTGTACGTTTATCTGCTTCAAGAACAGCGGCGTTATTACCTCGCTAGAGAAATGTCATGTAGCTTTTAAGTTGTTAAACTATTTGACTAATAAATTAGTCAGAGATGCTGACAACACGTTTCTGTGTGAATGTGTGTCCGTACTGTATTTGAGTGGGAAAGACAGTGGGAGAAATAGAGTATTGCTTTACGTACATAATCAAATGTAATTTTGTCGCAAAAAACATGGAAATGATTTGTCGTTTTTATCCTGTTATTTACTATATTCATTTGCTCGGTCAGTAGCCGCATTTCCATTACAGATTTGCGCAAAACTTTTGCGATTTTTTTCTAAATATCAATAAAAAACTATTTTTTTCCATTGACCATTGATGTTATGTGACTAAAACATAATTTTTCCTCTCGCGATAAGTCATTAAAAAAATCATGGCAACGGACGTTGGTAGGTTTATATATCACAGCCACCGCACTGGCCATTATTATTATTAACGGAAGGAGACGTATGTGTGTTATCCAAGCATTAATGGTAAGGTAACTGTGAGCGGCACATATGAGGAGTTTATTTATTAAGCTTATTTTCAATTGGCAATTTCAATTTACGCAATTTGAACGGTAATGGAAACGCGGCTAGTGTCGTTGTGGGTTTTGTTTCTTTTGCTGTTGTTGGCTGTAAAAACCTTTTCGAAATAACTGAAATTATTTTGCGTAGTAATCTGAAACTGTAATGTGGTCAAGACCTGCCTGAACTACTTTAGACAATCTACTTTTCCATGAAAATAATTGCACACCGTTGAATATTTGTCAACCAATCAGATTCAAGCATTCAACATCCCAGCACTATAAAACCACTTAGTTAAACCTTAGTGAGTAACATATAACACGGTTCCAAAATGATTCTACAGAGCTCCGGACGTCACGTGACCTATTCTGTTTATACCGCAATATTGGCAGTCAGGGGACAGCCGGGAGCGAATATGAATATGAATGAATGATGGCAGCATGAGTTTCAAGGCAACAGAGTTCACTGCGACTTTAATTCAAAAGACATAGACCTATACATAGCAAAACTTAATAGATTAAACATAACAGATCCCCAAAATGCCCCCGGGGTGCTTTTCATGTGTATTGATAAAGGAACTGATAGCTTTCCTGACCTGCAGTATCCTAATATCTACAACCACCTCATCAACTTTCCCTCATCCTACTCCGGAGACTCTTTAAAAGCATACAAAAGCCTGGAGGGGTACAAATGGGCGCAATCAAATTTTGTGATGAATATTCAACTTTGGAGTCTGGCAGGTAAAAGCTGCTCTGCCGTCATTGGAAGGGTAAGTCAACTGTGTTGTTAGCTAACGTAATCGACCCTAGCTGTCCTTGTTTGTAGGTAGCCAGCATAGCTATATCACTGTGAGTACAGTAGACACCATAAATGTCATGAAATCTTAACCCTTTAATCCCACATTTTTCCCAGATATGAAAATATCCTAATGAGGTGTCATTAGGTGCCTATTAAAATAATCTATATATTTTTTTTTAAATGTTTATGGAAATTGTGTGGAAAAATGTGTTTTATGTTCAGTCACAGTTGTGACCGGTGGGATAATGTGTATACTGATATACACACATACGAGTGAAACCAGATGTGCCATTTTTTTTACAAAGAATTGGCATGTGCTACAAACTTTTTTTAAGAAATGCATCATGCCAGAGCTGATTGGCAAGTATTTCTCTGCTCCAAAACCCAGCTGCAGATTTGATGATGGTCAAAACAGTGCTACTGTTGTGAGCCAGAAGTAGGGGACATGTTGGTCTGTGCATCTGGTTTTTGTTCAGTTAAAAAGTTTCACCAATCTTGCCTTCACATTAAAATAATTCCTAAACAGTGGGTATGTCCCAGCTGCAGAAAAAAATATCAATTCACAAAAAATAAGTGAAAAATGAGTGGTGAGAGGATTTGAAAAAGAGTAAATGGCCCCCGTTTTGTATCCCTCTATCTCCTTCCCTCTCCTTCTCTCATGTACTGGTTTGTCTGTCTGTTCAACATTGTATAAAACATCAGAATCAATTCAAATAAATAAAACACGCGACAAGAAATGTATAAAAAAAATGGTTAGCTCAGTTACACATCTGCTGTCAGTTACAATGCTTTACATTTACTCAATTATCACTGAAAGAGTACAACAGATTCTGAGACATTTGTAAGAGCACAGCATACTTTCATTATTTTGTCAAGGTATGTCACATCATTTTCTCTGTCAATGTCAGTGAAAACTATGGGGATAATGCTTTGCAAAGCTGTGTAATCTGACGGAGAACTCCTATAACTCTTTCAATATGTATCCTAAGAGACGCTAAGCATCTTGAACTCTCCAAATCAATAGGATCTAATTGTTTTTTTTCCCACATGTGAATGGGGTCTTTAGTTCAGCTTGGTGAGTATGGATGGACTCTCTGACATTGAAACCTCTGTCTGCCAAAACCAGGTCTCCTGGGAGCAAATGGGTTAAAAAATGACTGTGCTCTGTGATGAACTTATCACTTGTGCGGCCTCCCCATCCATTGCAAATGAAAGAAATGGAGCCTTGTGGATAAATGTCAATTAAATATTTCATTGTATGGTGTGACTTGTATGTTGAATAACTGAGCACTAGCTAATACGTTTCTAGTTTTTTTAAAATAAATATTTCAAAACAATCAATAATGCATACCGTCTTTTCAGTACTGTTCCTAAATGCATATGAAGAGACTTTCTTAACGATTCCCTGTCAGGCCATACAAGTAGACTTGGCACTTGTCTACTATAAATTACATCAATACAGCGTTTGAAAATCCTTGAAACAGTCGTCGGATCAACGGCAAAGTAATAAGCCAAAAACTTGTAACCCCAGTGATGATACCCGCTATGTTAAAGCTGGGGCCTGGGTAAGTATTTGTTTCACAGTTATGATTACCTATAATAATCACATGTATTTGCCATTCCCTTCAGCAGCAATAAAGACTATTGAATCCAATACGGGTCTTATGAGTTTTTTTTATGTATTTAAATTAGCCAAGTGAAATAATGTGAAAATAAATCAAATGTGAAAATACACTTTTTTTGAAATTAAATAAAATAAATGTCACATTAAATCCCTTTAAAGGATTTACAATGATATGGAATAAACCAAACACTTATCTTCACCAGCGTTAAACTCAATAACACAGTCTTCCAATTAGTATTAAACCCAATGAAATACTCAATAACTCAAATCAAAACTCACTTAAGTGGGCCCACATACACGCTCTCATTCACACACACACACCCTACGTTGCAGGCCTGATGGTGTCCAGAACGCGACGGGTCCCGCAAACCGATGATGTCGTGGCTTCAACTCGCAAAAGGGGCTGTCTCGCTCTCCCTCGATGCAACAGAGGAACTCTGGGCTTTTCCGGTCACCCAGAGCGCTATCTGTTGTGACGATCTGTCCCTCGTTGCCAGAGGAACTCCGGGCTTTTCCGGTCACCCGGAGCGCTATCTGGTTCGCCTCCTCTCAGACGAATGTCATCCGGCGCGTCGCTCGTGCTATTCACCACACGAGCGCATGGAGTGAACGTGCTGAGTGAAATCCATAACGAATGTCACCAATAATTGCTAAATAAAGTTCTTATTAGCAAAATACAAATGTTAATGACCGATTCTGTCTTTATATTTAGGATTATCGTGTGAAAAACCTTTTATTCAGCCTCTACAATACTATTTTTCTCTGACTCGTCTCTCCTCTTCCCTCTCTCTCTTAGCCACGCCCCACTTTTCGTCAAATGCGTGATACGTGAGTATGTAAATAAACATTAAACATTAAATAATATTATATATAAATATATAACTATATACATACACATGAAAACACTGTAAAGGCACAGAATAAATAAACCTTATAAATGTAAATAAACATATTACTTTCAAACAGTAATTTAGTGTCTTTAGGATCACCGGGCTACACCCTCCCCCTTCTAAATGTTTGAGGTCCTCATCAAACTTTTGGGACTTTACAGGTGTTTAATCTTTTTCCTCTCAGTTACTCTACTGCATTTACGGCAAGTAGCAAGAGGGTGGCACCAAACAGTGTTACAATTAATTCTCCTACCCTCTGAAACAAAACTGCAGTGCACTGGCATACCATGAGTAATGGTATATATTGGGCGATTTGTAGATTTACCCAACTCATCATAACTGAGTTTTACTACAGGCTTTAATTCTCTTTTAGACCTGATTTCTCTAGCAGGCTCCAGACCATTGGGATTCTTTTCACCATCAGGTTTTTCAGGAAAAGGTAAGTTATCCCCTTCTACCACTGGAGTGTTAGGTCTTTCGACTTCGTGCGTTGTTTCATCATCCTGTCTTTCCCTCTCCAGAGTATGACCCATCCTCTTTGGCTCATTATCTTCAACATAGTGTATTCCTTTTCCCTCACTGTTGTCACAGCTCC
This sequence comes from Phoxinus phoxinus, assembly GCF_949152265.1. Lineage (NCBI taxonomy): Eukaryota > Metazoa > Chordata > Actinopteri > Cypriniformes > Leuciscidae > Phoxinus > Phoxinus phoxinus. Next base: position 32,418,216 of record NC_136888.1, read on the forward strand.
TGGATAGTTCACTCTCTATAGGAACAGACACTCTTATTTCCTGTAGAACAGATCTCAGATTATGCGATTCTGGTAGTCTTTGAAGTTCTTCCAGGGTTTCTAGAGGTACGTATGCATCAACATCCTCGCAATCTGAAGATAACTCATCCTCTTCATAACTTCCTTCCACAGGTACATCGGCTGTTCCTGCTTCATGGAGAGGAGTTTGTCGAAGAGTCTGGGACCTTGTCGCTGGTCTCTGAGGTACTTTCTTTTCCTCTGTCTCTTTTGGCATTCTCACCAGGTATCCGATAGGGAGAAGATGATTTCTATGCAATGTTTTGACAGTTCCCTTACCTTTCTCAGGTTTTATACGGTAGACAGGTAAGTTTGGCATCTTACTGACAACCACATACGGTAAAGAACTCCATTTGTTTCCCAGTTTGTTCTTTCCTGCGACTCCTAGATTTCTCATGAGAACTCGATCTCCTTCTTCAAGTATTTGATCTCGAACTCTCTTATCATGAAGTCGTTTGTTCTTCTGGTGGCTCTTGTCTGCAGCATCTGAAGCTATTTGGTAGGCCCTTTTTAGGTCTGTTCTTAGCTTAGCTACATATTGCTGGTAATTTTCTGCTTCACCTTCAGATGAGACAGAGAAACAGAGATCAATTGGGAGTCTTGCTTCTCGTCCAAACATGAGGACATAGGGGGAATATCCAGTTGCGTCATTTCTTGTACAATTATAAGCATGTACTAGTTGACTGACATGCTGACTCCACTTTTGCTTCTGAGACTTGTCAAGAGTTCCAAGCATCGACAGCAAAGTTCTATTGAATCGCTCTGGCTGCGGATCCCCCTGAGGATGATATGGAGTCGTTCTTGACTTTTGAATCCCCAACATCTTCAGCAACTCATGGATTAACTTGCTTTCGAAGTCTCGTCCCTGATCCGAATGTATACGTGCTGGTAATCCGTAATGAACAAAATACCTTTCACATAACACTTTGGCAACCGTGAGAGCTTTTTGGTCTTTCGTCGGAAAAGCTTGAGCGTACCTAGTGTAGTGATCAGTGACTACAAGGATGTTGAACACTCCTTTTGAATCAGGCTCCAGAGACAAGAAATCGATACAAACAAGATCCATGGGACCACTACTGGTGATCTGCTTCAACGGTGCGGCTCTTTGGGGTTGTGTCTTACGAAGAATACACTTTCCACAGTTCTTCACATACCGGTCAATTTCATTTGACATCTTCGGCCAATAGAAACGATCTTTTATTAAAGCAGTGGTCTTATCTACTCCAAGATGTCCAGTTTCATCATGCAGGGACTGTAAGACCATGGAACGATACTTCTGTGGTAAAACAAGCTGAAGACACTCTTCATGTTGTTGTCTCTGTACCACCCGGAATAATAGCCCTCTCCTTACCAGAAGTTTGGATCCCTCTTTCTGCAGTAGATGCACTTCAGGATCTTTGTCCCTGGATAAGGAAAACAACTGTCCTTTTGTCACAGCATGCCTCACTGGAGAAATAGCAGGGTCTTCGTCCTGAGCTTTCATTAAGTCATGAGAACTCAAATGCTCAAGGCAACCAACGTCTAGTCTGGTGGGAAATGCATAGCATTCAGGTATGACTTCAGGGGACACTCCCAGCTGCTCTACACACTGTTGAGTATTCATTGTTTTGCACAGGGCCTGGATACCAGAAGGTGATATTTCTTGCCAATCTTGTTCTTCTGTAGAGGAAGAAAAGTTGCGCGACAAAGCATCAGCATCGATGTTGTTTTTACCAGGTTTATACTGTATGTTGAAGTTGTAGGTGGATAACGCAGCTAACCACCGGTGACCAGCTGCATTGAGTTTTGCAGTAGTAAGTATGTAAGTAAGTGGGTTGTTGTCTGTTCTTACTGTAAATCGTGCACCATACAAGTAATCATGAAACTTGTCTACCACTGCCCACTTGAGTGCTAAAAACTCAAGTTGGTGGACAGGGTAGCGCTGTTCAGACGCCTTCAGCTTACGGCTGGCAAATGCTACTGGCCTTAAGCCTTCTGGGTACTCCTGGTTTAAAACTGCTCCCAAACCATTCAGGCTGGCATCTACATGCAGAATGTAGGGCCTGGTTGAATCAGCAAATGCCAACACCGGTGCATTAGTAAGACAATGGATGATCTTCTTGAATGCATCCGTACATTCTTCCGTCCACCTGCCCCCAAAAGCTTCAGACTCTTTGTAGTACACCCCTTTGTTCTTTACTGCTCTTTTGCCATGCTGAGTAGGCGGATATCCCTTGGTAAGCTCAGTAAGGGGTCTGACTATAGCAGAGTAATTCGCTATGAAGCGCCTGTAGTACCCACAGAATCCCAGGAATGATCTGAGAGATTTCAAATCAGTGGGTTGCTTCCAATTGGTTACAGCTTCAACCTTCGCTGGATCAGTGGCAATACCCTTCTCAGAAATGATATGCCCCACATATTTTACCCGAGGTTGACAGAATTGACACTTGTCAATTGAAACCTTTAATCCACTTTCTTCAAGTCTATCTAGGACTTTTAGCAGACGTTCCTCATGTTCTTCAAGTGTTTTACCGAACACTATGAGATCGTCCAAGTATACAAGTACTTCCAGCAGATTCATATCCCCTACGGCCTTCTCCATTAATCTCTGGAACGTAGCAGGGGCTCCAGAGATTCCTTGTGGCATTCTCTCAAACTGATAGAACCCAAGCGGGCATATGAAAGCGGTCTTGTCCTTGTCTTCATCAGCCATCGGGATCTGATAATACCCGCTCCGTAGGTCTAAAACGGAGAACCACCTGCTTCCCGTAAGACAATCTAAAGCTTCGTCAATCCTCGGCACTGTGTATTGATCTGGGATGGTTCTTGTGTTTAGGGTTCTATAGTCGATACACATACGCACCGTTCCATTCTTCTTCCTGGCCACAACAATGGGCGAAGCATATGAACTCCTGGACTCTTTGATGATTCCAGCAGCCAACAACTCATGAAGATGACGCCGTATGTCATCAATGTCAGCAGGTGCAAGTCTACGGGATCTCTCTCGAAACGGTGTGTCATCATTCAAGCGAATGTGGTGTTCCACTCCTTTAGCCGATCCTACATCCCATTCATGGACTGAAAAGACATTCGTTCTCTCCGCTAGTTTTTGGGATAGCCTATCCTTCCAATATTTTGGAATCGGCGAATCTCCAAAATTGAACAAGCATGGATCTACAGGTAATCCTCTTGCTGACTGGTCTTTCTCCACAGTAGTAGCAACTTCAGTGGTGTATCCGTGCGCCACCACGGAACCCACAGGAATACAAACTTCTTTCTGCGATACATTTCTCAGTAGCACAGGAAATCGGTTCACTTGGATCGCTGATGAGGGAATTATAGTAGGCTTAACTAGAACCTCAGCAGGACTACTAGAAGTTAACGGTTGATCAACAACTAATATACTCTTGTCAATGGATTGCATCACCTTTACTTTGCATGTAGCTTGACACTCACTCCTCGGTGGAATACTGAGTGGACCTGGACCTGACCAGTGAATTTCAGCCACCGCATCTTCTGGGTTTGTCTGTTCTCTGGCATCCATTTTGATCGTCTTTGATTTCTGAAGATTTACTGGCATTGTGCGAACAATGTCTACTCCAGCAGACTCGTTACAAAGCTGGGCTAACCGCTGGAACATACTGGCATTGGTACCAATGAGTAATGGAACCTGTTTGGGTCCATGAGGCTCTGGACACACTAAAGCCAACACACTGATGGATTGTTGCACTCCTGTCAACTTCTCCGGAAATTGCAGCTCTACTTCCACATAGCCACGATATGGGAAACTGGAATCACTCAAGCCCCAGACAGCTAGTCCAGAAATGGGGTGAATTGGAGTATCAGCCAGGTATTGGTTATACCATTCTTCAAAGATAATGGTTACCACAGATCCACTGTCCAACAAAGCTTGACAAGGCGTTCCATTTACCTTTACCGGAATAACAGAAGATGGTCCCACTAGTCCTTCAGGGATACTGATGGTTGGTTTGACTTGAACCGCGCTTTTCTTCACAGAACAGTTATGTTCCTCTTCAGGATCCTCCTCGTTCCTCTGTTTTCCTCTAGCTTTTCGCAGAGATTGAATGAGCTTCTGAATAACTTTCTTCTCATTTACGGGAGCTTTGCATTTTGAAGCAATGTGTCCGTCACCTCCACACCGGTAGCAGAAGTAATCTTCAGAGCTTTTTGAAGATCCGGGTACTTTTGATCGGGTGAACTTCACTGAACATGCTTGATTTCCCTCTAAAGAAATGTCTTTCTCCACTTTAGATGTTGGTTGTACTCCCATCACTTTCACTTGCTGTCTGAGTTTTGTCACTTCTTTCTTCAGAGCTTTTACCTCATAACTTTCATCAGTGAACTCTGATGCTTGCTGTTTTTTATGTTTCTTTTCAGCAATCGCATCATCCTTTGACTTAACGGTTAACTCTGCCACCATAGTTTGTAAGTCTTTGATCTCAGTTGCTAGCTCTTGAAATAATTGGTCTTTGATATTTTCACTTCCAACTCGCAATTGACGAACTGTTGGATTAGACTTTCGTCTTTCAGCTTCTTGTACCTCCTCTTCCCGAATCTCATGTAGCAGATCTAGGAAATCAGGTGGGTTACTCTTTCGTTCTCTTAGCCGTAACTGAAGTAGCATTATGTCAGACTGGGTTGCTCCTCGGATGAGTTGCTCCAGACGTGCTTTTCCAGCAGACTGAGCTGGTAGCCCTCCTCTTTGTACAACTCTGATCAACATTTTCTCAAGTCTTCTCAGAAAATCCGACAAGCATTCTCCATGACGTTGCCTTAGTGCTCTGAACTTGAAATATAGATCTTCACCAGACTCTGAGCTTCCAAAAACACTTTCAATAGCGGCTAGGTACTCTTTTGGAGATGCTTCAGCATTGGTAAACCTTACCGCTTGGATAATCTCCAAGGCTGGTCCACGCAAACTCTCCACAATCCTTAACTTCTTTTCTTTTTCGGAACGATCACTTTCCTCAACCATGAGCATTGCTTGTTCCATCCAATTCTCTAAATTATCCTCTCCAGCCGGAACAGGAGTGATACCCGAAAAGGTCCTCAGCCGTCTAAAAGAACTGCTATCACTTGAGATTTTGGTGGTTTTAGCAAGCAATTCACCCACCGCCAAGATGATAGACTCAGGCGTTGAAGCATTTAACAAGTTAGATGAACTTGATTCTTGATGTTCTTTTCTTAGGCCTGATTCATCAGGCGCAATGAAACTTTCTCCTTCACCATCTAAAGCATTACCCTCCATTATGTTAGCACTCAGGATCCATGGGTCTGATCCATCAGCAGGCAATACATCAAGAGGGAGTCTCTCTGCATGCACTTTCTCACGGCATTCACAGAGCACTATAAGAGACTGTGATTCTTGGCTATACATCCGTCCTCTTACCCTGACTCTTCCAAGGGCTTTGATAGAATGCATAGTGTCTTCAATTTTAGAAACATCTGTCTCTTCTGGAATTCTACTCACAATGATGGCATAATCTGGATCAATGCCTTCACCTCGACACCAACTTTTCAAATCAGGGACTGAGAAAGAGGTCTGCAAATGAGCCATAGCTAGAGCTAAACTGTTACTTTTTACTAGAAAACTTAAAACGTGATTTTTTTTTTCCAATTGCTAATGCTGCTGCAGTAATAAGGGAAATGGATCCCAGCGGTGCCTCCAAATTATGTAACCCCAGTGATGATACCCGCTATGTTAAAGCTGGGGCCTGGGTAAGTATTTGTTTCACAGTTATGATTACCTATAATAATCACATGTATTTGCCATTCCCTTCAGCAGCAATAAAGACTATTGAATCCAATACGGGTCTTATGAGTTTTTTTTATGTATTTAAATTAGCCAAGTGAAATAATGTGAAAATAAATAAAATGTGAAAATACACTTTTTTTGAAATTAAATAAAATAAATGTCACATTAAATCCCTTTAAAGGATTTACAATGATATGGAATAAACCAAACACTTATCTTCACCAGCGTTAAACTCAATAACACAGTCTTCCAATTAGTATTAAACCCAATGAAATACTCAATAACTCAAATCAAAACTCACTTAAGTGGGCCCACATACACGCTCTCATTCACACACACACACCCTACGTTGCAGGCCTGATGGTGTCCAGAACGCGACGGGTCCCGCAAACCGATGATGTCGTGGCTTCAACTCGCAAAAGGGGCTGTCTCGCTCTCCCTCGATGCAACAGAGGAACTCTGGGCTTTTCCGGTCACCCAGAGCGCTATCTGTTGTGACGATCTGTCCCTCGTTGCCAGAGGAACTCCGGGCTTTTCCGGTCACCCGGAGCGCTATCTGGTTCGCCTCCTCTCAGACGAATGTCATCCGGCGCGTCGCTCGTGCTATTCACCACACGAGCGCATGGAGTGAACGTGCTGAGTGAAATCCATAACGAATGTCACCAATAATTGCTAAATAAAGTTCTTATTAGCAAAATACAAATGTTAATGACCGATTCTGTCTTTATATTTAGGATTATCGTGTGAAAAACCTTTTATTCAGCCTCTACAATACTATTTTTCTCTGACTCGTCTCTCCTCTTCCCTCTCTCTCTTAGCCACGCCCCACTTTTCGTCAAATGCGTGATACGTGAGTATGTAAATAAACATTAAACATTAAATAATATTATATATAAATATATAACTATATACATACACATGAAAACACTGTAAAGGCACAGAATAAATAAACCTTATAAATGTAAATAAACATATTACTTTCAAACAGTAATTTAGTGTCTTTAGGATCACCGGGCTACAAACTCAAAAGAGAAGTTAATTCTAAGCTTCATTAAAGTTAGCATATACTGCATAAGACTAAAGGCCATTGCACACTGAGTCCGAAATTTCCATTTGCGTTTTTTCGTATTCGTGATTCGGTGGCTCTGAATTGTCAAAGCACCATTCAAACACCATTCAAACTGCTTGTTATGGATGCGAAAAACGCAGAAAATCGAACCCGTTTACATTTTTTTTATGACGGACGAAAGTTTCGGAGGGAGTGTGCAAGCGTGATTGACATAACGTGGGGTCGTATTTATTTTTTAACGTGTGAAAATTTCGGATGCGAATTTCGGACTCAGTGTGCAATGACCTTTAGGCTTGAGATAGGGAACTACAACATGAAAAAAATTCATCAGTAAAGAATATGTTTTAAACCAGTGAGTATATTGAACTTTTTATCATTGTTTTGTAAAGTTTTCTTATTAAGTGCAGTTATATTTATTTTCTCTTTTAACAACGTATTTTCAGCCCTCAGAGCTTCCAATTCCAGAGATTGAGTGTATTTCTTACAGTTTTCATTATCACATGGTGAAGCTGCTGAATCATAATTTTCTTCAGGAATAGGATGAACATTTTTAAGTTGTTTGTGAGTAATGTTTGATTCCTTCACCTGGTGGACAAACTGTTGAATGGGTTTCTGCTGAAGCTGATGACTTTACTGCTTGCTCTATTCTTTAGTTTGCTCTTCTGTCTTCTGTTGAACACATCTAGCTTCCGCCTTCTTCCTCTCTTCTCCGGGGATGGAACTTGGTTGAAGATACTGTGGGACGTAGTCGGGTGAAAGAGGGTTGTCACTCTTTGTCCCTAAAACATTAGTAAACAGAAGATGGCAACAATTGAAGCTTCTTTTAGGCTAGCTACATTAACATCTATTCATTTATCTGACACTTTAATCCAAAGCGACTTACAAGTAGCCTAAGTACTAACATTGAAGTTACATAGAACTTTAGTTAACAGAAAATAATACCAACTAGTGATCACTACCAGTTAAAGCAGGACTATGCAGTTTTGGGAATTTCTTCGCTGTATTCTCGCTTATTGCTTGCAGGTTTCTCTATAGAGCTCCCCCTACAGCTTCGGAACAGATATTTGACAAAACTGTCGAAAAACTTGTTGTCGACTCTCAGATACCAGAGGCTAGTAGATCAACGACATCAAAGCAGACGGGACATTCTTTACAACGTCTTCTTCATTCGGGTTCGAACAGCGCAATAATGACAGAATTTTTGCAGAATTTTTTTTGCCATAAACCAATTCGTTACATCGCGAGACCTGATATCACGCGATACTTCATGACGCTGCGGCCGGCGTCCCAAAGTTGCAAGTGTGGTTTTTGGTGCGAGATGACCACCATTCAACCCGAAAAAAGAAATATAACCATTCCAATGACACCGAAGCTGTTCAGTTAAGGTAAAAAACCTGCATAGTTCACCTTTAAATAAATCAGCTTGACGGAGAGGTAAACTCTCAAGCGCTGAGTCAGTCAGAGTGTTCAGCGAGTGAAAATATATCTATGCTAAACTTATACGTTACTATTAGCCTGTAACACACACACTGGCGTGTAAAAACTAAGAATTTATTAGCCAATGGCTAATGATACACATTATTTAGTCGCCCAGAGTGAAGATTTAGTCGATTCACTCGCATTGTAGAGGGTTAAAAACATAAACGTAATGGCATTACAATCGTCAGAAACCATATTAAACATGTTAGCTAGCCAAGTTACATTAGAAAGAACATACCTGATCACTGCACAAGCAAAATCCATTGCTTGATGGCTCCCATCTCTCTGTTTTGTTGTGTTGGTAAGTAGGTTTTATTGCAGTGAACCATTTCAGTCGTCTATCAGAATTCTTAGGAATACGATAAAATTATTTCCCCTTTGCTTTCCTCCGCCTATTCTGGCATCCAGGCCAGAATACATATATATATATATACATAAATATATATATACATACAGGTGAAACTCGAAAAATTTGAATATCGTGCAAAAGTTCATTTATTTCAGTAATTCAACTTAAAAGGTGAAATTAATATATTATATAGACTCATTACATGCAAAGTGAGATATTTCAAGCCTTTATTTGTTATAATTTTGATGATATATATATATACATACATATAGCCTATATAATGTGCTATATATACACTGTAAAATCCAATAGCTTTCCTGACTCACTTATACTTAGTAAACTTTACTCAGTAGTATAAAATACATACTTCTTACTAGGTTTTGTTGAGTTAAAGGCAATTGCAGGGTGAAAATAACAAGTTACTCAATCATTTGAGTGACGCTTACTTGAAATAAGCAAGTAGCAACAAAGAATGCAATGACGTTACTAAACCATTGAGAGGCAGCAGTGAAATAAAGAATGCCTAATGTGCAGAAAAAACAAAGAAGAAGAAGCGGCACTTGTGAGAGCACATGTGAGAGCATGCGTAATAGATTCTGTGCGCATTTTCGGGTGTGAGCGTGTGCTCAGTAGAAGCCACCAACGTTCAATTTCCTCGCGACAACAGTGGTGCCTGTCGGACTGTGCTGACGCATTTGCTGGAAATGTACCGATTTCATCGCTTGTGGAATATTAAGGTAAGTTTTCAATCAAGTTATGTTTTATTTGTGTGTGAATTTGTGTTTATGTCTGCTGCCTCAACATTAGCCAACATTTGTTAAACATTAGCAAAATAACAGCCATGGTGCAATCTTGGTTTCACTTAAAAAATCTTATTTTAACTGAAAGTGAAAATTTAAATGTAGCTACAGCAAATTTTTGTTTTCCCCGAGTTGACACAGTGGATGTATATTGGTCGAATGTTGGGTATTAACAACACAGAAATTTGAGCAGCAGTGCATTTCTAGGTTGATACAATGTCAACTTACATTTTTATTTTCATGAAGATATTTAATAAAAAAATACATTTCTAATAACTTTACAAAACTTTCAAGCAATTATTTTTCATTATGACAATAATTAATTCTACATTTACAATCAACTGCCAGGTGTTAGCTTTCAAATGAGATCATACTTGTGCTTTTAGTACAAAGGGTTAATGAACTGTAATAAAGTTAGTAAAAAAACAACACTTTCTTTCAAATAAGTACTATTATTTTTTTAAGTAAATGTGGTTGCTGTTCTGTAATTATACTTAAGTGAGGATTGTTTATACTCTTAATTTTTTTAAATTATTTAAACTCAATCTGAATCTTCAAATATTAAGAGGATATATATAAATATATATATATATATATATATATATATATATATATATACTTTTTTTATATTTATATTGGAAAACAAGAAATTATTCTGTAATGCTTGTAAATTATTCACATATGTGTCTTTAATCTACAAATCTCATCACTGTAAGTGGAGCTTTGTTTTAACTAAGACATTCTTTGTCCTTTACAGAAGTGCTTGTGGCGACTGGCTTGAGGACTCTTCACAGCTGCTTTGTCAGTGTTGGTCTCAATACACTGGAGGTGAGATAACAGTAGACAACATTTTGGAGGATATATATATATATATATATAGCACATGCACATTAGACGACCGAAGACTTACAACTTGCACCTAAAATTTCCACTTAAAATAATTTTTTGCAGATGCAGTGGACCTGTAAGCAGTGTATTTTTTCTACAGACAAAAGAGGAATGAAGATAGACTAGAGGCTGAAAGAAAGCTCCTGGTTGAAGAAATGAAAAAACAGAACCCCAGTGGAACTGTCATTGGATCTAAGATGGACCAGACCTTCCCACTGCGGAGACAGGAGATTGTGGAGGCTGAACTTGTAGTGAAAACCCTGGAGCGCTGGCCAGCCCTATTTACAGAGACAAGTACGTACTGATATTGCTATGCTTTTTTGTTTGTTTTCTCCTATGACAAAGTGTGTATTTAGGTTTTAGGACTGGTAACCAAAGGTTTTCCAAAATTTCCACTCTGGCTCAAGCCAGTCTACTCACTTACATTTTTTCTGTGTCTTGTAGGTGTTTGCTGAGTTCAACTGGATAGCTACGACAAACTTGGAGAATGACTTTGTTGGAGAGAAACTGGCTGAAATTGTGCAGCAAATTAATTCAAGGGTCAGTAAACTACAGACGTGTTAGTCTGTGCTGTTCTCTGCACTGTTAAGCATACATGGTGACACCTTTTTCATATACACTTTTAAAAATGGGTTTGTATTGTAACTTTTAAATGTTTGTATTGTAACTCTTGAACTTTATTTGTTCTATCCACTTCTAGAAACCAGATGTGACAGCAGTGCGTACCCTTGTTCTCCAAGCATCTCTGTTCTTCTTGGTGATGACCCCTGTAACTTCTACAACACCTCTTTTGTAAGTTCTTACATCTTATAGGAGCACATACTGTATATCACTGTGTGTTCAGAACAGAGATGGGCTGCATGCTGTGACAGTTCAAGGGATACTCCACTTTAAAATGAAAATTCTGTCATCATATACTCACCCTCATGTTGTTTCAAACCTGTATGAATTTCTTTCTTCTGCTGAACAGACAGTTTCTGGTCTCATTGACTTCCATAGTATATTTTTTTCCTACTATGGAAGTCAATGAGTCCAGAAACTGTCTGGTTAGCTGATATTCTTCTAAATATCGTCCTTTCTGTTCAGCAGAAGAAATAAATTCATACAGGTTTGAAACAACATGAGGGTGAGTATATGATGACAGAATTTTCATTTTAAAGTGAAGTATCCCTTGAACTGTCACAGCATGCAGCACACAGAGTGATATACAGTATCTGAATAAATTGTATATTAGGACAGACATCAGAGCTTAATTTCCTTCATGTTCTTAAGCTGGGTGTAAAGTGAAAACTTAAATAAAAATAGGCTGGAGGGAAGTGTTGGCAGGACAGATGACTTGATGACAATTGATAATGCCTATCAACATTTACTTGTTGTAATGTTGTTTTTCGTTGGTTGTATACAGGATTCTGACAGTAATGAGGCCTGGGCCCAGGTATCTGTTGTGTTGCTGACTGTCATCAGTGAAGATGCGCCTCTCTCTCCAAATCATCTCCATCTCGACCCAGTGTCTACTGCCATCATTCTTGAAGGAGGTATTGTAATGGACATTCTCCAGAACCTACCTCAAGCACTTTGCCTCTTGTTTGGGCTATGCGCTACACTTGGACTACCCTAAAGCTATGAAAAACACATTCAACGAGTGATGCTTGGCCTGGGACAGAACAAACTTGACACAGTGGATGTTTTTCCACAAATGACAATGTTGTGTACTGTATATTACTGGGAGATTATTGAAAAACAATTTTGGTACCGTTGTATATATGCAGATAGGCAAACATTCCGCTGTCCGTTCCGTTGTTCACACCCCTGGGTGTTGCTTTCACTCTGTACTTTGAAGAATGTTTTTATTTTTATATTTTATGGCAGTGTAATAAGCGTGTGTGCGCATTCTAGTTCTGTAAGAAGACATCCTGGGGTTGGCGCTAATACCTTGACATTGATAATTTTAGTCTGAATTTTGTCTTCAAGTGGTACTGATCACTTATAGTAATGACTAACATTTTAATCTCTTCGAAACCAATTAGTATCTCTATCAGCTGTCTAAAGTTCAGATTCAACTGTTTTCCCAGTAAACATCTCTGTACTGGATACATTCATAAAAACAAGTATATTTCTCAAAAATTCATATTAATACATATAATCCGGTTAAAAAAAGTTAACTTATCAGCCAAGTCAAGAACTCAAAATTGTGAAATCCTGTGCCAAAATTTGATTGATTGAAATAAGGTTTATCTGGACAAATAAGATGATAAAATACAATCAGAATAAAATTACAAATGTCAAGGCAATGTATACTTTATCAGATTCAAAAGGTTTTTGATTTTAACATTGGAAATTAAATACCAATGGTTAATGTTCAAAGAATAAACCTGTTTTTCAACTATAATGTGGTTGTGTGTTAAATATTTCTATTTTATGATACTTTATACTTATTCTCTGGTACATTTGTGACAAGTGTATAGTGAGTTTGCAGAACAGAGTTAACATATAGGTGAGCATTTGGTGTTTGAGATTGAGAATATCTTCAGAATAACAATGTCAATTGATTACTGTAAATGTAAAATTAATGTTTGAAGTACTTAATTTACAGAAGTAACAGTTACTTCGGTTTGCATGGTTTTAACAAGTAAATCAGAATCGCTTTAAGTAAAGTTCACATGGCATTACTTAGTTGTTTGAAATAGTAATTCTGAGTAGACTATACTAAGCCAGGAGTACATCGCACACATTTATTTTAGTAACTTAAACTCAAGAGTAAGTTTACCATACTAAACAAGGATTTGTTAATACAACACGCAATACCGATTCCACTGTACTTAGTTTAAGTGCAATCGGTTTGCATGCTTTTTTTGAGTAAGCGGAACTAATCGGATTTTACAGTGTACACTGTATTTATATATACTGTAATCTGCTTTTTTGCACAGAAATGGAAGTATTTTTCAATTTTTTATTCAATACCATGTTTTGTGGCACAGAGGTGCTATAAATGTATTTACGCAGGAATCATGATTGCAGGATTATTCTACTGCTCAAAAGATGATTGTGCATTCACGTACACAGCCTTGCTCTGATTGTCATGACAACTAGGTTTGTGCCTTTGAGAGAATATCACGGTCTTTGAAGTAAGCCTAAAAATATTCTGTCGGACAGCATGACTTTGGAGGAATAAAGGCTTGTTAGCCATTACTCTAGTCTGAATTGAGCACTTACATTTATTAGTATGTTACCTTATTATCTAGCTAGCGGCCTCACAGTAACTTTAACCACCACTGTCCTATTGCTGCTAATGTTTTGTATGGATTCAGGGTGTTTTGTAACTATTAAAGCATGATGCTCCTGTGGAGAGCCTTTTTTACACCATTTTATAATGTAAACCACTTTTTTAATCGCACATTTTTTTCGCCCTGAGATACTCAGATATTTTCTGATGCATTTGGACTTTAGGGTTGATGCTTCCTGCAGGTTCAGACATGATTTCCACAAGACGAATGTAATGAAGCCAATAAATAAGTGAAGAAAATAATAATAATAATATTGGCAATTGATAATGTTTTGGGCATTTCAAAGCAAAAAGAAAAAAAATCCTGCTGACATTTTCCTCAGTAACACTAATGGACCTCTTTCCCTGAACAGCCCACAACAGACACTTTCCTTGAAATCCTGCAACATAATCTAGAATCTTTCACAAGAGATACTTAAACAAGTGGCTGAAAATACCTCAAGGACCATACACTGTCAAACAAGACATGATTATTCCTGATATACTTTCTTTTCAGTGAATGTATCAGAAAAGATGTTGGCATCTAAAAACATAGCCACTACACTACATTATAAGAATAAAAATACTCTGTAAAGCAAAGTCTAGTGTCACACAAAGCAATATATGGCATTTCTACCAAATCGGCCTCATATGGTTTGTTATTTTCAATCTAAATGTTGGGGGCATATATCGCTTATACCTGCCAGCTGGAGTGTCAATGAAGGAACTGTTCCTGTCTGCTATGCTGCTATCCCATCATGAACTACACTTCCCATAACCCACTGCCTGCTGGACTCATTATTTTCTCATTACTTCCACCTGTGTGTGATTTATGCCTTCTGTACACCTAAAGACTTTGAAAAGATTTAGAAAAGACTTTATAAGATTATCAGCTCACATCTAAAGACTTGGTTTCACAGACTCACGGTCTCAGACTAAAGATTTGACAAACACTGAATCTTGTAGTGACACTATTTACAAGACTACAACACATTTTTTCCTCCATTAAAATAGGCATTTTTGTGCATATTTTTAGTTTGATGAGTAAAAATATGTTAATTTATATTGTTTAATTACAATGAATCACTTTCTTTTCCAGGAATGAAAAAAATCAAATTAGACATTGTTATGTGAACATCTCTTAATAAAGAGTTGACTATTTAATGGGATGACCTAACTTTTTCCCATGACTGTATATGGGGGTTATGAATCTATATCATTATATGATGAGAACAATAGTTTGAACTAAATGTCTTGAAAGGATAAAATTTTAAATGCAGGCATGTCGATGGCTTCGGCAATATCGGTCCACTTCTTTTCTTTTTCCATTCTGTCGTGGTATAAATGGCAGTTTACATCAAAAAGACACGGCTGCTCTGCCCACAGCTCGACAAGGCGCTCCTCTTTATCCACGGTCCATTTTCGCCTACTTGGTGCCCGTTGTGTTTCCACGTCCGTCGACATGTTTCTTTGTTGTTTTACGTCACTATGACTACGCTAGGACTTGCGATAATATCAAACATGTTTGATATGAAAGACTAGAGAAAGACTTGCATAAATCGGGTCGCCGACTGCAGATTATCCCCTCACATTTAACGATCGAGACAACGGGAGCGCGCCGAGACTCCAGTAAGATTCCTAAAGACTGCCGGTCTTTAGTCTGGGACTGTGAAAATCCTTTGGTGTACGCCCGTTTGCCTAGATATAAGCCCTGTGTGTTCTGTCATTCTTTATGAAGTCTTGTAAGTCTCTGAGCATTATTTCTGGTCTTGGACTCGGGCTTGGACTCGGTCTTGGACGTATTGTTTGCCCTGTGGATTGACCCTCGCCTGTTATATGGATTATGATTCTGGATTGCCCCAATAAAAGCTGCATTTGGATCCTCAACCCAAGTCTCGGAGCAGTATGTAACAGGTATACAGAATGGATCAATCATGAGAATGTAAAAATGATTATCAAGTGTCATACTGTAAATGAAAAATGTACCAAGAGGAAAATGGGTAATACTTTATTTCGATAGTCCACTTTAGACATTCTACTAACTATAAATAACTTTGCAACTACGTACATGTCAACTAACTGTCATTAGAGGATTAGTAGACTGTCTGCTTAATATCTGCTAACTCTTTATTTTGTTGGTCCCCCAACAGACATTCTACAGACTGTAAGTAACTTGGCAACTACAAGTCAATTTATTCTCCTAACCCGAACCCTAACACCTAACCACAACCTAACAGTTTACTGACAGTCTACTAGTCTACTAATACTCTAATGAGAGTTAGTTTACATGTAGTTGAAAAGTTACTTAGTTACTAGAATGTCTAAAGTGGACTATCGAAATAAAGTGTAACTGGAAAATGTTATTTCTCAGGCAATTTAACAGAGATTGCAGATGAACCAACTGAGTAGTTCCTTCAAGAACTAAAAATGGAAACAAACAAATGGAAAAAAATAGTGTAGAGTTGTCAAATGAACGTGGATAGGATATCATTTTACTAGAAATGTTGAATATTTGAGTGAAATCAATGACTTAAGAGTAGACTTTGGTATTTTGACAAATGTGTGCACAGTTTGTGACGTTGTTGAGATGTATACATTTATTAGTGTATTTTTCTCAGAAGAAACATCTGAGAAGCCTGAGAGACCCAAACATATTCCATGCAAATGTCTTTGTAATTAGTAAAGTGCTCCAGTTCTTTAATATATTATACATTGTGACCTCTCCATGAATAGTAAATTGGTATCTTGGCAGGCATTTAAAAATTCCAAGAAATTTATTTGGATTGTATCCATAATTTTCATTGTTCAAAACACACACTATGGTTTGGGGACTTCAATGTAGCAGCAAAAGCGGTAACCATGGTTACGACTGATCAGCCGAGGCTTCTTCTCCAGCCTACAAAAGCAGGTGGACTGAAAAACTCAGAGAAACAGCCTGGCCCCTAGTGCTGTCACAATCCACAGGACTCTTCATTTGTCATTCATAACAAGCAAGCCATCAAATCGTGAGGCTTTTTTTCCCCCCACTAGGACTTTCTTAAGTGGATAATGAGTTTTCATCTTTTTAGCTGTTACCTAATTATACTGTGTTAAAACACCCAATGGAAACCAGGCAATTGTGTTAAAAACTAAAGGGAATCTATAGTTTTTGCCATTCTTATTGAATGCTAAAATCTCTCATCTGTATGCAATTTTAGTCACAATATGTTGTCCACAGGAACTTTTCAAACAAAACTAGGGTACTAAGGTTAATGGCACAACGCAGGCTTAATTTCATTTCAGTTAAATATCATACGGTGGTGTATTGCTGCCACATGCATATTATTTTTTACACTCTTTGTCGTAATAAGGAGATGTTATGTTGTTAAAACAGCATTTTTCTCATAATTTTTTTTTTTTTCGTAATGAGATGTCACCTAGAATCGTTTTTTCCGTAATAACGAGCTGTTAAAATTATATATTTTCTCGTAATAATGATATCATAACTATGTTTTTATTGTTACAAAAACTATTTTGTACGTGATGCCACATAAACGAGGATCTGCACATTGCTCGAGTTACTTCAGGAGGGATAACTGGAATACACTTCTAATTTTATTTTTTTATATTGTTGTTTTTATTGTAGCGTACATATACAGTATGATTTAATTAAAATTACATTAACCTGACTTTGAAAAATTAGTTGAATCTTGTATAACTTACCAAAATAAGTTAAAGCAATGTAAAGACATACCATGGCTAATCTCCAATCTGTCTACAGTATAATGCTGTCCAATCATTGCACTCACCTGGTGATATTTTTACCCATTATGTTGAATAATCAACTCCGTCACATGCTAAATATGTCGTTTTAATTATATAAGATCTCGTTATTACAGGAAAAGCTTATTGTTTTTATGACATGTTGTTATTACGAGAAAATATATTGTTTTAGCCACATAATATCAGGTTGTTGCGAGAAAATATGTAGTTTTAACATAGTTTATATGTCGTTATATATAGTTTATATGACACAACACCTTGTTATTATGAGAAAATGGTTTAAACAGCATAACATATTGTTATTACAACATAATTGAGTGGAAAAAATAATATGCGGCAGCAATGTGCCACCATACTGTTATATTTACATCTGTTTAAATAAAGTTTGGGTTCACACACCTTCCATTGCCTTGCCAGTATTCCAGTATCCCACTTCTTTCTTTCTGACCAATCAACTCCATCACAAGGGAACCTGTGCTCAAAAAATGTCATGATACTCATGGACACGCCATAATGTCAGCGACAAAGGCGGCTGAAGATGGAGAAAGGAAAAGAGATGTTCTGTGATAATCTGCCCCACAGATATACCCTTTACCTCTCACCCCTCTGTCTAATGCACACCTCTTTGTCCTTTCTGATAGACCTCTTGTACACCGAGTCTATCCCGCTCAATGGTGACGAATCAAATCTCCACCCCATGCAGGGATACTGGATCCAGGCTATTTGCCAAAACTCTCAGCACAGTTTTGTCTGATACCCAAAATCAGTAACACTGTATTATTAACTAAAAAAATCTTCTATCAGCCTGAGATGTTGAGAGATGAAGCCCGAAAGCAGGAGACAATGATGATAAAAAGAGAAAACGTTGTCTTGTATTACTTTGTCTGACTAGATACAAATCCAAAAGGAAAAGCAATAGAAAATGACTGCTTCACAAAATCCTCCAGTGACGTTAAAAGCCTTGAGCCGGAGACATTCTCTTATCTCCAACCCGTGAAGACAAATATCCCTTCACACCACGCAATCATTGGATTAAACAACAATAAAAAGCACTACAAAAGCAATGGAAATAAGCAAAATAATAAAAATGAATAAATAGTCAAATGATTATGATTAAACAAAATGATTAAACAATTATAAATGAATAGATGCCATTAGGTTGCCATTACGAATCAGTAACACTTTAGTTTAGGGTCCAATTATCAACTTACAATTCTCATTAATTAGTTGCTTATTAGCATGTCATGCCTATTACTATGATATTGGCTGTTTAATACTTATAAAGCACATATTGATGGGTTAGTTAATGATATAGTTGTTTGTATTCAAATAAATGAGAATGGATTAAAATGATTTGTATGTGTGCATTATGAATGGCAATTTAATGAAATGCTTGCTTTAGGGAAAAATTTGCACTTTAGCAATTTTGCATATTGTGATAATTAGTTAAAATATGCCTTATTAAAAAAAAAAAAATTTGTGTATTATAATTTCAAAAGTACTTAATTAAAACTGAGCTCTTTTGACTTTCTGTTAGTGTTTTAATCTTGTTTTTAGTTCGTCTGCATTAACTTACCGCTCACAAACAAGCAAAGACGAGAAAATAAGTCATGCATTATGTGTCTTTTCTTTCATTAGAACCAAATAACATCTGACACACTGAATATTTCAATTTTCAGACCCGAGTCGAGTGTTAGCCTATATTTGCGAGGTAAAATTGCAAGGCGTGCGTTTCAATTATTCACTCTCGCCACAAAATATGAACAGCCAGAGAGATTTCAATGCAACGTAGACCAGCGCTGTCTTGCTCTTCTAATCACATTCACATAAAGGAAATCTTAAATCACTCAATTTACCCCAATGACTGAGCTAAGCTCAAAATGTCTGCACTTCATGTCAAGCGGCCATTGAAAGGGATGAATTATCCATACTGCAAATGTAGTTTGACTTATTATTCTGTAGAGGTGAGGATTGACATGGATTTTTGAAGATCAGATTCAGGAGCGACTCTAAACACTTAGTTTTAAATGGAGGTAATCTATGGATCAGATAAAGAAATCCGTGCACGTTTCCTCACAGTTGGAGACCGAGTAATGTATTCAACTGAGCTGGAGGGAATCTTTTCATGTGAGAGGGCAAATCATACGGTTATTATTCAGTGTTTGGCAAATTAAGTGTTACTGGGGGTTGGGGGGTTAGAATATGTACTAGAGCTTTGCGTAAATATGAAATCCTTCCATGTAATGGAGAATCGGGTCTTTAAGTTCAATGGGAAAATGATAAAAACTAGTTGCTGAGCAAATCAACTGCAACTTCAGTGAGAAAGAAAACTGCATTTGGACACGGGTCATAATAAAATCAGCCATTTTAAATGAGAACTTTGGAGCTGCTAAAAGTTATTGCGCACCAGCAACTAACTATTACTACTTTCCTGCAATTTTGCTCATCTGTCTAGAAATAACAGCACTCAAAGTTACGGTGCACAGTTCAATGAGAAGGCAGAAATACTCAATGCAGTATGACCTTTTTCTGCACAAACGAACGTTTCGCATATATTCTTTTAAAGGTTAACGTTTGTGATACTGCCCTTCAAATATAATACAGCTCTACAAAAGAAGCCAATGAACACGTAACACAAAGTGAGTTTAAAACCTTGGAGCAATTAAATACTAAGAGTGAAACATTTCGTATGAAGTGTATGTATACAGTGGTGTTGAGGCCGAGACTAACACACGAGTGGCATCAGGCACTGAAACAATACAGAAATACTTCTACCGGTGGCTAAAAGAGACCTAGGAAACAATGTGATTGATTCTTGAAGCAATTATAAAAAATAATAGGAACCATAACAACATGTGGCTTTAATTACTGACGTTACTTGATAATTACACTTTTTGAATGTAATAGAAAGTTTTTCCTGAAATTGAAGAGGAGAAAGCGTAAAGTGTTGCCTGGTCGGGACACAATTTTGATTAGCACTAGATAGCCACAGTGTTTACACTCTTTGGAGAAAATCATCTTACCTATATGTTTAGCTAGGATAGGAAAAAGTAATTTAACATAAAAAAAAATGCACATACAAAACTTTTAAAGGACCAACGTGACGACTATGACCATGTTGATGTATTTCCAATTGAAACGGGAACATATGGGGAGGAACATATCAAAGAGTTAAGGGCCGTTCACAAAAATAACTAATAGGTCTAATTATACTCTAGCGGAC
The DNA here is from genome assembly GCF_949152265.1 of Phoxinus phoxinus. Taxonomy (NCBI): domain Eukaryota; kingdom Metazoa; phylum Chordata; class Actinopteri; order Cypriniformes; family Leuciscidae; genus Phoxinus; species Phoxinus phoxinus. The sequence goes on from NC_136888.1 coordinate 32,438,860, forward strand.
AATAACGTTTCGTTTTTTTTATAAGCGGGCACTGCAGTTATGTCATTTCTCACTTTAAATGATCAGCTTTTTAAAACCGGGTGCATTCTGATTGGCTGTCAATGTTTTTATTGTTTATTAACACTATGGAAAAAAATCATTCTGAAAGTTATTCCAAGATCTTGTTCCTCAATGTCATCATTATAGTTGAAGTGTGGACTCTGCTATTCTTTTAAAGGTAGACTGATTAAACTTTATCATTAGCGTTATAGTATTACCCATGGTATGAATGGTTCTATTCATTGAACTGCAAAACCGACCTAATCTGACGAGAAACCGTAAGTATTTTACAGTACGAGGTGTCGATTTCTTATGAATTTATATGATGTAATTCATACAAAAACATTTTAAGAGAAAAAAGTAAAAAAAAAAAAAAAAAATGATGGTCCATCCCTACCTGCCGTAAGCAGATAATATGAAATGAACCAATGAGATTGTAAGAATTCATACAAGCCGGGTGCACACTGTGCGATTAATAATAGTACCTAACCCTGACTGTTGCTTGTCTTAAAGTGCCCTATTATGCTTTTTCAAATATCCCCTTTCATGCGGTGTGTAATAGCTGTCGTGTGTGAATGTCAACTTCTGAAAAGTTGTAGTTGAAAGTGCATGATAACTCACAAAAGGAAGAATCAACTCTGAACAAGTCGTCAGGAATTCCAGTCTCACTTCCGTGTCCTGCATACGTAAAGCAATGACTAATTTGCATAATGCCCGACTATGGTCTTCATTGGCTGCCCGTCTACTTTGATCCGTCCTCAGACACGTCCTCAGTTAAAGCGGCACTCGGTAACTCTAGCCACTTCTTTGCTGATTTTCTCAACGAGCTCCCCCTACAGCTGCGGTGCGTATATTTTTCACATCACTGTCGTAAAGTCACTTGCGGCGCGCCGGCGCACTCCTCCCCCTTTCTACCGCTGCTCATGTGCTTTTGTTATGGTCGGAGCCGGTGTGGTGAACAAATGAGTCCCAGACGCACCAACTTTATCTTGTGGAGCATGTCTACCGTGGTGGGTAATACATCATACACAGTATCATTTAACATTGACATGTACATTTTGTATTCCGTAAAGCAGTTTGTGTTTCTCGCTCTTTCTCGCTCGTTCTCGCTTCTCACGAGACTTCCTATTTTCAACTTACCGGGACGTTAGTCCCAATGTTGCAAGGCTGGTTTTCCGCCTGGGAACGCTGGGGGGAGCGGGGAAAGTAACCATTCTCACCAGAACAGATTATTTAACCATCCAAATGATTTCTAAGCGGATTTATTACGTTGAAAAAGTTACCAAGTGCACCTTTAATGCTGATGGTGAGGAATTAGTTGCTACATCTCATAATCTACCTAAAAGACAGTAGCGTATCTCTGAGAAACGTCCTGCTAGAGCCGTCCTTGCGATGGAGGTTCGGGTTGAATAACTAGTTCTTCCAGTGTTTCATCATCGGACTCGGATTGATATGGTAAAATCGAGCCATCGATGTCTTTACAGTGTGTACAATCATGCTAAATATATATATATAGGTGTGTATGTGTATATATATGATTATGAATAAAGATAAATCAACAATATTTTCAAGCAGTTTTATTTTATTTTTAAACGGTATTAATAGGCTATGGAGTATTCAAAATATTCTGATAAAATATTATTTTGTCAATTAACAAGCTTGTAGATGGGCTCAAAGCTAACTGCCATTTTGATACAGTGAAGGCCATGTAACTACAGCAGCTCAAGAAATCACAACGAAAACTAGTCACATATTGTTGCTTTATCTAAATTAATAAGAGAACAGATCATAAGAGTCCATAGATCTGATGTTTGGGAAACAGCTAACCATATAAAGGAGTTTTATGCTGTCCTATTCAGCCCAGCTCTCGAATAACCTTCCCCAATAGTCTATAACACTAGAATAGCCTACTGTTTGTGAACTTGAAACATTTGTAAACCTGAATCATTTGCAACCCTGAACATGTAACGTTACATGAATGGTGTAAATTCATCTGAACCACAAAGATGGCATATTCCTGACTGGTGTGTTGAAGTTTGCTGACTGCAGGACGTATGACATCTTCCACAACACTGAAATTAACTTTGCTCCCTTTTAAGCCACACTTAACGTTCCTCTTCACTTCACTCACAGTATATTTGTAAGCATCTTCAAGCCTCGTAGGTGTAATTACCTGCTGGAGTTCTGTTTCCATTTAGTGAAAGTACTTCCTGGAAACCGCAACTGCCACTGAAGGTGTGTAAAACGGAGAACTCTCTCAGGCTCAATAATAAAAGCAAACACACACACCACACACAGTGGAATATCGATAGCAGGAATGAGGATGTTAATGTGACGGTGTGGTGCAGCACTGCCCTCTGCTGGTTCTGTCAGCTACACGGATCCTGGTGGCAACAACAGCCAATTAAACTGGAGATGAAGCTGGAATAAAGAAAGGTCTTTGGAGAAGAACTTAATGAGCACAAGGACGGTCGGGAAACCATTCTTTTTTTAGTTGGTCTGGATTTTACAAAGAAGATCAGAAGAAGAAAAGAAATGCAGAAACATTACAAAATTCACTAACAGTGTTTTATACATTACAAAACTATGGCCTGGTTTCACAGACAGGATTTATTTGAAGCCAGGATTAGGCCTTCAAGTAGCTTTTATAAACCTGACTGAAAAAAAAACATTACTGATGTGAATCTTGAGACTAAACAATGGCATTGACATATTTTAAGATCTGCCAGGTGCTTTCAGTCAAAACAGCTCAAACATGTAGATGTGGAAATAATTGATTTTAAAACTTTTTAAGATACTGTAGCTTCTTGTTTATTTAGAAAGGCTGCACAGTCCAACAAAACACACTTTAGGATGATCAATTGTGACATTTTGTTCAGAACATCCTCGCCAATTACCATTACCATAATTACCATGATGTTTGTGTTTTCAGTGTGCTTTAGTTTCAAAACACACTACTCAAAATGTGTCTGCAAGATGCTTTTAAACTCCAGAATAGGGGTGGCTCATATGATCATTATGTGAAAAATTACACTGCAAATACTGTATTTTAGAAGAAGAAAAAAATTATTGCAATGATGAAAATCTTATGAGAATTAATGAGAAGTACAAATAAACCCAAAATATTAAAATGTACATGTGCATTACAATGACCACAATTTGGGGGTAAACATGCTTATTTGTCATGAAAATAGTTGTGGCTTTATTTTAATTTTGTTGTGAAATATGACCTGTATATTATTTTGTGAAAGATGCTTTTACAACAGTTTAAAACTATGTACTGACAGATCTGCATCTTATGTGTGAACTCAAGATTCACTTTTTTTTTTTTTTTTTTTGTCTAACTGAAATGAAACCAGTTTCATTGCCACTTGAAGCTCACACTAATTAATTTATGGACGCTGTGTGATTGCGATCAGGTTATATTTCCTTTCGATAGAGTCTCAGAATGCATTATTACCCGGCGAGGCTGAGAAGCTAAATTTACACTCAACCAGAATGTTTTGGCACAGGTGGCTAGAAGACAATACCTCCACGGTGTCGCCTGGGAGTGTGCATGTAATGAAATGGCCTGTGTATTTAACATGCAGATGTATGCATGCTGTAATTAATTTGCCATTACTCCTTGATTGATATCCCTGTGTGTTTTGAAGCAGACATCAGGCTATAATTACTCCCCATGTTGTGCTCCCTCCATTGTTTCGTTACAATAAACAGATGCTAATTTTCCATGGCAAACAAGTAATTGTCCAGCTCAATAATTGGGTAAAACAGTGACCGTCTGCCATTTGCTGGGGGAGAATTCAAACACGCACGTTATTTGTCTCTTTCGTTTAATTTCACTGAAAACTTCCATTCAAAGCCAGAACATGTAATCCCAAAAGAAGGCGATGCTATGCATCACAATGACTGTGGAGGTGCTTTCAGTCTCTTTATTTAGACAATAAAACCACTAAACTTTTCTCATCCGTTTCTTTGGCCGCTGGGTGAACGGTGACGTGCCCATGAGAGAATCGGGTGAATGGGACATGTAACTTCCTTCTGAACCTCCAGGAGATGGAGGGATGCCAGCCTCACTCATGGTGGACATGGGACCCTCTTCAAAGACGTCGCTGCCCAGAACCCCATGACCTGACACCTGGCCCTCCTCACTGTCCTGCGGCTCCATCTTCACCTGGGCTAGATGCCACAAGGGGGAGCTGTTCCCTGCTGCTACTGTTGAAGACACAAAACACACCAACACTGGATTCATCTGGAGTATTAAAGATTATTCATATAATGCCCTTTTCACAAGATGTAAAATAAGTGTCTGGTGTCCCCAGAGTGTGTATGTGAAGTTTTAGCTTAAAATACCACACAGATATTTTTATATAGCATGTTAAAGTTGTCACTTTTTGAGGATGAGCAAAAACGCACCGGTTTTGTGTCTGTCCCTTTAAATGCAAAAGAGCAGCTGCTCCCGGCACAGGGGGCGGAGCTACAACAGCTTGTGTCATTTTACCTCACACACACATGCACTGAAAATTGTTCAAACCGCAGTCAGACAATGATGGAGAGACTCAAGAAATGACAACATGTAAGCAACAGGACATTTCTGAATGGTTAGTTGGTGAATTTATGTAGCTTTTGTGTAGTTATCTTCTAGTCATTGATTAGCATATTCTGTCTTGATAATCTATTAATCGTGTTCCAGGGGCGGGGTTTATGTAAATATTAGGGTTCATGATGTCACTAACCCAGGAGGAATGTCGAACCAGCCGTTTGTTGTGGTCCTTAAAAAACCATTTCTTTAAAATCAAATATCTCCCTTTGCTTTGAACTTTGAGTGTCATAACTTTACAGATGTTGTTTATGCTCAAACAGCAACATTACACACTAAAGTTAGAAAAGTGACATTATATTCAACCACCCCTTTGACAAACTTTCCGAATGATCCTTGTCTTTAATTCTGACCACTATCCTTGCTGTTTCCAAATGCGTCCCAAATCGCGTACTGTTTGAGTAGTACTACTGTACGTTTGAATTTGAACTTACTTTACGAAAAAAATATGCTCTATATAGCATGAATATGGGTAGTATGAATGGAATTCAGACATACTACACACACAATGTTGTTACTGTCACGTGACCTTCCAGTATCACTTGCGTCGCTTCACTTCCATTCATGAATCCCCTCCCACGGCCTCATGGGATAGTAAAGTGTCCATTGAATGCGCACTTCAGAATCTCTGTGGGAGGAGTAGGCCATCCGGGGACTTTTTGCTACTGTTTTTCAAATGCTACACTATCAACCCAAATAAGTTGATAACTCAATAAATTTGAGGTATAATCAGTTACATCCAAAACTTTTCTTAAACTTAAAAATCTTAACTTAAAAATTAAGCAAGCAGAACATATTTTTATTTTGTACTGCTCTTAACAAGAAATATTTGAGTAAGATAATTCATTCATTCATTTAAGTTAAAATTATCATGTAATCTCAAACTTAAATATTTTTAGCAGGAGTAACTCGGCTAGCTTTAACAAGCTAATTCGGTAAATGCTAAAATCTCAGCCCAGTTTCAGTTAAATTTAAGTTTGACTATATTAAAATAAAGCTCAAAAGAAAAATACATTTCTAAAAACTCATTAAAGTTAATTTGATTGAACTAATTTGTTTAATTTAAGTTTACCCTACTCAAACCAATTCATTTTTTTATTAAATTAAAGGTTTACAATGTATGAATTTGGACATACTACTCTTTTGACATACTGTTTTTCACATACTACATGTAGTGTAGTATTCGATTGCGGATGTGATTTTGTTTTTGGGATCTACTAGAATAAGTTTTCATGCTTTTTCCCCCATATTTCACATTGTTGCAGCATCTCTCTCTCCAGTCTGTCAGTAACGCTGTTTAGTTGTGGTCTCTATGAAGCTCCTCCTTCTGAAAAGTGCAATGTGCTCTGATTGGTCTGTTGTTATTTGTTGATGCCACGCCCCTTACCATAACACACTACTAACTGAATCAGGCCCCGACCCTTTATTTTTAGATAAAACCTTTTTTTTTTTTACAATTTCAATACAACAGCAAAAACTAATACAAGCCTAACTAATGGAAATAAAAAGATAAATTATTGAAAACAAGTAAAGAGTTGGCCATCAGTCCCTCCGCCTCCATGATTACACGATTCTGCCTGCCATCAAAGAATTGAATGTAAAATCAAAGAAACTCCACATTATTTGCGGTAGCTTGAACTTTTGTCTTATTTCTGCAATTATTCCACAAAAAAATGTGTCCCTAAACATGTCCCTGAACAAAACAAACTGTGATTAGTTGCTTTACATGACAGTCAGATGGCCTCTGAGTGTTTCTTGGGCAATGAAAGCTGACCTTCTGCCATCTATAAAGACAAACTATAATGCGTTTAATAAATCGAAGCTCAATATAGATATGAATATCATTAATGGTTGAAACACACTGGTAAGAATGAGAAGATCTGCAGTGACTGCTGCAAGCTAGTGGCAAAATCATTATTTATTATTCAGGAACTACATTTGGAAAAGAAAATATGTTTTCATATGCAAATTTGACCAAATATAAAATTTGAGATAAATGGCTTTACGCTTGACAGCCCGATAATAATTCTCTGCTGATGTGCTGAATGCGGTACCGGAAACGCCTGATCCATAATAAGTAGAATGCCGAAGTAGTTGCACGGACAGTTTTGCTTCAACTCATCCTCTTTAAAGTACCACCTCAACAGCCGCTTGTGTAACAAATTCGACGCCTTCATCAGTAAATTTCAAAGACAATCACGGTCAGACGTCATATTGCCAGCATGAGCAATGTTCCTGTTATGATGCAGAATCCACATGTTGATTTGTGAGGTGTTGTTGACAGATTAAAGGACAATATTTCTGGTGTTGATTCTTTATACTGTGCGGATAGCTCCCGAGTGTCTGTCAGAACAGACAGATTATAAAATATTTGCAGTAGAAAAAAAAAGGCTTCAATGAGATGTTTTGCATGCAATTTTTCTAGTCTAACAAATAATCATTTATTAATGCAGAGTAAGAATCAGCCTCTGAGTCCAAACACCCAGATTGTATTAAAACTCTTTCATTCCATGATTATATGTGGGCTTTGAAATAGTTATAGTAATGTAGACCAAGGGCCAGATTTACTAAACAGGGCAAATTAGCGTGAGAGCACAATCCCAAAAAAAGTGCAGATGGGAGTGGAAAGTTCTGTGTGTGATCTACTGACAACGTGGAAATTAAAAAAACACAGCCGGATCATTTCCATGATGACCAACGCCATCTACCAAGAGCAGCGCAAACTAGCGCCTGGTTAAGACATGCTTTTTTGTGGGTAAATAATGGCACAAATACCAGTAAACTGACTAGCACAAACCTTAGTTAATCACCTTGCGTGATTCATTTAAATACGGTACTCTCCTCCTATACATTTGCATGTGCGCAAATATAACCCTGTCCACTCCTTTACACTGCTAATTTTTCACTGCGTGTCTTTAGTAAATCCTGACAGTAGTTCAAACTGACCCAGCATGCTATGATTTGTTAACATTTTTAGAAAAATTTTTTAGAGCTGGATTTAGTGAAAGGATTAATCGCATCCAAAATAAAAGTTTTTGTTTACATTATATGTGTGTGTACTGTGTATAAATATTTTGTATATATATATATATATATATATATATATAAATACACACACATGCATGTATATATTTAAGAAAAATTTGTTATTTATATATAAAATATTTCTATATTTTATATATAATATACAAATATATATGCAGTATATAAATGCAAATATTTCTCAAATATATACATGCATGTGTGTGTATTTATATATACAAAATATATATACACAGTACACACACATATATTATGTAAACAAACTTTTATTTTGGATGCGATTAATCGTTTCACAGCTCAAATTTTTTATATATATATTCCATGAATTCTTCACAAAAAAAAAAATGTGTTTCTTACCTGCATTAATGTAATTTTAATATTTCTTGATCACAGGATTATTAAAAAAATATATTTTAGTATCACTACCCCGAGAATGCCTAAAGTGGGTCAAATTGACCCGTATTCATATCCTATGGAATTTTGACTCAACACAGTACTTTTGGATACATTTTTGCCAATAATAATATTTATTTTCTTTAAACTTTATGGCTTACTTAAAAATCTGACTTTTTTAGCTCTGAGTCAAGAATTTGCCTCAGAAACCAACCCCGTGTCTGAATACACATATCTGCACTATATGTATGTAGACAGCCTAAAGTAGCTGTGGCGCATGTTAAAAAATGCACCGGGTGCAGATATGTTGAATGAGTTTGTTATAAGCGAGACACTCGTATTCTCTCAAGACAAAGTGTTCGCCTATTCAATTGCTTACTCATAGTCTACGCACAGCAACCCAGACCTTTTATTGAAACTAGCCTACTTTTACCTGGTGAGATATTCTTTCATAAGCACCCAAAATAACTGTATTTACAATGTGTAATGGGGGAGGCACAATGTTGTTTGAAAAATATGCTTTATGTTTGTAATTCTGCTAGATGCCACTAGTGTTGCAGAAATGACATTCTTTACCCTTAAGGGAGTGACTATGAAGTAAAGTATAAATTGCATGGTGATTTAAATGATCATTACCTGAGGTGTGAGGGGAATGTCCTTCCTCCAGTCCTCCAGCCAGTCTTTCACTGGATGTTCCCAGCACACCGATGGGCAGGGCCTGGTCACCTGAGGCCAGATCCGCTTCCGGCTCCTCGCTCAAAGGAAACAAAATGTCACTCACCGGCTCCTCTTTAACCTTTAAGGGTTTGGAATCCTCCAGAGCCTTTTCTGGATTCACGAGTCTCTCGTACTCTTCTGAGAGCTCCTTACTGACCTACAGTCAAAGCAATGTCAATAGATGCTGCATGTATGGTCGTGTAGGTGCTGAAGCTGAAATAAGATTGGAGATATCTCACCTGCAGCATGTAGCTGTGGTAATCTTTGATGCGGACCTGCCAGAAGCGCTGGAGCGCCAGGACGCTGCCAATGCCCACCTCGTGAAACACCTGTTCCACCACATCAGGGAAAGGTGTAGAGCCCCGACAGGCCTCTCTATCAACAGCTACGCGCAGCAACTTGGTGAGCCGCAGGTAGTGTTCGTGAACCATATCGGTCAAAGTCTCCAACACGCTCTCATTGGCCGACTCGAATCCAGCATGAGCGAGCACTGTGGCGACCGACTGGTACAGGAGCTGGCGGCAGGACAGCCAGCTCAACTCAGTGACTGGCTCACCTTTACCTCTAAAAAGAGGGAAATGTGGAGAAGTTTGGAAAACAGGTGAAAGATAGAGAGGACAAGACACCTAATTAGGAATCACAGGACAAAAAAAAGTTTGGACCTTTTCTAAATAAACTTTTCTAAGACCTTTTTTTTTTAATAGCTGATGATATCTAGAGAATAGTTTTATGAAGATACATGTAAATGTGGGCTTTGAGGTTGTAGGCCTTATAGACAGACAAGGGTCAAGAATGTATAACAGTGTTGAAGATTTTAAATTTGTAATATTTCAGAATATAAGTCGAATTCTAAGAAATGTTGCATTCATGTTGGTTTCATATGCGTTTGGTAAACAATTTTTTTTAAGTCTATATTTTTAGTCTAAAAATATCATGTGGTGTAAACCAGGGCCTAAAATGAACACTAGCCAAGTGCCAAATAAGAGTAAAAATCAGCATTGGCGAGTATGTGAAACTCTTGCGTCTTAAGGTCCTTGCACACTGAGTCTGAAATTATCGAATTATCGACATTTTTGCATGTTAAAAAATAAATACGACCTCACGTTGTGTCAATCTTGTTTACACACTGCGTCCTTCAGAGCCACCGAATGAAGAATACGCACACGACATTTTCTAACTCCGTGTGCAAGGACCTTTAATGTGCTTAAATTGTCAAATACACATAAGCTTTACATAAACAGTCATTTCTATCTTAAGTGGATGTAAACGGATGTGTGTCAGTATATTAGATCTGTGCATGAGCTCTTAAAGTGACAGTAGCCTAATATCACTGCTCTTGATTGAATAAATTTTGTAGCTTTAAGAATTAGTGTATATTTAATTCATACAGTGAAGTCTATGTAATCTTTTATTTTTACATTTGTTTATTCAATTTCTTACTTAATAATAATAATAATAATAACCTTTATTTTCTATAGCGCCTTTAAATGTAGATCTCAAAGCGCTGTACAAAAACAATTAAAAATACAAAGATACACCACACAAATAAGCACAATACACTGTAAAACAGACATACAAATAAATCAATTAAAAGCTAACCTAAAAAAATAGGTCTTAAGCTTAGACTTAAAAATACCAAGAGATTTAGCTTGCCTTATCTCAATCGGAAGAGAATTCCAGAGCTTTGGAGCCAATGAAGAAAACGCCCTATCTCCAATTGTTTTTAAACGAGTTGAAGGAACAGTTAAAAGAGCAGTTTCCGAAGAACGAAGATTACGTTTTGGAGAATATGGAGTTAAAAGCTCGGTCAAGTATTCAGGTGCCAAACCATGTAGTGACTTGTATGTAAGCATTAAAATTTTAAAATCCACCCTAAAACGAATGGGAAGCCAGTGCAACGACTCCAAAACGGGAGTAATATGGTCTCGTATATTACATCTAGAGAGAATTCTGGCAGCAGAATTTTGCAACACCTGCATTCTGTTTAAGGTAGCTTTTGATACGCCAGCTAACAAGGCATTACAGTAATCAATACGCGAAAACACAAAGGTGTTTATCAATCTCTCAGCAACGGTAAACGATAGCATCGGACGCAATCTTGCAATATTTCTAAGATGGAAATATGAAATCTTTACAGTATTCAAAACATGAGGCTCAAATGATAGATTCGCATCATATATTACACCTAGATTCCTCAATTTTGTTTTAAACTCCACATTTGAGCCATCAAGTATAAGAGTAGCCGGCTCTGCTTTGCGTAGTTGGTGGGGTGAACCAACAAGCATAATCTCTGTCTTTTCACTGTTAAGACAGAGAAAATTATCTGTCATCCATTCTTTCATTTTAGAAATACACTCAGAAATAAAATTAACAGGCACAATTTCATTAGGTCTAAAATGAATATAGATCTGAGTATCATCTGCATAAAAGTGAAATTTTAGACCTAGTGATCTCAAAAGCTGGCCAAGAGGATAAACATAAATATTAAAAAGAAGAGGGCCCAAAATTGACCCCTGGGGTACACCAGACCGCACAACATTAACCTCATGCTTGAATGTACTTGAATGCTACGGTTACAGTAAATGTACCTACTGTGGCATGTGCACTGTTTATTCTGTTATATATCTTGTATCGTATATGTGTTATTTGCATCTTTGTTCTTATTTTTAATAAGATTTTATTTTGGACGTATCACCCTAAATGGTCACCCTTTGGCCTAAATGGTCTCTAATTCTTTTTTATTTTGTCTTTTGTTACCTTGTAAAGCTACATTTTTAAAATAGGGAAGTTAGAGTGTGGTGACTTGCAACATAGTCTTAAAAACCAACATGAAAAATAATCATGATAAGATTGTGGACCGTGATCCTGTCTGAAAAAAATTGTGATATATTGTTTAAAAATTTTGCCCAATATACAAGGTAAAGGGATTTTTAAAAACATTATGAATTAATATTTAACTCTAAATAAATAAATTAATATTAGTTTCTGGGTAGTTGCATTACATGAGATTGTACATGAAAAAGTTACAATTAACTGTTACAGTTACAATAAAAAGTTACAATTAAGTGATATTTTAAGAGACGTATTGACCTGGACACTCTCTATGAAATAATTTCCTGTTTTAAGTTTTGCTACATAATTTGTTTTCTAAGAAATAATACAATTCTGCATAATAAGGTTCTCATTAAATTAATTTCATTCGTTTAATGAGGCTTTTTACTTAATTATGATAGCAGGGCGGTTGCATCACCCAGACATTTTTACTTTACGCACCCATGGTTAGTTTTTCATTTAAACATCAAGTTTTAAATGATCATTGTTTAACTAATATTGCATGTATTTGTTAGCTACTGACAGTTATTTGCAATGTAATGTTTTAATATTGTGTGCACCTGACCGGGGACTGCAGATGGCATTAGCTAACTCTGGTACAAAACATCTTCTCATAAGATTAATGTATTTTGTACATTGTCCCTGACAAATAAACAAATAAAATAAAATAAATAAATAAAAATCAAATGTCATTCAAAATTATTTTTTAATGCAGACGTGTTCACCCTACAAGAGGTGCAAGTATGAGTTTAATTTTAATGGACCTTTAATATTTTTAGAAAAAACAATATACATGATGATCTACTGACGTACTTGTAGAAGTCGCTCTCTGGGTCACTATGGCGTAGCTGGAATGGATGTCGAGGAGCTTTACTATCCAGTGGAAGCAGATCATCAGGTACAGTGGGTGTGACAGGGCGAGGAGGTAGAGCATCCACATCCTCAGGTTTGAAGACACCCTGGGCATCTAGTAATGTGGACAGAGGCTGCTGGCCCTGCTGGGCAGCAGCAATGAGACTCCGGAGACGCCGGGCATGCTGGCTCAGCTGCACGGTGTGGATTGTGAGGCTGCAGGGCTCTGAGGGGATGTCCAGCATGGTGGTGGGACGTGGACGCTGGGCAGAAGGTTGGTGCAGGGGAGGGTCCTGCATCTCCACCTGCCGGAACTCGCGCTGCAGAAGGTCGAAAGAACTGCGGCCCGAGGGAGCCGAAGCCACTGGGAGCTCGCCCCAATAACGCATCATCTTCACACAGTGCTGCTTTTGGCAGTGGTGCAATTCTTGAGGACAATATGAAACACAAGTGAGCAAGCAATTTTATTTTATAGCACAATTTCAGACGTTGTCCCAAAGTGCTTTACAACAACGATGACATTAAAACTAAAACTAAAAACATTAAAATTAAAAATAAAGTGTTTGTTGCACTGCCTTTATTTTATGCTAATTGTAAAAAAATATATATATAAGTATATTGAAACCATCAATGGTTCTCGTTAGATTGTCAGACAGTCACAAACAAACTCAAAAGTAAAAGAACAAAAAATATAAGTTAATGGTCCTAAAAATATGATTCATTTACTTTATCAATTTTTCTTTTGGACATGTTCTTCATGAGATTCCCTTTCAGTACTAAAGATTACAGTAATGTCAATACTGATATGCTATAATATGCACATTTAAAACGTTGTATTTATTTATTTTACAAACTTTCATTCTTTCATGTATTTAAAGACTTTTTGAATTGACACTACACAACAGACGCCCTGTAGACTCTTATGTTTAATGTAACAATTATAAAGCCTAATCATCAGAAAACAAACTGCTTGCTTTACCTTTTATGAGCAGATGATCATCATAACGATGAAAAATAGCAAAATAGTGCAATATATGTCATTTATTTTCAGTTTCGACACAAACAACATAGAACCGATTAGCGGCTGCCAGGTACAACACTAAAATATTTCCGTGGAAAATGTAAATAGTTCCTAGACATTGGAGATAACAGATACGAATTTAAGATGTTAAATTGTACATATATATGTGCGTGACAGATAATTATTATACATCCACATTAACATATTCTGATACATTTCTTTTTATGAACAAAATAAGATTTTTTTGTAAGAATAAAATTTGTTCAAGAGTACAGGAACGGAATCATTAAAGTGTTACACCAAACACACCATGTCGGTTACTGAACACACGATGGAGTCTGAACGCAGCGGGCAAATAGAAAATAATCAAACTGAAATAGAAACAGAGACGAGTTTGGACCTTACCTGTGATACCAAACAGCACATCACCAGCACTAATGAAAACACAGATGATCCTTTTAAGAAACCGGTTATTTTCGCGGCTCCATCTCTCACGGTTAGGAAACCAGGAGGATCAAACTCAACCAAGAAACTCGCTGAAGAATTAAAATCAGAGAATAACAACACACATCTTAATACTAAACACCAGCCGACAGACACTCAAACAGACCCGTCCGATCATCCATCATCCGAGAGAGCTGATGCACAGAAGGTGGGTCATTGACAAATACAAATCATTTAACAATGTGTTTAACGTTAACGTTAAACCAATTTCGTTTGTTAAATAACATTTCATAGTGTTTAAATTCATATTGTGACTATTTTTATGTCAGGCGGTGCAACCAAATATTTGAATGAATGTATGTATACTGTAGTTGTACCACCTGACATGGAAAGTGTATCAACCTTCCCATAACTGTTACTTGAAATGAGCAGTTTTTACTAGTAACAGTTATTGGAGACAATGGAGAGAGATCTACTAACCTTTTCACTCTGCCACAAGGATTAGTATCATGTTTACTGTTATTACATAGATAATAATTATATTTATACAATAAGAGCCATGTTTGCAGTTGTCACCCTGACAAAAAGTTGTTCAATTATCTCAACAGCTTTAATACTACTGATATATAGAAAAATGTTTATATGAAAGGTTTCAAACCTAAAATTATGCTATAATAGTTTACATTTTTTCGTTATTAGGACACCTTATTAAATCGTTTTCTGAATCTGTTCATTTGTCCGGACCGTTGCACCACCTGACATCTTGGGGGTTTAAGATAACGAAACATAGAAATGATGTGTATTATTTAAATATACTAAAAATGAATTCAAACTAAATAGGTTTTATAGAATAAGTGATATACAGTACCCGGTCAAAAGTTTGAAACATTACCATTTCTAATGTTTTTGGAAGAAGTCTCTTATGATCATCAAGGATGCATTTATTTAATACAGAAGAAAAACGGTAATATTGTGAAATATTCTTACAATTTCAAATAATGGTTTTCTATTTTAATGTACTTTCAAATATCATTTATTTCTGTGATGCAAATCTGAATTTTCATCAGCCATTACTCCAGTCTTCAGTGTCACATGATCCTTCAGAATTCATTCTAATATGCTGATTTATTATCAATGTTGGAAATAGTTGATCTTATTAGTTTAAAAGGAAATAATGCACTTGGACACAAAAAGATGCATGTCATGTCATTGACCCAGGTCCAGCCCAAACCAAAAGACACCAGACCCAAGATCACTGCCAATCTACCTCCGGCGGGCAAGTTTCCTCCTGTCCCGTACACCGAGCCCCCGTGGGGATCTGTTCCTGACATCAGCTACTCGTTCGAGCTGCTGAAAAACGGGGCGATACTAGACGCGGTCCCGCTGACCCAGAGGAGTTACTTCGTGGTGGGTCGGCTGCCGGTGTGTGACGTGTCTCTGGAGCATCCGTCCATCTCCCGCTATCACGCCGTGGTTCAGTACCGGGGCACAGCCGGGCAGGACGGCGGCGTGGGAGAGGACACGGGCTTCTATGCCTATGATCTGGGCAGCACTCATGGGACTTTTGTGAATAAGAACAAAATACCCGCTAAAACATACATAAGGCTCCGAGTGGGACATGTTTTAAAGTTCGGGGGAAGCACGAGACTCTTTATTCTGCAGGTATGTATTTCTTAAAGGGATAGTTCACACAAAAAGGAAAATTCTGTCATCATTTACTCACCCTCAAGTTGTTCCAAACCTGTATGAGTTTCTTTCTTCTGCTGAACACAAAAGAAGATATTTGGATGAATGTCAGTAACCAGACAGTTGATGGTAGCCATAAAAATAAAATAAAAATACTATTGAAATCAATGGGGCATCAACTGTTTGGGATAGCTAAACAATATTTTAAAAGCTTCTTACACTGTTTAAAAGAAATCATAGATATTTGTTTTAAGTGTTATTGGTCTACTTTGATATTTACCATGATACTGAATGATTACCAGATTAATTCACCAAGGTACTGACATCTTACTTGTTCATAAATGGTATTTTTTGTGGCTTTACAATAGTAATGTAGCTTCAGTAATACGGTTCCACCAGAAACCGCAGTTACCAATATTATGTTATATTTTTGTAACTAAAAGTCCAGCAGTTAATGAAGTTCTGAAATTATTATTTTTTTATGTACACTAACTAACTAATAATTGGTTGACCTGATAATTATTATATTTTATTATTTTTAGTTAAGTAAATAACGTTACCAATATTCATAATATATTTATCTCATGCTCGAACGTGAACATCAATTATACCAGATTACGTGTTTTCCCAGGGTCCAGAGTTTGACGAAGAAGCAGAATCTGAACTGACGGTGACAGAGCTCAGAGAACGTGCTAGAAAACAGAAAGAAGCGCTGGAGAAGAGGATGCTGGGTGATGGCTCAGATGAGGAGGAAGAGAAGGAGGAGAGTGAATCCAGTGCCACAACCAGAAGCTCCTCAGAAGATACCGGCTGCTCGTGGGGAATGGGTAATGATCAGAACTTCTCAATCCATTATAACTACCTGCCTGTTTGTTGCGAACTTACACTGTGTCTTTGTTATTTTGTTTAGATGAAGAGGCCGTGCCAGAAGAGGATGAGAATGAGGAGAATCCATTTGCCACAGAATTCCAGGAGGATCAGGAAGCAGCTTACTTAAAAGATCCTAAAAAGGCCTTGCAGGGCTTCTATGATAGAGAAGGTAAAAATATGAACTTAAGGGTGTATTCACACCTCCCTTGTTTGGTTCGATTGAATCGAACTCAAGTTCTCAACTCTGGTACAGTTTGTTTACGGTGTGAACATGAACCGACCCAATTGCAAAAAGCACTGTACCTTTTTTGACAGGGTCAATGATCGGATGGTGCAACGGATCGCAGTTGATCTGTGCATACGGGCCAGCTGTCCCACTGTTCGACACGCATGTGATTCGCGGATTAACTACTAAATTTAACCATCATAGACTGAACTTTTATAATTTGGATGTGTTTTGTCTTGCCAATTTACACATTCAAACTATTTTAAATGCAGAAGAGGCTAAAATCGGGACTCACGTGTTATCTGTGACCACAGCCGCACACAGAGAGAGAGAGGGGCGCGTTATAGCACTCGAACACCGAATTGATTCCTCTTTTGCATTTCTTTAAGATGGACTCGTCCTAAATTCTCTGCAAGTATTCTCTCGGTTGTCATAGTTGAAAAATAAACCAGATGTTTGTCATTTTTTCTCGGCCCGAGCAGAAACCCAATATTCCTACTGTTGTCTGTGTCGTTAATGTTAATAAAACAACACAATACAGCTTTAACAAAGATTAAACTATATATTTCATTTCTACAGTGAACAAATAGTGTTTTTACATTTAGGCTTAATTATTCATTTCTGTACCGGAATTAGACTTTGTAACTTTGATATTTCGTATTCATCTCTGCTTGTAATTTGTGTATTTGTTCTTATTTTATTACTAATGTTAGAACTTTCTCAATGAAGAGCATGCTTTCTCCGCCATAGAAATACATCCTAAGTTAGACTAAGGGGCTGTTTACACAACATGACTTTCTACTTAAAACAGAAAACCGTTCTGTTGGCCGTTCATTTTCACGACAGCCACGTTTTGCAGGCCTGGACGAGTTGCAAACTTTTGAAAACGATACTGTTACCGTCTCCGTGTAAACTACAAAATGTATGCGTATAACGTGTTCAGTCTGATATTCAACATCAAGTGATATTGCCAACAACTGGCCTGACAGCAGAATACAGTGTTTTTAGTCGTTTTCGTGGATCCGAGTGAACGGGGATTGTCGTCTGTACTCTAAATTTCTCAAAAACATGCAAAGGAAACACGTTTCCGTATTTAGTGCATCGTTGTTGTGTAAATGTAATAAATGTCTTTACCACACACATCTGTGAAGTCACATACATGTTTATTTTCATTGCAGGAGAAGAACTAGAGTTTGAATATGAGGAGAAAGGCCATGGCTCTTGGCTCTGCAGAATTAAGTAATCACTTCTTCTCTATTTGTAGCCAAACCACATTTGCACCTTTTTTGGTTTTCTAAGAGTTTAGCACCAGCTCAGTGTTCAGTGGCTATACAATTTCCACTTATTAATAAATGATACAGTTGATTTTGATGACATTTATTTGGATGTTTATATGTTATATTTCTGTGTTTTAGGTTGCCGGTGGATGATGCCATGGGCAGGCAGCTGATGTCTGAGGTGACCCACACAGGGAAGAAGAAAGACGCTGCCGTCCAGTGCTGTTTAGAGGCCTGCCGGATCCTGGAGGCTCGAGGTCTTCTGAGACAGGAAGCAGGTAAGCTTGTATTTTAATTTTAATTTTAATTTGATTTTTACATTGAAGACCTACTCAATTGCTGTAGTATTTCTTACCTGAATATTACTTTTAGACCTACCTGAAAAAATATATTTCATTTGTATCTTTATTCTATTCTATTTATTTGTACTATCATTTGAAAATGTAAAAAATGTAATAAAATAAGAACAAATAAACAAACTACAGACTAAGTATGAAATCAAGCTCTTTGCAACAAAATGACCCCATTGTAAAAACACAAATACATTGAGTGAGCAAACATTTAGGAGATATAATTGTAAGGGAAATTGATCAATGTTTATATGTGAATAAAAGCCTCAATTCAAATCTGTTCGTCATATAAAGCGATAATGTCTCTTCATAAGACTTGGATTAAACCGCTCCATTCATATGGATTTCTGTTACGTGTGTCTTGTACTTTTTGAAGCTTGAAAATATTGATTTCCTAGACTTTCAATGGATGGACAAAAATGATGAGATCATTTGAAAACGATATCATATTGCTATTCTTCAAGGTATTGTATCGAAATTCCAGTATTGTGAAACTCTGCTTGCAGATCGCATGTGAAGGCCCTCTCAGCCTGCGCTCTTTACAGTTTCATAATCAAAACTGAACTAGATATGTCTTTAAAAACCTGTAAAAATGCTGACAGGTCAATAGACTTTTTTGACCTCATGTTACCCACTCTCTTTACAGTGTCCCGCAAACGCAAGAAGAAGAACTGGGAAGATGAAGATTTTTATGACAGTGATGATGACACATTCCTTGACCGGACAGGTGTGGTGGAGAAGAAGAGGAAGGAGCGCATGAAGAAGGCCGGAAAGATTCAGGAGCGTCCTGATACGTATGAATCGCTGGTAAAGAATATTTCTTTTGTGATTATTATTATTACCCTGTGTGTGCTGGACATGGTATTGATGTAATGTGTATTCTTTCTTAGCTAGCCAAACTGGCCAAGGTTGAAAAAGAGCTGGCTGACACTGAGAAGAGGCTCAGTTCCTCTGGGAAAGGTGAGGAGGGGAAAGTCTGTTTTTACTCCACAGTTTTTGTCACGTGTAAGTTTACACTTCCTGTTTGTTGTCCTCGTTCAGGCGGCTCCAGTTCTTCCACAGAGGATTCTCTGGATGCGTTCATGAGCGCAGTACGGAGTGAGGTGGCTCTGGATGGGGTGGAGAGAAAGAAGCTTCATTTACATGTAGCTGAGCTGAAGAAGGAAGGTCAGAGACTGCGCAAGCTAGCGGATCTGGCTAAACCTACCCAGATGCCCTCATTACAGCCCGGCGGGTGAGCTGTGTGGCCATTTCTATATCTACTATGTATTCGGACTAGAGGTCGACCGATTCATCGGTTTTGCCGATTAATCGGCACCGATTGTTGACTGGTGGAACTATCGTTATCGGCAAAAATATATACCGATAGTTTTTCCTGGTTGCGTCCATTGCTGGAGCGGCTGAGAAGCGCGCGCTGTCATTCATTACACATGAGAGCTGAGAAGGGTCTGCTGGCATGATGCAGTACAAGAGC
The DNA here is from genome assembly GCF_949152265.1 of Phoxinus phoxinus. Taxonomy (NCBI): domain Eukaryota; kingdom Metazoa; phylum Chordata; class Actinopteri; order Cypriniformes; family Leuciscidae; genus Phoxinus; species Phoxinus phoxinus. The sequence goes on from NC_136888.1 coordinate 32,458,683, forward strand.
GGCCTCTAGAGGTGTAATAAAAACTCGTGCCTCGTGTTGTTTATTTCGACACGTGATTCTGCGTGCTGCACTGAGAGCACATGCTGCGGGAGAGCGCTGACATCAGATGCGCGTTTAAAGCACCGACAGCTCAAATGTATGTATACAGTACATTGTCATATCATTATAAAGTGATACATTTGTTGACTAAATGCTGCATTAGTAGAGAAAGAACAGCACACCAGTATGTTTGTTTGCCTTAGAGGCTGAGAGGACGCTAACATTAGTAGTACCTCAAGCGGTTAAAACACTGACAAACATAAACGTAAGTCCGACCCGAATGTTTAATGTCACAATTGTTACCTCTATATTTGCATTAGTTCATATCCAGCTGGTCACTTTTATGCATTAAATATGCAGAGAAGTTGCATATTTAAAGCTAGAGACGTAAGCAAACTGATATGTTCATACAGCCGACAGAAACATAAACGAATCAGAAAAGCATTCGATTTCGGTTATTTATTTTTTTCATCTTCACTTTAATACAAATTTTGTTACTTTTTTATTAATTAAGTTGGCTTGAAAAGAACAGTTAAATAGTTAAATTTTGAATGTAACTGGTTTTATTTGTTATTTAGAGTATTACTTTGTTTCAGTTTGAATGAATGTCTTTTATTGACTTAAATATTTATTCACATTTATATATTTATTTCATTTAGCATGTTTTCATGGTTCAATACAGTTTTTTTTATTTTTATAATAAAGTTCAGCACTGTTTTACTTGGAGTGTTATGTTTGTTTTTATCCAGTATCAATTTTAAAAACTATCGGTTCATTAATCGGTTATCGGCAAGTATGGCCCAACCTAGCTATCGTTATCGGTAAAATCCACTATCGGTCGACCTCTAATTCGGACATACTACTCTGTTGGCGTGCGTTTTTTCACACACTACACAGTAGGGAAGTAACGCGTACTACACAGTAGGGAAGTAACGCATAATACACAGAAGGGAAGTATCGCATACTACACAGAAGGGAAGTATCGCATACTACACAGAAGGGAAGTATCGCATACTACACAGAAGGGAAGTATCGCGTACTACACAGAAGGGAAGTATCGCATAATACACAGAAGGGAAGTATCGCGTACTACACAGAAGGGAAGTATCGCATACTACACAGTAGGGAAGTATCGCATACTACACAGTAGGGAAGTATCGCGTACTACACAGAAGGGAAGTATCGCATAATACACAGAAGGGAAGTAACGCATAATACACAGAAGGGAAGTATCGCATACTACACAGAAGGGAAGTATCGCATAATACACAGAAGGGAAGTATCGCGTACTACACAGTAGGGAAGTATCGCATACTACACAGTAGGGAAGTATCGCATACTACACAGAAGGGAAGTATCGCGTACTACACAGAAGGGAAGTATCGCGTACTACACAGAAGGGAAGTATCGCGTACTACACAGAAGGGAAGTATCGCGTACTACACAGAAGGGAAGTATCGCGTACTACACAGAAGGGAAGTATCGCATAATACACAGAAGGGAAGTATCGCGTACTACATAGTAGGGAAGTATCGCATACTACACAGAAGGGAAGTATCGCATAATACACAGAAGGGAAGTATCGCATACTACACAGAAGGGAAGTATCGCATACTACACAGTAGGGAAGTATCGCATACTACACAGAAGGGAAGTATCGCATACTACACAGAAGGGAAGTATCGCATACTACACAGAAGGGAAGTATCGCATACTACACAGTAGGGAAGTATCGCATACTACACAGTAGGGAAGTATCACATACTACACAGTAGGGAAGTATAAGTATTCGGGAAAAACACGTAATTTGAGAGAAAAAAAATTAAACTGATGTCATAGGGCCCTAAATGTGTGAATATTTTTATTTTTACAGTAGTCAGTCCACGGACTCGGAGAAACCTAAGAAGTTATCTCTACCTTTGTTTGGAGCCATGAAAGGAGGGAATAAATTCAAACTGAAGACTGGAACAATAGGAGTGAGTCTTTCCAAATTGAAATAAAAACAATAGATGTGCAATTACCTTCACATGATTAAAATGAGTATTAAATCTCTCTCTCTCTCTCTCTCTCTCTCTCTCTCAGGCGTTACCCCCAAAGCGAGCCAATCTGCCTCCTGAGCTCTTCAATATGAAGGAACTGCCCCCTGGTGGTGAGAAAGAGGAAGAAGAAGAAGAGGAGGAGGAGGAGGAAAGCAACAAGACTGAGGCTATCACAGATGGTGACATGGAGGTTATTCAGTCTGCAGAGATGGCCAGCTCAGACAGCGCACACCACACTAATGGTTAGACCTTGACCAACATGACTACCCTCTGCCTTAACACTGGGTACTTAGGAATGTGTTCGAAATTTCTAAATTACTAATGCTAGATTTGCAGTGTAGACTGTTTAGTGTAATTCTATATCTGACCACAAGCAGGCAGTGTTGTGCTACTCAAAATGAGTTAAATGTGTGTTATTTGTTGTCTACCTTTGAGGTTTGTTCACAGAATCTAACTCAACTTCCACATTGGACAAAATCTAAGTTAACCTGTAATCCTTTGTTTCACAGCTAATATGTATTTACTAAAATATTTCTATTTGTGTGTCTAGAGAAAGAAGACCTTGAGGACCAGCCTGCTAAGATAGTTACATCTGATGATAAAGAGAAATATAAGTCATCCCATCTTCAAAAAAACAAAAGTGACTCTGCTCCAAAAGGTAGAAAATCACATATTTTGGGGCATAAATGTGAAGTTTCTTCCATTGGTCCATTGATTGCTGTTGCATTTGGTGCTTCTAACTTCACTTTAAATGAATAATAATGGTTGACAGTTATCTGATGCACTTCCCATATGATATCCCAGCAGAAGGAGTAGACCATGATGTCTCAAATGTCCAGAGTACAAAGACAAGTACAAAGAAGAAAGTTATTGGCCCAGGCAGGGTGAGTATTTATGTAAATGACTCAACTCAAGACATAAGATATGCATCCAAAGATTATTTAACTAAAGTGATAAAAATATACCACAAAAATAGTGACCCACAAAATATCAAACAAAGTGGCATTTATTTAAAAGAAACAAACTGAAGAACACTTTTCAAGCTAACATTTTACAAAAAAATATTAGATATAAACTTCTAAAACTACTAATATACTGTTATAAATTAAGAAAAAAAGCATTTGGACATTTTCTGTTTGTCAGACAAGATGTTCATGGTTAATATGATTAATTATTTGGTCACTATGCAAGCTAGAATAGCTTTTGAACTTTATATTCATTGAAGAATCCTGAAAAAAGAAATGTATCTTGATTTCAACGAACAACTGTTGCTAAAAACAAGAAATGTTTCCTGAGCAGCCAAATCCGCATATTATACTGATTTCTGAAGGATCATGTGACCCTGAAGACTGGAGGAATGATGCTGAAAATTCAGCTCTACGTCACTGGAATAAATTACACTTTAAAATATATATTTGTTTTATATATTACTGATTTAACATGGTCACTGCTAGCTGGAATAAGTGTGCAAATACTTTTTTGGATCCACTGTATGGATGAATCTGAACTAGTAAAAACGGTCTGTAGCTTACAGGTGAAACTCGAAAAATGAGAATATCGTGCAAAAGTTCATTTATTTCAGTAATTCAACTTAAAAGGTGAAACTAATATATTATATAGACTCATTACATGCAAAGTGAGATATTTCAAGCTTTCATTTGTTATCATTTTGATGATTATGGCTTACAGCTTATGAAACCTTTTCACAATATTTCTAATTTTGAATTTGGGGTTTTCATAAGCTGTAAGCCATAATCATCAAAATTATAATAAATAAAGGCTTAAAATAAAGGCTTGAGTCTATATAATATATTAGTTTCACCTTTTAAGTTGAATTACTGAAATAAATGAACTTTTGCACCATATTCTCATTTTTCGAGTTTCATCTATACAGTAGTTATGTTTCCATCCACCTATTTATATGCACATTTTGGGATATCACGAACATTTGTTTTTGGTTTGATCATTCTGAAATGCCCGAGTCAAAGTCTGTCATAAGAATAATTTGCCATAATGACATTCATAAACACACAGCATCTGAACACAAGAGAACATGACAGCGTTTATTGAGTTTCTTCTGCCGCTCTGAGACGCAAGTCATTTATGATGGAGGAAAAAAAGAGCCACAGTTTCTTCCCCGATTGCAGCAACCTCCATTTTTATTACAAATATGTTGCGCCAATTTCCCAAGAAGTGACGATTTTGTTCTCTTGAACACATGGGAAGGAAACGCTGCTCCAATTTTGTCCATAAGTTGATTTCACAACATTGGATTGAAAGTTGGTTTTCCTGTGCCCTGATATTTCTCTATTTCCAGCCTCCTGGGACCATGTCCAAGCAATACCCAGAGGATGACCCGGACTACTGCGTTTGGCTTCCTCCATCAGGTACAAAGCTTCCCTTCTTCATCTCTGCAGGCTGTGATATTATTAAGTCATATGAAACCATATATAGAAATCAAGAAAATCAAGTATTCTTGGCACTTTCATCTCAGTTTACAGGCCCTCGCTGAATACTACACATTATTTTCAGCGATTATTAGCTTTTTTGATCTTAGGATATTTCATACAAAGTTCTAACATTTCAGAGGATTAGAGACTTTGCATTGTGGGAAAACACATTAATACCTGGCCAAAGAGTTTACTTTAAAGTCACAGGGTTATTACAAGATAAGGTTCTCTATATTTATTTATTTTCTTCTTTTTTTTGTCCAGTTTCTGCCAGAATCCACTTTTATTCAGCAAGGACACATACTTTTTTATTTTTTAAAGGGACAGTACAATATCCTTTGTTATATTCCATAATGCTTTGTGTGTGAATCCTTTCTTGTTGACAGAATATTAGAATAATATTAGATTTTATTGACATTTAAAGAATATTCAGAAAATCTAACTATTTACATTCTTGATAAATGTCCCTAATGGATAGAAATAAGGGGATCACTTTACAATATAAGGTTCATTAGTTAATGCATTAACTAACATTTAACTAATAATGAGCTACACGTCACATTTCTTACAGCATTTATTAATTTTTGATCATCTTAGCTAATAAAAATACAGCTGTTCATTGTTAGATCAGGTCCATTAAATAATATAATTTATTGTAAATGTTAAAATTAACATCAACTAAGATTAATGAATACTATTTTCATTGTTAGATCATGTTAACTAATACACAGGTAACAAATGTTAACAAAATCACCTTATTGTAAACCAAATAAAGTCCTGTCCTACATTAGTTTGCTTTAAATTATGAAAGTTAAGTACATTGCAAATGCTATTTTATTTCTTTAACCAGACACACGGGTGAAACTCGGAAAATGAGAATATTGTGCAAAAGTTAATTTATTTTAGTGATTCAACTTAAAAGGTGAATCTAATATATTATATAGACTCATTACATGCAAAGTGAGATATTTAAAGCCTTAATTTGTTATAATTTTTATGATTATGGCTCCAAAATTTGAATTTTGTGAAAAGGTTTTCATAAGCTGCAAGCCATAATCATCAAAATTATAACAAATAAAGGCTTGAAATATCTCACTTTGCAAGTAATGAGTCTATATAATACATTAGATTCACCTTTTAAGTTGAATTACTGAAATAAATGAACTAATACTCTCATTTTCCGAGTTGCACCGGTACATGCGGGTGAAACTAAGACATGATTGTATCCTGTGTGTGTTTTGAACAGGTCAGACTGGTGACGGTCGGACACATCTGAACGATAAGTACGGATACTAAACACAGAAAGTGAAGACTTCCTCACTCAAATGGAGTCAGCCCAACCGTTCATCTTAGTCTTTGGGAGTGGGCAGATTTTCTCTGTGTCCTATTTCCCAACTTTACACTTCATCTGCAAACAAGGAACGTCGTGACTCGAGTAGCTCAGATGAGCTGAGATGTTTCTAGCACTTGGTAATGGAAACTGCTTAGTCTTGTGACTGATTTTCACTTCCCTTCGCCCAATTTTCATTAAAATGCAGTCGTTTTCCACACGTGCTTTGGGGCCAAGTTGCCAAGTATAGTTTTGAAGTGGAGACTGCTTACGGTTTGGGGAAGGATTGTTTTGATAGGCACTTGCTGACTGGTTCTTCTCCACGCTAGCATAACAAACTGTTTTTGTGGTCATGAAAATGAATAGTTTATGAATATATGGTTTTGACATTGCGTTCGCTTCAGATGCATCATGCCAGTCTCTTATGTTGAAGCACTGCTGTTGTTGACAAATCTCTCTTCACGGCTTGCTGTTCTGGGATCGTTTGACCAGCCTCAGGCGGGTTCGGTAAACACTCGATCCGCTGTTCTGGGTCGCTCTCTGAGTAACGGCGGACTCCCTCCTCCGTTCGGCTCCGTATGGCGAGCGAGCGCTCCTGTTGGATGCGCTTCTCTTGAGAGAGAGCCGGCTTTACCAGCCATCTGGACACTTGCTTGGCATTCTAGGATTGGGAGCAAGCTGTTAATGAATCAGTCTGTGTGTGTGTGAGAGCTCTGTGTACATTATTTGTGTGTGTGTGTATTCGCTTCTCTTGATATTAATGAAGAGTGACTCAGTGTTGGTGATGTGTTGGCGTGTCCAAGGAAGGATTAGGTCCCCCACGTTCGCTACTACGCGCTGGTCTCTCCCTCTGTTTATCCAACTCTTTTAATGCTCTTGAGTTCTCCATTGTTTGGAGAGCATGATTTGTCGCATACAATATGTGTATTTTGTTATGTATATTTTGTACAATAAACAACTTTTCCTGTGTCTCGTCAACATGGGGGCTTGTGTTGAATGTTTGGGTCATAAAGTTGTGATCAAATGATCATCATGATCTACTTTTCTGTATGATGTGTTGTACACAATCTGCTACATGCCTTCTGATTGATAGTTTATACATTTTTAGCAAGTAAAAGGCCTTTTAGTATGATTCTAACATGTAGTGTACAGGGCTTGACATTAACCTTTTTGCTCCGCAGCCACTGTGGCGAGTGGTTTTCTAAAGTTACTAGCCACTCTGCATTTTCACTGGCCACAATTTTGACAGCAATACCATGTGACCCTGGACCACAAAGCCAGTCACATGGGTCAATTATTTTTAATTGAGATGTATACATCATATGAAAGCTGAATAAATAAGCTTCCCATTGATGTGTGGTTAGTTATGATAGGACAATATTTGGCTGAGATACAACTATTGAAAATCTGGAATCTGAGGGTGAAAAAAATGTAAACATTGAGAAAATCTCCTTTAAAGTTGTGCATTTATGTTCACGATTGTGCTGCATTCACTCACAAAAATACATGTTTTATATATTTACGGTAGGAAATTTACACAATATCTTCATGGAACGTGATCTTTACTTAATATCCTAATGATTTTTGGCATAAAAGAAAAATGGATAATTTTGACCCATACAATTTATAGTTGGCTATTGCCACCGATATACCCATGCGACTCGAGACTGGTTTTGTGATCCAGGGTAATATACAGGTATTTTTAATAATATCTTATAATTTCGCAGCAGATATATTAGACTTCTGTCACTTTAAAACCAAATACACTGATCCATTACACCGTTTTCATTCTTAACTGTTTACGTTCACTTAAAACTGAACTGACTGTGTTTACATGAATACTCGCCAAGACTGGCATTTTGACATTATTTTGTGTGTGTATTTGACATTTTAAGCACAATAATCAGTGAAAAATAACACGATTTAATACTGAGAGGCGGCTTTATGTGCCGCACTGAGCACAACATATGTCGGAGAGATGAGATGGCGAGAAAGCGCTGCTGGTATTGTACATCTAATCTGCAGCAAATGAGTATTAGAAGAGTTTCAGATATTTCGGTGTCAGTATCGAATAAATCTATATTTTTGACAACACTAAATTGCACCTAGTTTATTATTTCAGATGCCCTTTTAAAGAACTACAATTGAGAAATATATTTAAATTCCAACTCGCCAAAGTGGCTAATATGAGTGACTTCTCATATTATGAGTGTCAAGCCCTGATTGTTAGTAATATTTTAAGATGAACACGTACTGGACGGAAGCAACTTCAGTTTACTTATCCATAAATGTTTTTAGAAAAATCATGTTAAAATGTGTGTATCAAAGTTGATACGTCTTTTGTTTATTTGTGCATTTTATCTAAGTAGTCTAGGATCTCATTGATTTACATCACACGATATCAGAATTTCATCGTACTTTTTGACCATGTCAGTTTCGGAAACTACACCAAATTGCATGTGTTTGCTCAGTTTGGGCCTCGAATAAAATGTTCTTTCTCTCTTCTCGAGTGTGAGCTCAATATTTTCATTTATGTATCAAATATGATTCTCACCGTTTATTTTAGATTGTCGAAAGGGTCACTAAACTGTTTCTGATTATTTTTTCATATGCCAGACTTTACAGGGTTAATCAGTTCAAGGCATGTTCAGGCATGTCTCTGGTTACACTCACTGGAAAGTGATCAAGCACCAAACCCCCCAAAATATACTTTTTTCTGAACTGTTTCTGTTCTTATTTTTACAATATTATTTATAATCTTTTAATATAATGTTAAAGGTTAAAAAAAAGTTTTGCTTACTACAATATAATAAAATAGACTGCAGCTATTTGCCCTAAATGCTAACAAAAACTGTGTAAATAGTGATGGATGCTATCTACACTGAAAATGGCAGTATTTTAAATAGTAGATGCTATGTAAATGTAGTACAAATATTGACAGATACTGTTTTCACCTCTGTGTAGTGTAATATTATAATAATACAGTATGTGTTAACAATATATTCAGTATGCCGATATGATCTATTACAGTTACAGACAGTGAATATATATTTATTAAAATCTTAAACGGATGCTGTTTTATTGGGACATTACTTGTCCTAACCCTACACTTTAAACACTTTAGTCCCACTGCAAATTACACGTTAGGCAATTTATTTCCATTTTTTGTATATTTTCTCCTAGCTGATATGCGATGGGAAAAGAATGAGTTTGGAAAAAGGCAGATTCAACCTCGGGTCAGTCGCATCAAAAGCATTAGCACCACGCGCCTGACTATCCACACCGCTGCTGTTATTAACAGATCTTTCATAACTTTCTCTGGCTCAATCAGACAATGGTGGGCGGAGTTAATGTGAATAGGTTATTAGAAATAGACACTCAGATAAAATAAATAACTTTCGACTCAACGTTCTGGAGGGTGTAGAGCAGAAATGCAATGTTTGTTAGAGCACTTCTAATACATCTTCTGTACAAAAATGTGTGATTTGAGTTAAATTTGTTAATTTAAGATAAACTTCCAGTTGTAATTCGTGTAGGTGGAGTTGCACCACGTTAACAGTGTTTTGTGGAGAGTCACGTCACATAAGCTTCTGTGCAGATATCATGCAACATTTACCAGGTTAAACCAGCTTGGTCATGACATGAGTTGAAAGATTGCATGTAAGTGCACACAAATAAAATATGAAATGCAAAACATTTCCTTAGGCCGTGCTGCTTACAACATATATCGCTGTCTGGGCAGACAAAGTTATTAACTATTTTATCACACTATATTTTAAGAGGTTTAAAGATTTTAGCTATACTTTTAAAACTCTTTTAATGTTTATCCCTGTGCAATTCCTCACAACATAAACCTTCAAGTCATGATGGTGCCATACACTATTTAATTTGGACTCCTTTTTGCAACACAACTGCTTTAGCAATTTGTGAAACCTTGTGCAAAGTGATCCAATCAACTGAATGCATTCCAAATTCTCAACTGAGTGTGTACACACTGCTTATCCTACAGGAAACTGGGTTTGATAGGCATCAGATTGAGCCGTATTATTGTAGTAGAGTATCTTCTGATCAGGCCGCGCACACCCATCTTGATGTCTCGGTTCCTGGCTCACTTGCTTCAGCCCCTCATCATAGCCGAGCACTGACGTCACTCTCTGGTTCACGAACACAAACACACAGCTTATTGCTCTGTTTGGGATCTGGCACGGATAGGCCTGTGGAATCAGCCCACGCTGGAATGAGAATGCTTCTGTATGGTGGATAAGGAACCTGCAATGTTGACAGACTCTGTGCGAATATGGTTTGCAGCACTTGTGAACACGTGAGCTGTGTTTGAAATTGACCCCTTATAACCTCATTCACCATTTCCTACATTACTCCACTAATATAGTCCACTTGAAGGAGTAAACTCGATAACATCCACTATAGTTTCGGACGCCACTACAAATGGCTGTCCCATCAAATAGGGCCCCTATTTAAGGGTATAGGGGGCGATTTCGTAGCCTGGCTCCGCGCGAGATGGTCCTCACTGCAGAACACGAAATCCAGGGGGAGGACTTGGATCCAGATCCAACTCCTCCCACCTTACATATAACCTAAGCCTACCAATCTCCACCCCCTGATCCCTAAACCCAGCCCTAAACCTACCAATCTCCACCCCCTGATCCCTAAACCTACCCATCTCCACCCCCTGATCCCTAAACCCACCCCTAAACCTACCCATCTCCACCCCCTGATCCCTAAACCTACCCATCTCCACCCCCTGATCCCTAAACCTACCCCTAAACTTACCCATCTCCACCCCCTGATCCCTAAACCTACATCTAAGCCTACCCATCTCCACCCCCTGATCCCTAAACCTACCAATCTCCACCCCCTGATCCCTAAACCTACCCATCTCCACCCCCTGATCCCTAAACCCACCCCTAAACCTACCAATCTCCACCCCCTGATCCCTAAACCTACCAATCTCCACCCCCTGATCCCTAAACCTACCAATATCCACCCCCTGATCCCTAAACCTACCAATCTCCACCCCCTGATCCCTAAACCTACCAATATCCACCCCCCTGATCCCTAAACCTACCAATATCCACCCCCCTGATCCCTAAACCTACCAATCTCCACCCCTTAGATCTGGATCCAACTCCACCCCCTGGATCTCGTGTACTGCAGTGAGGTGCTACTGCTCCGTCCTCCTACGTACTTAAGCTAAATTTTCATTTTCTTTCAGTACGTCATCTGGGTTTGCGGTATATTCGTGGGTTTTCTCAGGACAATTTTTTACCGGTCCAATCAGTGAACAGAGGGAGCGACTGAGAACGATGACGTTGAGGTCGTGCGCTAGTTTGAGTTGAAGTTTCGTCACGACCAAACGTTAGCGATTGGTTATGGAAGATCCAAAGTGACTCTGGGCAGATCCAATAGTTTTAAACTTCAACAGAGGACCCGCCTTCAAGGAAGTTAACGCTTGTCAATGGAGAGCGGCCAGTCAAATGTATGAGAGTCTGGTATGACCAAGCTAGCGATTTCGGTCACAGCCACGGAAATCGAAAAATTATGTCAACTGAGCATGCAAGTGCAATATTTTATGCTGTTGTTTTGACAAATTGAAAACACTGATATTTATTTTCATTTATGACGTTAAATCCCTCAGTTCTCACCGTCTCTGAAAAGCCAATCAAATGTTGATTCTTGTTTTATCACGAGCTTCGCCAGCAGACTCTCCACGTGTGATTCCCCGGAGGTTCGTGATTTAGCCGATCCATGTCAAACCTTTTACCAAAATGTTCTCTATTTACGGATATGACAAGACACACAAGTGACGAATGTACGCAATTTTCTGCGAAAACCATAACCTTAAAGCTAAAAGTGGCAACATCTGTTCTAGACATGCCTTTAAGAGCTTCACCGAACATACTTTGCAATAAGAAAAAGCATTTGAAGTGAATTACCAAGACACAAACTGGGAAGAAACATTTATTCGCTTCATTTGAAGCATAGATACAGAAAAGGACAACTTTTCACGTTGCAAGCATGTACTGTACTGTATGTCCATATAGCTGTAATTTTAAAAATATTGTATTTGTTTCACATAGATACACTTAATAACACCTAAGTGAAACTTATGCAACAACTATGAATAATTGTCCTTGTTGATCACCGTCCGGTTGGCCTAGCTTATTGACCCTTACACGGGTTACAACTGCAGTTTACATTCAGGAAAAAGTATTAAAGTATGCTGCTAAAAGTACATTACATCCACTGTCAAAATCCTCAGAAGGATAGTTTCTGAAATATACTGCATGGATCGGATTCATGTTGTCCATATTTAAAATGAGTTCAGTAATTTTCTACACATCAGAAGAATGACACAGGCTATGTTCGGAATAGCACACTAGCATACTCATATTACTATTTCTACAGCGTGTTGTATATATGGAGAATACGTTCCAAAATAAACAAACATACCTTTTGAAACATTTATTGCAAATAATCCTGTTTCACATTCTATTAAATAGTAAACAGTGTGTACTTTGCAGTATGCAGTACGCTAGTATTTTATTCTGAACAACAACTGTGTGATAAGGGCTGTGATTTAATCCCTGGTGTGTGTTCAAACAGTGTCAAAACATTCATAAACTAGATATTGATGGTAAAACTCAATGTATTTAGGTACATAGTACTGAGTATGCTACATAGTAAGGCGCATGTTTATTAATATATGATGTTGAAAGACTCTAGTATAGCGTTGTGTTGTTGTTCCCTCCCCCCGTTCTTCACTTAAGATGTAATTACTTTGGAATACACATCAGATAACCAGTAATTTGATTACTGACACATTGAAGCTGAACAATGTCTAGCATGTGCTGTCATTATATATGATTGTTAAGTTTTCCGGTTTACCCTGGTTATAGAGCGAAAAGCTTTATTTTATTACAAACCGGTTTTATTAATTAAGGCCCATTCTGGCATCTAACTGATTGTCTCTCATAACAAATCCCTGTCTAAACATACAACTGCCTTAAACCGAAATTGTCTTGCATGTTACTACCTTCAACCCAGTGGTCTCAACCCAACCATGTGGCCCAATCATCAGACAATATCAACAAACCGCTGACCAATCTCTGCTCAAACCCATCACAGAAACCGAACCATTTGGTCGTGGTTTTATAGATAGCGCAGTGGTCATGGCCTTGTCATTAAAATAAGTTCTAAGTGGGTTTCCTGAGAGTTAGAGAGGATGAGACGGCTAAAGGCGAAAGGTTGCGTCTCCTCATTCCTCTCATACATTCTGGCCCTGATCACATTTCCTGTTTTGTCCACAGGCCTTATCACGGGGCCTTTGTTCACACTAATATCCTGCAAAATAAAAGGCAATGCAAACATACATTGTCTTTATGTTGGGAATTTTTGGTCCACAAGTGATGTTTCGTCTCTGCGAAGGTCCAGTGGTGTCGCTCACGCACACGGAGGCTCCTCGGCGGGGATCAGGGGACTGCAGGGGGGAGCGCTGCTCAGAGGCCGGAAAGCGAAGATGGATGGATCGTAGGAGTATCGGGGTGCGTGACGGCCGCCACTCAGGTTCTGTGAGGGAAACACATAAACAAAGATGAAGTGGGAAGTAACTGGGTTTGGTTTATTAGTCAAGTCAAGTCACCTTTATTACCGTAGCGCTTTATACAACATGATTATTTCAAAGCAGCTTCATTATTCAGCTCAAGTCAGTTTAGTGTTGGTGCACTTTTTTTCCCAATAACTGTAAAATTCAACAATTATGAAACAAGCTGAATAATGACACTATTGCCTTCTGTAGAGCGGAGTCAGTTCAGAACTCATGTTTAAAGGTAGAGTAGGCGATTTATGAGAAACGCTGTTGAAAGTGTATCGGACTGAGCAGCACAACACACTTGTAGCCAATCAGCAGTGGGGGGCGTGTCCACTCATGATGGGGAGGAGAGAGAGTGAGATTAGGAAGACTGTAGAAAGAGAGATGGCTGAGAGACATTACAAAAGAGAATGACACTCAAAACCAATATACTCCTATGTACTGTATGTTAATGTTTTGTTCTTCCTCGTCATTCATTCCTCATCTTCGCTTTATTTTTCGCTAAGCATTATCTTGCTTTGCTTTTGCTATGATCCACTCTTGCATTGCGTGTTTGTGCATTTTAGGGGCGGAGCAATGAAGGGCGGGTGTGTTTGTTTTGGGTTGATTTCAAATATCAACAATGTTCAACAACGATTTTGAGAAATCACATGCCCTTTAATATGATAGTTTCATCCTTCATTCTACTTCATTCCTTTCCTTCACATCAAAGAATAAACACGTATGTCTGGATTAATGGTCTGGTGGTATCATTTTTGTTCATCAGAGATTTATATCAAGAGCGGGGACACGTGTGTGTGTGCATTGTGTTTTGTGATTTCACCGAAACGAATAGTCTCTCAACAAATAACAAACAAACTAAATAAATACACTGCTAGTCAAGTGGATAAAAAAAAAAAAAGATAGATTCCAGTGACTTCTGGGGTAGTTAATAATGTATTGTATTATTAATATTTTTCTAAATAGTGGCATATGATTTATAAATTAAAATATTTAGTATTTATATTTATAAATGCAATTTCCTTATTTTGTTATCAAGGATGCTGAAGGTCTAGATCTTCTGTACTGTTTTTGTTACAGTTTTAATATGCTGTATTGGGATTTAAAAGCTATTTAAAATAAAGAGATTAAATTCGCCTAATCACACACTTGGGATAGAGTAACCAAAGAACAGATTAATATTAAGTAAATCAGTAAGTAACTAAGGGTACGTTTACACAACAACAATGTACTAAAAATGAAAAAAAAAAAAAGTGTTTTTGAAAAGTTATACAGACAAACTTATCAAAATGATACCGTTCACACGGATCTGCGAAAACAACTAATGCTGTATAATTCCTGCCAGGCCAGTAGTTGGCGACGTCACTTTGTAACACGAGATACGTGTGTGTCAACATTTTCACAAATCGTGTTGTTGTTGTTTACACGGAGGCGATAACGGTATAGTTTTCAAAAACTTGCAACTTTCAAAAAACAGTTTTCAGTTTTTAGTTGAAAAACGTATTGTGTAAACATCCCCTTTTCTTTCAATTTTCTTTCAAACATGCTGAACTTTGTCGAAAACCTCGAGTGTGTTATCACTGGCTTACATGACCAAAATTATCTTTAAAACAAAACCAAGTGAGCAAAAACCTGAAAACCCCAGAGAAAGGAGTGGTTCCTGTCCTGGAGAATGAAAGAAGTAGTTAATTTGTTTCACATATGGTCAGCTAAATCTAGCCTGGCTTAAAATCCACAACTCAAAAAGATATACATGCGTATACCACAAGGTTAAGCTCTTTTCCTGTCAAATAGCCACTCTGTTGTAGGTTTTCAAATCCATCAAGGGGCCAGATCAACACTTCATCAAAATAAAAGTAAGAGTAGGCCTCTAGTTTCATTGGATGTTACACGATCCCATTTACTTTCTACAAGCAGCTGTTTTCCATGAATCTCCCTCCAGGAAACAATGTTCGGAGTTTAATCATTTTAAACTGGTTTCATCCATGCATTCCTAACAGCAAATGACAAACCATCAAATACTATTCTTTATTGTAAGTTTTTAAGAGTTCAACAGGCCTTTAGACTGACAAATATGTGCAACTGTAGGAAGAGTGATTATTATATTATGACAAACAGCTCGGGCTTTTGTTTCCTGGTACATTTTACGAGTACATAATGCTTTTAAAACATTACACCACTATACTTGCTTATACATGGGAACAAATTAACCCCTCGACCCCTAACATCTGTCATGTCAACAAGTTTGGACCATCTATGCGATAAGACCGTTTGTCTTCTCTGGCTTCATCCACCAATGATTTTCTTTTTTCTTCTTCTTTGGTTTCATTTCTTTCTTGTTTCTGAGCCCTCGTTCTCTCTGGTCTTGTCCCAGACCTCAAACCCCCATGATGATTTTCCCGGTTCCCTAACTGGCCCCCTGATAGCCACTTCCCACTCCATCTCTAGCTTTACCTGGAGCGTGGCCAGCAGAGACGGGGCCCGGAGATAAAACCAGGGGCCCAACCACTTTACATACATGAGCAGAAGACCAGAGGGAATGGGAGAAGCAGGGAAAACCAAAAGAAAAATGATTAAAAAGAACATTTTCACAAACCGAAATACATGAGAAACTCTAAACTCGAAAGTATGGCTTAAGGGTTTAACAGAACATGAATATTGACCCTGGACCACAAAACATGGGTCAGATTTATATATCATCTGAAAGCTGAATACATAAGCTTTCAATTGATGTGTGGTTTGTTATAATATGACAATATTTGTCCGAGATACGACTATTTGAATATATATTCAAAAAAATCGAAACATTGAGAAAATCTCCTTTAAAGTTGTGCATATGTTCACGATTGTGCTGCATTCACTCACAAAAATACATGTTTTATATATTTACGGTAGGAAATTTACACAATATCTTCATGGAAAATGATCTTTACTTAATATCTTAATGATTTTTGGCATAAAAGAAAAATCTAATATTTTTGACCCATACAATGTATAGTTGGCTATTGCCACAGATATACCCGTGCGACTCCAGACTGGGTTTGTGATCCAGGGTCACATATTCAGTAATAGTATCGATTTAACTGCACCGATCGGAACAAAACTGGATATTGTAACCATCTTTGCAAAATCAACACTGTAATTGAACTGATTTGAATCTACATAGAGCTGAATAATGACACTATTGTCTTCTTAAAGGATTAGTTCACTTTTAAAGTGAAAATTCTGTCATCATATACTCACCCTTAAGTTGTTTCAAACCTGTATTAATTTCTTTCCTCTGCTGAACACAAAGGAAGATATTTAGAAGAATGTCAGTAACCAGACAGTTTTTGGTTCCCAATGACTGCCATAGTAGGAAAAAAATATACTATGGCAGTCATTGGGAACCAAAAACTGTCTGGTTACCGACATTCTTCTAAATATCTTCCTTTGTGTTCAGCAGAGGAAAGAAATTAATACAGGTTTGAAACAACTTAAGGGTGAGTATATGATGACAGAATTTTCATTTTAAAAGTGAACTAATCCTTTAAGAGCTGCTTTGACACAATACATCCCGCCTGTAGATGGCGATATAGCGAGTAACACATGTAAGGTTGCCGATACCAGAGCTGCGTCCAAAATCATCTGAGTAGGGCTGCGTTTAAATAAATAAAAAATGTATGCCCTTCTCTTGCTAACTTTCCTCCATCTCGTTCACTTGGATGTACGTCTTTGCCATTGGAGGAACACTTGCAATGTGTTTCAATGTAGCATCTCGATCACTGGAATCTGCTATGGAGCTGATTTATTATTTACAGTTATTTGAATTTGTTTTATGCACAATTCTAAAGGCCTGTATGTATTCTTGAAATGTTGAAGAAAATATATTTAAAATTACACAAGCTAACACAACAATACCGTAAACTAAAACTGTGTTTAAAAAAAAAAACTAAAAAAAGAGTCATCTTAAGGTAGCTACAAATATTAAATGCAGTTAAATGTCAAAATAACTTCAATATCATACACTAGATTTGTGCGGGCTGTAATAAAATGACAATATTTTATAAAATGTGTTAAAAATAAATATAAAATATGAGTCAACGATCAAGGACTAAAGGTAAAGGAAAGTGGGAAAGCAAAGAGAGAGTGGGAAGAGCGAAAGGAAGTTGAAAACGACAACAAGGCGGAGGAGTGAACCGAAGAACATCTTTCTCTCTGACTGGAGATCCTGCAACAGCCGGCACTCTATAAATGGAAAATGACTTCATCCTCACACACACACACACACACACACACACACACACACTTCCTTCTCCCTCTCCCTTTTCATCCCTTGCTCCTCTCCTCACCTCTTTCCATTAATCTAATAAAATGGTCATCCAATCTCCTGCAGATGAAATGGAGGTTTCTGGATGTTCATTGGAGAGAAAGACCATTACGCATCAATTCTTTCAGTCTACGAGAGGAAAACCTGCATTTCTGGAAGCTAAAAGACGTTTCTTTTTTTATCATAACATTTCAGCACTGAATATTTGGAGACTCCATATATTGGACATTTTGGTCACTTTAGATTAGGATCCAATTCTCATTATTATCTATGATTTTTGCCTCAATACACTCCTAATTACTGCTTATTAATAGTTATTAAGTTGTTAAGTTTAGGTATTGGGCAGGATTAAGAGATGTAGAATATGGTCATGCCGAATAAGGCATTAATATGTGCTTTATAAATACTAATAAACAGCAAATATCCTAGTAATATGCATGCTAATAAGCAACTAGTTAGTGTGAATTGGATTTTAAACTAAAGTGTTACAGACATTTTATATTTGCATGTGTTTGGCCAATTAACATACACTTGCATCACTGGTGTTCCTGTTGTGTTAGGTTAGGTTAGACCTACTCTGAAGTAGGAGCTTATTTTGATTTTTAAAGGTGTTCCTGTGACTAAAATCGTTCCCAGTTCCTGATGTGAACTTCCACCAGTAGTTTTATGAACTATGAAAACGTTCCTCTGGAGTGAAAACCCCTTATATGGTTTTAATGCAAGTCAATGGGATGTTTTGCCCACTGGTGTAACGTGGCCATTGTGCTGCTTGATTATCATATTCATATACTGTGGTATTATTAACCCTGTAAAGCATGTCATATTTGATAAATACATTTCAAAAGCCTCTAAATAATCAATATGATCAAAACATAGCCTTAAACATGTTGTACATGCCTTCTATCATCCGATTGATAGTTTATACTTTATCAAGTTAAAAGTATAATAAAAAAAACATCCCCCTTTTTTGCTGTGAAATCACTGATTTTTACAAAGTAAACATAATAATAACTTTGATATTGTTAGTAATATTTTTAGTTTACTTGATTATCCATACATCATTTTATAATTTTAAAAGGATCAAATAAAAATTTCTATAAAATTATGTATGGATAATCAAGTAAACCTAAGTTGCTTCAGTTCATCGAGAAATATTACTAACGATATCAAAGTTATTCTTATGTTTACTGTATACAAATCAGGAATGTTTATTTGAACATATCTCATTTTTAATGCATAGTAAGTAAAGAGCTTTTATCATAGAACTAAGCTTTTAAATATCATCTTACTAAGACATTATTGGAAGATGTAGATGTGCACGACTGATATTTATATGCACTTTTTGTAAGTATCTGATTGATTTAAATCAAGCTATCAGAATTTCCAGTAAATTTTTGGCCATATAAATATCAGCAAATGTGCCATGTTGCATATTTTTGCTCAGTTTTTGCTCAGTCAGTTTTTTATAATGGGTCTTAAAGGTTCAATAAACTGTTCCATTAAAAAAAAAAAAATCTGAGTATCACTAATAATAAAAACGATTAATTTATTAATTATTATTCTGACCTTTACAGGGTTAAATGTTACCGAAAGGTTTTTCAAAGACTGCACTGGTGTTCTGGTATAGCGGCCCCAGCGATGAGACAGATTGTGTTTGTAACTCCTCTCTCTGACTCCAGCGGGTCAGTGTTTCCCATGAGTGCTCCAGTTCCTGTGCCATGCAAGCGGGAGTCACTGTTCTGCAGTCCAAAAGGTGGCGAGCTCATGGTGACGTCACACACTGGCATCGATCAGCTCGGGCCTTCTGGACCCGTGTGAGGAGTGCCAAACACACTGCCGGGGTCCAGGGCCACGAGGGTCAGCGGGTGCGCTTCGGCCCGGCTCCAGCGAACCGCGCTCACGGGTCAGGCTTGTGGAAACCAATCCAAACACTCGCATTCAAAGCATTCATGCTACTGTATCGACCTGATCCAAGACCAGAAGTACAAACACTTTCCCAAATAATTCACTATTTGCAGAAAATTAACTGAAAAATGCCAGCAAAGAAACAATTCTTCAGCTTGCTAACAAATTGTGTAAACCGTACCCAGAAAGTATTTAGACACTTAAGCTTGAATGTCATTGGATTAGATAACAAAAATATCAATTTTATTTTCCAGATGTACGAGTTCAACACATTAACTATATTAACGGTTTCCCTGCTAGTGCTTTTTTTTTTTTTAAAGCCAGCCAGCACAAGCATTTTTGATTATTTTCACAAATATTAAAATATTCTGGAAGCGTTCATGGCTCCCAGAATATTTTGTTCTTGATATTTGGAATATCTGAACATACAATATATCAAAAGAAAGAACATTTAAACAAACAAACAAACAAACAAACTAAAAACATTTTATTCTAGCTTCATATGTTCTTTTTTATATATAATTTAAACTATTATGTGGGTAAGATTCATAAACAAAAGCAACAATTTGAGCAAAAAAGCTGAGAAAGTTGTCGTCAAAGACTACGTCTGGATCAGATTCAGAACGATGATTAAATCACAGATCTAGTGGATCGAGTCCATCAACTCCCCTAAAGCTTCACAGTCCTATAACTCATCCTGGGCCGACATTTCATTCAGTAACATTAGCCAGTTTTGATTTATATGCTGTATAATGTTTGATGATCGTGTTATTTTGCATAAGCAATGCTTCTATCACTTGTTTCTGCTTCTTCTTCGCCTGTGTTTTGATCAGGAGCTTCTCTTCTCTTTCAGAAGATGTGTAATAGCGCCCCCTACCGGACAACAGTGAAAACACGGATCGCATGTTTTAATAAGAGTAAGATAAGAGTTAACATGTTCTGTAAGTGTGGTTTAAGTGTCTGAATTATTATTATTTTTGGGTCACTGTATGAAAAAAAAAAAAGTTTGTTTTCTTTTGAAACACTCACCCGAATCTTGATAGTCCTCGTTTTCCCTCCACAGTTCTTTTTTAGAAGCATTTTCTGAAGCAAAGAGCAGAAAGGAGAAAATATGGTTAAAAGGAATGACATAAACCTTTCATATAAGCCTCACATGTTGTCTATGCACAGCCGAACTCCACACACACGCTGCAACACACACTGAGGAACGAGTCTCCATATTGTCAGTGTAAACATTTACTGCTTTTCTGCCCTTGAGCTGTTCTGGAAGATCCCTGGAAGCTCTGGGCCACTGTGGCTACCAAAACTAATGAGTCTTTTATGTAACAGAGCAAAACATCCTGTGGGCCGCCCTTTCAGGACAAACGTGGAACTCTGTTTGCTTTCTTTACCCAGAACTCGACTGTTAGTGCTAAACTGAGGCAGCGTGACTCAATAGCAGAGGTTAACTCGGATTCTTTTCAGGACAAAAAGTCGAAGCGGTTCATTACAGTGAAAACAATCAGTTCTCCTTAAAGATCGCAACACATTTATGATTTTTAAAAACTACAGGCAATGATAAAGGCCAAAATTAAAATTCAGCATTATTTACCCTCATTTCAAACCATGTGACTTTCTTTTTTGTGTGGAACAAAGTCTGTGAAGCACGAAAACTAACATACGTTCATAAAAGTAATCCAAATGACTCATGCGCCATATTTTGGGGTGTAACAATATATCGTGTCACAATATATCACAATACAAAAATGCAACAATATAGAATGTGTATCATGGATAGTGACAATATGTATTGTGTATAGTTCACCCAAAATAAAAATTACAGTGTGAGAAAAAATTCAAGTTTACAGAGTTCTAGTGTCAGTACTACATGAAACTACTATATATAATGTTGAATATAATGTATAATAATGCAATGGGGGAATATTTGTGAGTCCTGATAATTCCAAATGTCTGATGTTACCAGAAAAAGTGGCCTACATTATTTAAATATATCTAAGCAGTGAAAGCATATTCGTCTAAGATAATTCAGTATTTTCAGCTTCAGAATCATGAATATTGTTATTCTGGTGTCTCTATTATCCTGTGCATTGGGTTTCCAGCACCAAGTCCAAGCCTATTCACACACAATGTAATATCAAATTTAGCATTTTAATCAACAGTAAAAAAATTGTTAACCTTTTACCATATGTCTTGGAGTATCGCAATAATATCGTATCGTGAGTTCAGTATCGAATTGTGACATGAGGATATCGTTACACCGCTAGCCAACTTCCAAGTCTTTAACTAGAGATGGCCATAGATCAGAACCGGACGGTTTTTGCTCCACAACACACAGGTATTTTTTATTTTTTTGCCAATCTCTGTTTCCGGACTTGCACACAAACTGAATTGCAATTATTTCCCAGAAATCATCAAAAGTTATTTGTGTGGATTTTTATGAATGTACTGTATCTCTGACTGTCTTCATAAAAGTTTTGATGGCCTTTTCTTTTCCTCTCACCTCCATATAAAGTAGTGTTTTATAACCGCTAACCATAAGCGCCAGCTACTGTCACAGACTGAGTTTGCATTTTCATTCAGTCTGTCTGCTCTTTTTGTTTTGTGCAGGGATGTTTTATGTAGCAATTTCATGAAGCTAAAATCAGACCATTCTGCCTGTGCTTTAAATATTGCAATTATGCAATCTAATTTAAAAACATAAAAACTGTTTAATTGTGACAGTGGTTGCCTCAAATTTCAAATGACTACATACATTTTTTTTATGGTCAGTTCGGCCAGTAGTAGAGCAAATAAGCAACAAATAAATGTTCTTAAATGGGTCATCGGATGCCCGCTTTGTTGTTGATTTTGTTGCCCGTTTTGTTGTCCCGTTCAAGTTGGTATGATTCTTTGGGCTCCTCATGTAAAGTTTGTAACATACTTTGGTTAAAATTCCTCAATGGTTGTGTAAAACAACACCCTTTTTACCTCCTCAAAAACAGCTCTGTTCACAGCGACCCGTTTCGGTGCATGTCTCTTTAAATGATAATGAGTAACTGCTTAAATTTTTCTTTTAAAATTCGTCAATTGGAATTGGCCATGAAAAAGATGATTGGTGCATCCCTATCTTTCAGTCATCAATCGCTGAACATCTTGACCTTCGAATTTCATTCGCTTTCTAATCTATGCATCAAAAAGAGAAGCATAAACATGATGAAAAACATCTTTCTCAAAAATAAATAAATAAATAACATGGTGTATGACAACACACCATAAATGACAACAGAAATAACCCTTTAACTTTGAGAGCATTAAAAAAACATTAAGGACAGGGTTTTTTGTTACAGTAAAAACAACCAGCTTCAAAGGTTATATATTATAATAAATTCATGGCCAAATCCTATGGGCAATGACAGATTAATGCACATATCAAGCAGTCTCTTTGTTCAACAAGGGAAACTCCCAGTAAAAAAAAAAAAAAACCCAGGAATTGTCAAATTTGTCCAGATCTGCGTGACTGGAAGGCAGCCATGGTTAAAGCCGGGGTGAAGTCTGAAATGAGCTCGGCCTCGTTTCAAAGTTCCCAAAAAAGGAGATAATGTTTGTCAAGCTCACTCAACCATGGAGGGCAGCATTTAGACATCTGTCAGACAGACCATTCATTTCGCTTGAACAATAGCTGGACCCCTGCGTTTGAGATTTAAGCAACTGCATATGTGCAGGAATGGATTAGTTGGTAAGGATTAATAATGAAAAACTAACACGACTGTCGCCCAAATGTGGCTCAACATATTAACATAACAGCTGCCGTATATAATTAAATGTGTGATGCATAGTAGAGCGAGGCTGGACACGGTTTATTTCATGTTTAGCACTAAAGGCAATAATGATGACTTATTCAGTTGTGTACGTTTGATTTAAAGTGCTTTTTCCAATATTACCTCTCATGCAGTGTGTAGTTTGTGAATGTAAAATGTCTGGCAAAGTTTTAAAGATCAAAGTGCACGACAAATAACCTTATTGTCTCTTATAAGAAAGAATTGAATCTGAACTGCCGTAACGAGTCGTCAGCAATTCCAGTCTCGCTTCCTACGTAACAATGTAACTCATTTCCATAATGCCAGCCTGTGGTCTTCATTGGCTACATGCAAATGTCTATTTGCCCCGCCCTCAAACACTGTGGTTGTTGCTAGGACTGGAAAAGTGTGTTTCGTGTTGTCAACATGTTGAGAAGATACTGTTTTCACCACTGCGAATCTACTTTGCATGTGCTTCAAAAGCATGAGGACTCGCTGGAATTACCGTATCTACCCGAATATAAGACGAGGTTTCTGTCCTAAAAATAGGCTGAAAAATGGGGGGTCGTCTTATATTCGCGATATAGACAAAATCACGGGGGAAGGGGAGAAAGAACAACAGAATTAATATTAAATAGTGACGGAAACGCAACCCATTAAGACAAAACCAGCTTTCCCTTCCAAGATGTTAATCTGCACAAAAATCCTGATAAATCGAGCCGTCGTCTGATGAAATCAAATACACATAAGATAAAAACAATATCTGTGCTGTGATGTCGGCTATACTTGCATGTAAAATTAGAGAAGCAACATAATATCTGTGTTTAACTGAATTAAAACGCTGCTCCTCTCTGCCGCACGAGACGCAGAGCGAGCGAGAGCGAGAGCGAGAGAGAGAGAGAGAGAGAAAGGTGCGCGCACGTTCTGGAAGAGAAAGAATGAATTATCAGTGCAATTTTTAAATAAAATTATTTTGTGTTGAACTTGAAAACCAGATTTTTTCAACAAAAATCTCTTTTTGTCCCAAAAATAAGTCTGGAAATGGGGGGGTTGTCTTATATTCAGGGTCGTCTTATATTCGGGTATATACGGTAATACAGAAAAAACAACGCCATCGATACTGTTTGTTTCGCTGTGTATCAAGCTCTGAGGAAGCCTCTGGAGCCAAAATTCAGATATGATAATGGCCGTTTAGCGGACGTATCGCCTGCGATAATTAATGCGATATGGCTCAGCTTCTCAGTTAACTACGGCTCTGTGTAGTAAATGCCGCTACATCTGAAAGCAGGTGATGGCGATTTACTACTAATCAAGGAACCGGCTTTACTGACGAGATGCGCCTAACAATGTCATGCGATATATCGCCCAGCCCTACCGTTTAGTTTTCGAAACGCGACCAATCAAAACAGACTGGGCCGTTTGACCAATCAGAGCAGAGCAGGCTCACGGAAAGGAGAGGTTTAGAGAGACTGCCTCTTCAAACTAACCGTTTTCAGACTCTTTGAGAAATTACGTAGTGTGCAATGTACATTATGAGAAAATGAAAGTGTTTTTTGACCTTGAATGCATACAGTAAAACTATTGTAGGAGACCTCCAAAATAAAATGGGAACCTTTAAAATAGCATATAGGGGCACTTTAAAAGAGTTGAAGCAAAATGAGCTTTTAGCAGTTAACTTGAGTAGTCTCCCACATTTTGTTTTTCCATCACCACCTCCCATTCCACTTGACCGAGCACACACACACACACACACACACACACACACACACACACACTGGACTCCAAGAGTCATATGGTCCTCACAGCCCTCTTCTCTCTCTGTACTCGTCGTTTTGCTCTTTACTTCTCCACATGTCCTTTGTTTTAACCTGGCACAATCTGGCCTGTATATTTGAACACCTGAAGACAAAACTACTAGGTTAAAACTACTAGGTTTTTTTCCCACTTTGCCGTTTCATTCACTCACAGATTCAGGCTTTTGTTCCGAGTGAGGGAGGGGGGGCTGACATCTGTCATCCTCTCTTTCTCTCTCTGGAGGTGGCGGGCACAAAGCCCTGGAGCACATGGACTTGTCTGAGTAAGTGTAGGTTTGTGCATTTGTCTTGCATTGTTTTCAAACTCAGCCATTGAGTTGACAAGGACTGTTGGTCTGGAACGAGGAGATTTTACACCAGAAAGTATCCTGAGAGGTTCTTTGGGGGGGAAATATAGAAACTTTACTTTTCAGAGGCTAAGGTTTTTAGCTGGCTATATAAAGCCAGTTCAGTTCCCCTGAAGTTTACACAGGTGTCCTAGCATAGTAACCACAGTTTCCCGTACGTTTTGAGAACCAGAAAGTTTCCAAATACTTTTGTCCTAATTGAACAATATCCATTGTTTTGTCATTTAAAAGCTAACCTTTTGTGAATGTTTTGCTTGATAAGTGAACTCGCACATTTCTTTCTTTGAAGTAAATTCCCACTTGATCTAATATTTTGTTACTAGTGCAATGATATTCACTCATTTTTAAGTGTTGTTTAAGTTTCAAAATATATTTTGGGCCACTGTATAAATTGCTGTGAGTAATAAAAAGACTGCATTGATACAGTGATACAATGGCGCATCTGATCATGGACACAATGGCTTTAAAAAAAAGCAGAAGACAATGATGAAAACCAAAAAAAAAAAAAGGCTCATTCCTGAAGGGGTGCTGACACTGATAAATAGGGCTGTACGATTTGGGGGGGAACAATCAAATAGCGATGTTTCTGAGAAAAATTTGGGGTTTTCATATCATATTAGGAACTTTTAGCTATTAACTAATACACACTATTTGGAAAAAGCATGTTCTTGTTGACTGTGATCTTGCTAATAATGCTTTCCTGGATGTTCAAACTAGTTGGTCCTGGAACAACATCCCTATATCAATCAATTAGATCATAGGGTTAGGGGTTTCTTCTACATTCTTATCTACCTATCATATTTCCCTCTGATGTTAAAGGGGTGGTGTGGCGAGCAGGACGAGGTCGAGGGACGTGAGAGCGGCGCGAGACCGGTGGCGTGATTACTGATGAGCGACACCTGCGCGACGCACCGGTCTCGTATCTCTCACGGAGGAGCGGAGGCATATAGGAGGAGCGACGACAGTGAAGAAGGAGAGAGGACAGGCCTGTGTTCTCTCCTTCTTCACTGTCGTCGCTCCTCCTATATGCCTCCGCTCCTCCGTGAGAGATACGAGACCGGTGCGTCGCGCAGGTGTCGCTCATCAGTAATCACGCCACCGGTCTCGCGCCGCTCTCACGTCCCTCGACCTCGTCCTGCTCGCCACAGGTGGTATAATGCCCTTTTCACAAGATGTAAAATAAGTCTCTGATGTCTGATGAGTGTGTGTGTGAAGTTTTAGCTCAAAATACCGCACAGATATTTTTATATAGCATGTTAAAGTTGTCACTTTTTGAGGGTGAGCAAAAATGCACTGTTTTTGTGTCTGTCCCTTTAAATGCAAATGAGCTGCTGCTCCCGGCACAGGGGGCGGAGCTACAACAGCTTGTGTCATTTTACCTCACACATACATGCACTGAAAATGTCAAAAACTTTTAGTCTTTTATGTTCAAACCGGAGTCAGACAATAATGGGAGAGACTCAAGAAGAAGTGACAACATGTAGAAGAACAGGACATTTCTGAATGGTTAGTTGAAGAATTAATGGAGCTAAATGTGGAGTTAACTATCTTCTAGTCATGATAATCTATAAATCGTGTTCCGGGGGCGGGGTTTATGTACATTTTAGGGTTGGTGATGTCACAAACCCGGGAGGAATTGTTGTGTAGTCCCTACCAGCCATTTGTTGTAGTCCTTAAAAAGCTATTTCTTTAAAAGCAAATATCTCCCTTTGCTTTGAACTTTGAGCGTTGTAACTTTACTTTGCAGATGTTGTTTATGCTCAAACAGCAACATTACACACTAACTAAAGTTAGAAAAGTGAATTCATAAACAACCACCCCTTAAAGGGAACGTTACGCATAGAATTAGCGTATAGACCCAACAAAAGATGCTGATGTCCTCCTTTGCAAAAGCACCCAAGTCTCTTACCTGCTGCATTTTCTCCAAGTCTAGGCTGGGGCGACCAGGTTCTCCTGTGTAATTGGGCCGGTGGCGCCAGTAAGGCATGGAAGGTTGTTCAAAGTGGCTGAGAATGATGGGCCGGACAGGGAGGCGGGCCGGCGCGTGTGAAGGCTTGAGCGCTCGAGGAGGAGAGGAGCTGAAGAGGACAGGACTGGGAGAGGTGGCGCTCAAGCGGGCCCCGGTCGACGGTTCGGTTGGCCCACACAGGTCCTTCACCTCCTCGTCACTAGAGGCGCTGCTCATGTCTCCATGTCTGTGCCACTTCCGCCCCCCCTCGCCGCCCGGGGCTCCTGCGATGCGCTCCAGCTCCTCTTCTGAACTGTGGCGGTCCAGGGTCGGGTCCAGGAGTAAACGGAGACGGCGTAAGTGAGCCGGAGAGAGAATGCCCTGGTTGTGCTGTTGACTGGTGGCTAGAGGAGTCAAGGCACAGTTCCGCCGGCGCTCTGTAAAGGGGCGAAATATAGCAGAAGGTTATCATTCAGGAGAACCAACTTTTTTTATTTTTTTTTAAAGAAGCTTAAAACGCACTTAATACAGGGACAATCCAACACAGGCTCATTATTTTGCAAAACACGTACCAATACGTACACATCACTGTAGTTTCTAAAATAAATAAACACTAAGGGCCCTGTTGTAACGCTCTGAAACGCAAGTATCAAACGCGAAACGCAAGTAACTTTGTGGGCGGATCCCGGCGCTGTTGCTATTATACCGGCGGGATAAATGACTCTTGCGCCCGACGCAAATCTAAAATGTGTTGGTCTGAAGTCGCTTCATTACTCATAGGTGTGGTTTGGGCGTAACGTGAAATAAACCAATCAGAGCGTCCTCTCACATTCCCTTTAAGAGCCGGCGCGCTTGTTCCAACGCGGATTGCTATTATAATGTCGGGTTTGCCAGCGCAAGCCAGGAGCGATTCACAGCCGAGGAGACCGACGTTCTCGTCAGGGCCGTAAAACACAGAGAAGTGACAATGTATGAGGATGATGGGAGAAACCCACCCAAATTAGCTTTAGTTAAACAAATTATTAATATAATAATTTGGGTAAATGTGTAAGCTAGATTTATGCCTATTTTTTCACATCTTCACGGACACAACAATGATTTCCCTCGTGTGTTAATATTTTTCCTTGTAATAATGTATGATTTGCAAAAATGAAAACTGCTGCGTCTGTTTAGATTAGAGAATCAAAGTGTGTGTGTGTTGTTCACACGCTACATAATGGCCAAGCATGCGCCCTTAAAATAGCATATGACTAACACGCAACGCGCCACTGTCTTTAGACTCGGTTTTTCCTGGTCAGTGGCGGAGTTGTTTTCTAAAACTGCAAAATAGCACCAGGGAACTTTTGCGCCGGAACACGCCTCCTCTTTTCACTGAACCGCCCCCCTGAGCGCAAGTTCATTCCCTAATTTACCGACGTGCGTCTGTGGAGGGAAAAGTCCGCTTTCCGCGGGTGCAAAATAGGAATGAGACATGCGTCGGTGTACAAAGTCAATTGCGCTGGGTGCAAGATAGGGCCCTAGAAGCAGTAAAACAGCTAACACCTTTAATCGTTTTCACACACAATTATGATTATTACAGGGGCAGATTATGGATTAACAAAGACATATTTTCACACGGCTCCTTGTACTATTATGTTATCAAAACACACTTTTTACCATAGTGGATGACGTGTAAACTAGTATATTTTGGAGTTTGCATCACTTAACCAGCTCCATATGTTTAGTTTTACTCCATTATTAAGCTTGCTCAGTAGCTCAGCTGGTGCAGAATTGTACTTGTGATGCGGAGAGCTCGGGTACGAACCCCGTGAAAGACGAGTGACGATATATGAGAGCTCAAAGTTCAAAAACGAGCTAAAATGCCATGGTTTCGATTACATTTTTATGTCGCATTTGCTTTTGTTAACACTATCTGGTAGGTTTAGGGTATAGTGTAGGTGTACGGTATTTTAAAACGTGATGGAGCATTAATATTTTAGCGTCACTCACCGGACATTCAATTCAGAACTGCAGTGAAACTCTGACGTAATAAAACGTTGGCATATTCACGTTCATCTGTCCCGGAAAAAAACTAAACACGCTTTTAGACATGTACATTTCACTTTGAAACTGGCGCGAAATGTAAACGACACAACATATTTTGCGTTTTGCACACAATGTTTTTCGAATGAGCCCGAGCGGGGACAATCCCCATTAAGCATTCCAGGTTTGCTGTTCTTGTTTGTAAGTGCAATCAATATGGCTATAAAATATTATTCGTATTATTGCTAAATAAAAATACTAAAAAATAAAATAAGAAATATAACTATTGTAATATTTCACTGTTTGCGTCTCTGAGAATGATTCGACGGCCCTTTATGGGAAACTACTTCACA
The DNA here is from genome assembly GCF_949152265.1 of Phoxinus phoxinus. Taxonomy (NCBI): domain Eukaryota; kingdom Metazoa; phylum Chordata; class Actinopteri; order Cypriniformes; family Leuciscidae; genus Phoxinus; species Phoxinus phoxinus. The sequence continues at coordinate 32,488,624 of NC_136888.1, forward strand.
CCACACCATATTATATCACACCAAACCGTTTCTCATCGCTCTTAGCGTCTGTTATGACAGGAAGTACAGAAGGTACAAGCAAGGTGTGATTAAAATGCATATGTAGTTTAGATTTTAGACTCCAGATAAAGTTTATGGTTTGGAGGTGCCAGTATGTGTCAGACAATTGTTCTGCTCATTCTATTTATCAGATATTTTCAGATACTTTCTTTCAATGTGCAAAATGAAATATGTTATGCATTTCAGAAAATTGCAATAAAGTAATGTATGATAATGTATGCATACCAAATGTATGAAAGTGTATAATGTTCTGGAGACACAATCCCTACTGTGAACATAGTAATGATCTACTGCGATCCTTTTTATTTTCCTATAATGCCTAATGTCACGTGTACACTTCATTTTTCAATAATCCCATTACTGTAGATATCAAAATAGCATAGTTACATTGAATATAGGATTTTATTTTGTTTCATTTAAAAAATGCATTTTGTGTTTAACAACAAATACTGTTCTCTGTTAAATGAACACTTCAACTTGCTTTCAAGACACAATTTTGCAAAACTGAAAAGCTTGATTTATAGGAACATGTATTTTTGTATCATATTTGATTTCATCACTTAGTTGTTGAAGCCCTCTATGCAATATGCATGTGTCAAAAAATTAAAACGCACCTCTGTCGATCTGTGCCAACTCTTGGTTTTCGCCTTCCGAGTCTTCACTCTCCCCCCCTTCCTCACTGCCATGGTAGGAAATCTGTTTCAAAAGCAAAGCAAAGGTCAGACAAACCTGAGTCACCATAATACAAACAAGTAAACTCAGACAGTCACGTCCACAGCTCACACAAACAAATGGAAAGAGTTATTCATGCATCTGTATTGGCATAAAAGTATTGCTTATCATTTGCTATCACAACAAGACCAGTGACTAACACTTGGGCAACTTCTTAGGAAACCTTCTATACCAAAGGGAGAGATAAACTTGTGCCGTAAGTGCTGAACGTTTCTTGCAAACAAACCAACCTAAACAAAGGGATAATCCATTTACTAAGAAACTCCGAATGAAAATGTGCATGGCGATCACCCATGCAAAAGTTGACTTCATTGTGCAAGGGTGTTATGGGTGGTTGCCAGACGTTGCTATGTGGTTCCTACGGTATTTGGAGTTGTTTTTAGCAAGTTGTGCTGCGGTTGCTTGCATTTGTGGCCCAAGTGATAAAAGTCCATGAGAATCTTTTCACTAGATGTGCAAGTCTATGGGACTTTTAGCCCATTTTGTCATCTGCCTTCTGAAAATACTAACACTGATTGTTTAAAAAAGTCATAATCAATAATCTGCATGATTCATGTCACAAATAATGTGTGATGCGTTTAATACCCAGTTCAAATCTTTAACCCAAAGTATGAGCAATATTTACACTAACGATTCACAGATTTACACCTTAACTGAGATAAGAGAAGGTGTGATTATATTAGAATGTGTGTTAAAACTAAAAAAGATGCCCACTTTCCAAATGAAACCCATTTCAATTTAACAGTGCATGCATTTCCTTGTTTGAGTAAAGATCCGAAAGTGTGAAAAGAAGAAACAGAGCCTGAGGTTAAGAGAAGTAAAAACTACAGGCACGCCCAATAAACCACAACACCAATCGCTGTGAAACTTTAGCTATGTCCCAAGTGTGTTGGTTCATTTAGAAAATATTATTTTAAGAGCAAACCGGTTTCTAAGTCTATCAGAGAACGAAAGTATGGAACAAGGATAAAACCCAACAGATTGCACCAGTAAGGAGTTAAGTAACACAGTGCATGGTAATTACCTTGTCCAAGCCCAGCTAACCAGCTGCCATCTGTTCTCAAGTACACACACACACACACACACAGCCCACTTCTCTTCTCATCTCTTTCGCCTTTCACTAAGCAAACAGTGAGAGAAACTGAATGACTCAAATGTGTCACTCTTTCTCACAGGCACTAGGATCTCACGGCAGCTCAGGGCCCCCAGAAGAGCCATTTCCACTCGCTGAAATCCAGTCTCTCTCCAATCTCAAAGCCACCACAAATTACCATTCCTCTCCACCAGAACCCCTGCCAGACAGTGTCTCCGGCTGTACAAAGACAGGCCGTTTTCTTTTAATACTCTAATGTATTTGGAAACTTCTGCCTATTACACGTTTCATTCTGGGGCGTTACACAAGATTCAGGGGTAATAATCATACTTAAAGGTGCAGTAAGCGATTTATGAGAAACACTGTTTAAAGTGGATCGGACAGAGTACCATAACACACTTGTAGCCAATAAACAGTAGGGGGCGTGTCCTCTCATGATGGGAGAGGAGAGAGTGAAATTTGAAGAAAGGCCGTAGAAAGAGAGATGGCTGAGAGACATTACAAAAGAGAAAAGATCAGAGGAACCAAGATATGCTGTTGTAATGTTAGCTCTAGTAACAGCACAGCTTTGAGTGTCATTGTTTGTCTGGAGCTGAGCAACAACCAACTCTTGCTTGGAAATACTCTTGTGCACTGTGTGGTAAATTTTAGTTCTTGTTTGTTCGTCATCACTTTATTTTTCACATTCGCATTATTTTTCTTTGCTTCAGCTAAAGAGATATCCACTCCCCTTGCATTGTGTCTTCATGCATGTTGGGGGCGGAGCAATGAAAGGAGGGGCGTGTTTGTTTGGGATGATTTTAAATATCAACAATGTTTCTCATAAATCACTGACTGCACCTTTAATAAGGTAACTCATTGATGGCAAGAGGGCTATGCACAAACGTGGCTATGCAGTAGAAATGTGAAAAAGATTAAACAGAAAAAAATGGTGCCAAAAACACCCATAATTCACTTTTGATCTTGACGCCACCCCCTTGTCGATCCGACTGTAGTTTAATCTGCAGTTTTAACTGGAGTTTAACAGTTTTAAGACCTGGACCAGTCAAAAGTCTATCGTGTGATGCAAAATGATTCAGTTGGTGTCACCCGAAAACTTTTGCTGACAAATAAGCAGGAAAATATGGAGCAGGTAATACAGAGAAAGAGTAGCCTACATATTGTTAATTTACCAGCATTGTAGCAATACAAACAAAGGTGATTGAAAATTTGGCAAATCTATCCTTTACAAACTGGAGCTCAATGTGCACTAATATTTCTATTCGACATAAAAACTGAGAACTAGCTGAGAATATAAAACTGTCCTAACTAGGAAACAAAACAGTTTCCAGCAAAACACATTTTGAATCCCCTTTAAGTTTTTAAATCAACTTGGCTGTTCCAAAAATGTATAATTGGTTAGGACTACAACTTCATGATATGATAAAAGAAATGGAAACAAGGTATGCCATTCCCTCAAATAATGTTAAACTATCACTGAGGTGCGTGTTGTCAACACTATTTATATACGGCTACAATGATAGCAGGAAACTGGCAAAATCCCAAAGCCAAATGCCGAATGAGAAACTATTAAGTGAAGGATCATATCTGTATTGTGACAACAAAAGAGGAATCACTGGAAAGAAAATGCCAACCGGAAATGCTTATAAACATTGCGTATAGCATTAGCAAACCTGTTTTTTAATTTGAATGTAATTAAGTACAAATGTATACATTTATATTAGGTATGACGTACATTCAACCTGTAAATATTGAAAAATAAACTTTGACATTGTGCTCTTGAGTCACTCTGACAGCGTTTACTTTGTGGTATTGGTCGACTGATGGTACAGTAAATGTGTTAATTAATGGCTTGGTTATGTAAAGCTGTTTTACCATGCCAATAAAGCATGGTTTCTATGACTAGGAACTAAAAGTTATAGCTAACGTGTGCCTTTACTGTACACACCAGTCCTCTTTGTGTCGAAGCTCTCTCAAGTAGGCAGAGGGTGAAACAATGCCAGCACTACAAGCCCTGAACAACATGCTGGCAAGTGACCTTGACTTAATGGTGACAGCCAATCAATAGACCCTCAGTGTCATTATACATCCAGCCTCGTTCGAACTCACTTCAGTGTTGAGAGAAAACACCACTGATACCAAGTCCACTTCTGCATGGTTCTTTGCCTGCACTGAAAAGCTCTGCAGACACAAAAACTAGTACACAACAGGAAAAACAGGCTCTGTGTACACTGATGGGCCAAAACATTATGACTGGTCACAGGTGAAGTGAATATCATTGAAAATCAAGGACACATTTTAAGCTCTGGGTAGATTAGTCAATCAGTTCTCATAATCAACATGTTGGATGCAGGAGAAATGGGCAGGAATAAAGATCTGAGTGACTTTGACAAGGGCCAAATTGTTATGGCGAGGCGACTGGATCGGAGTATCTCTGAAGCGGGTGTTGAGCGCCCAAGGCTCATCGACGCACAAGGACAACAAAGGCTGTCTGGTCTGTGCCAACAGAAGGTCTACTGTGGCACAAGTCACACAAAATTTTAATGATGGTTATGGAAGGAATGTGCACTCTGCTGCGTATGGAGACCAATCAGAGTGCCTAATGACCCCTGTCCACTGTCGAAACCACCTACAATGGGCACACAAGCGTCAGAACTGGACCTTGGAGCAGTCAAAGGTCAAGTCCCATTTTTTTTACATCACGTGGACAGCCGTGAATGTGTGCGACGTTTTCCTGGGGAAGTGGTGCATTGTGGAACGTCAGCAAGCCTGTGGAGGGACTGTGGAGGGACACCATTCATGTGGACGTAAATTTGACACGTGCCTCCTGCTACCTAAGCACTGATGCAGACCAGGTACAGCCCTTCATGACAATGTGTTCACAGCTAGAAGTGTCCTCTTTCAGCAGGATAATCACCCCGTCACACTGCACACATTAGTCAAGAATGGTTTAAGAACATAATGAAGAGTTCAAGGTGTTGCTCTAGCCTCCAAACTCCCCAGATCTCAATCTAATTGACCGTTCGTAAAGAACCGCCCCACTTAGTTACTGTCGCAATGTCCAACAAGCTACGCCGCTCTCACGCCACACCATGTTCTCACGCATTGAAAAATACATTGCGGAGCAGAGAGGACACTGACAACGCGCCGACAGACAGGACAGACCAGGTCACTTTTCATATTAAACAAAGTCTCACCTTTCAAATTTGGTAATTTTTTTAAAGAAATTTAAACAATAATGGCTCTTTAATATGTGTGACAGATCGCTGTGTCGCCTCAGTTAAAGCCGCTAGTGAACCGATCATCTCTTCCTTCTAGTTCATTTATAGCATCAAATAAACATGAATGAACATCAGAAGGAATGTTGTTTTAACCGCGGAAAGGCGTCAGTTCACTCCGCTTCTCAAGTTCAAATCCTCCCATAACCTACTAACTCTACTGACTGCTTTGTCGGACAAAATGGTGGATGGCGAAGTATGATTGGTCAGATCACCTGTCAATCAAGCTCCCTGCGAAGGGTCAATTGAGCATCTGTAAATGTGCTGGACCAACAAGTTCAGTCCACAGCGGCTCAACCTCACAACCTACAGGCCTTGAAGGATCAGCCAACGTCTTGGTGCCAGATCCCACAGGAAATCTTCAGTCTGTGTCTTGGCGGGTCGGCGCCATTTTGGCAGCAAGCGAAGGACCAACAGCATAATAGGGAGTGGTCATAATGTTTTGGCCAATTGGTGTATATGTAACTGTCGGTCTGTTCAACTCTTATGTTCATTGATGACATAGAGATAATGTATTGTATGGTAAAAGACGAATGACTTATTATTTTAGCTAGTACTGGATCCCTACGCACAAACACACATACTGCTGAGTGACGGGACTAAATTCGGCAGCACAGCATGAGGCCTGTTACCCAGGAAACCATCCCCAGATGGGATGACAACATCTTCACATGAGATTATTCCAGGCATGTGTTTAAGTGAAGATATGTTGACAGAGCTATTGTCAAAATCATCAGCATCAGGGTCAAATTACCCATCAAGCTATTCACTATGGTTTTGGACCGAAATGAAAGCACAGCCTGTTTTTCCTCAAATAATTGTTTAGGCAGTATCTTCCCTTACGCTTAGTAAAAAATAAAATAAAAAAAGTGGTTCAAAGCAGTGCTCACATACCACTGTCTTTGAAGATAGCCATCAACATTTTTCTCATACTATGACAATATGTTTTTTTTTTAAAAACCTTTATGCCTTACACGATTTTAGCCCGATTTGGCACGATTCGTTTGACGCAGGGTGTCGTGGGGATTCGTAAACGACAACGGGCGTCGGGACGCAAGATTTGATCGTTTCATCTCGTATAGTGTGTCATAGTGGGCGACAACCTACGTCGCGTCTGCGATGCTTCACGACATCACGACAAAAAGACTAGCATGTTTGATTTTTTTTCGGTCCTCCACGACGAGAGTGAGTGAGTGAGCGAGCGAGCGAGACAGAGTGTGTGCTAGTGAGTGTGTGTGCTAGGGTGACCACCTGGCTATATTGCTCTGTTGCAGGTCAGACCTGATTTCGCGGGACACGAGGGAGATAACTTACTATTATTATAGGTGAATAAATATTGATTTTATATTAACGTTAGATGTCTTTGCTAGCTTTATAAAAATGTTAGTCTATGACGGCGCTGACCGGCGCTGTGAACGTCACTAATAGCCTAATATAAAACTCATTTTAACAGCACGGGTCTATTCAATCTAAATAATTAAGTGAAAATAATAATCCAATCGCTAAAAAGCACATTTCCAAATAAACACAAATTCCATTAGGAAAGACTACAGATTAAATGCGTTCTTACCGGATTCAGTAGCCTATTTTTGTGTCTTTTCCATGCGTGATGGTGAAACTTCGGTGGCTACACAGCAATCTCCTTTTTTAGGGTCACCTGTAACTGGTTTTAACCATGTATATATTTTTTTCTCCCATTCCTTACGAACAAAGACGCTTTTTCTTCTCGGGAGCTCCGGATAGATCCATTTTTCTATTGCAGAATTTTTTTTTTTTTCTCAGTGTTTGTTTTCCCGAATTCCCGCTCTGGCTAGAACCAATAATAACGGTTGCGCACGTTCAGTGTTTTCTTATTAACTTTTTTTTGTATAATTGTAATTTAAAAGGACGATTAAATAAAATGATGCAGACAAAATTAAAATGTGGGACACTTATGACTTGCGGGACAAAGCTTCAAACTTCGGGACTGTCCCTCACCCCAGTGTGTGTGTGTATACGTGTGAGAGTGAGTGCGTGTGTATATGACATAGTATATGTGCGAGTGAATGTCTGCGACGGCACGCGATGACTGGTCAGAAAGCAACGTGTAGTCTGACATGTTTCTTGTCCACGACACGACAAGATTTTAGGATTCAAAATCGTGTAATCTGACACAGTGACTATCGTAACCGACAAAAAAATCGTGTAATCTGAACCAGGCATTAAATGCTATTCACAGTATGCTTTTCAATTTCAGTTACAAAAGAAGTAGGTTTCAATGAAACGCTCTCAAATTAAAGCATTACAGAACTTTAATATAAAAACAAGAGAAAATGTGTCTCTTAAAATAAAAGGGCCATGGGCAATACCATGGCACAGTGATAGTATTACATGGTAATACGACATATTGTTAGTGGCTTTTACCGTGCTAGAAAAGAAAGATGCACCAACACACCAACAAACATACTGTACTTGCAGTACTTAACCCAAGAATGTACTGGTAATATAAGGTAACTGCATAGGTTAAGGTTCAGGGTTAGTACCTAGTTATAACCCAGTTATTGTAATTGCCATAATAAGTACATAGTATGTACATGCGGAACGGGTCTGTACAATAAAGTGCTACCAACATCTCTTGAATTTAATACAGATTTCAACTGATGTGGGGTCATATATATCTTATATATATATTAATGTGTTTTTTTACAAGCGCCTGTGTATATTAACTACAGTATTTTAATATCCTCTAAGATATTATAGCTGTTTCTATCAAGAACTATGCTATTTTCCAGATTTATGGATATAAAGCAAACCGAAAGTATAAATTGAATAGGAAAGAATACAACAATTTTCTAGTATGGTTACTATTTAACTTTGTCATAACGTGACTGAATTGCATAACTTAAATTCAACAGGCAGCACATTCATTCAGAAACAGATTATTCATCTGAATAACTGACAAATTTAGCCGGGCAGGTAAGCGACACAGGAATGTGGATGTGCTTTAATGTTTTTCTTTGTAACTGTACATGATAAGAGCGCCACGGGGCAGGGCTGTGGTTTAGCTTGAGGTCAGTTAGCATGCATTTGTAGCAGTTCTTTCTAATGTACATGTTGAAACATAATCATACGGTTAAATGAAACCAACATAGACAGCATGACTTTCTGCAGGGAAGCTGTACTCATGTAGGTGTGAATCACACAGTTGGTGGTTTATCGCCCAGCCCATTCCCTCTGTATTTGCATGTCTTAAGCAGTGGACCTGAACTGATTTGCTTACACATGGATTACACCTTTCCTTTATCTTGGGGAATACATCATTTTCACCAATATGAAGTGCAATTCGGGATTCTCGGGAAAGAAAAAAACGTTACAAATAAGCATCAAGGCAGTGATGGTATCAGATGGTCATACCATGGTGCTTAATTAATGACACTCAATGAATGTCATATCCATGTACCATGGTATTTGCACAACACACTGCAAAGAATACCATAATATAATCAAATATGTCATTCAATTAAATAAAAATGACAAAAACAACCCTTTGAAGAAATACTAGCATAATTTATTGTAATGAATTTAGGATGGAAACTTCCCATAAGAAATATTTTTCTTGGCTTCAGGCCCGTTTGCACCAAGGACAACAGTCCACAACACAGCTATAACCATTACAGCACAGAGAAACAATATCGCTGGAATCAATTTCAGAATTATTTTTTTCCAGCTGATGAACGATAAAAACATTGACAGCCAATCAGAATTCATTCTGTGTTAAGAGCTCAAACATTTAAAACGGCAGGTAACAGAAGCTCAGTGCATGCTTAGGCCGTGTGTCCACTAAAGCGTTTTTAGCTAGCTGAAAACGCTATAGGCGCTCTGCTGAAAACGGCTAGCTGTGGGCGCTTGAGAGCGTTTTGGCAGTGCAGTTTTTTCCCAGTTGAGACGCTTCATTGCTATGATACAGAATATCCATTGGTCGGCGTGGTATTAGTTCCGCCCCTCCTCCACTGTGATTGGACGGTTGGGTAAAAAGTGAGTGATGTGCGCTGCGTTTTACCCAAAGTTGAACATTCTTCAAGTCTCGGCGACCTGTAAAAAACGCAGAACGTTCAGCGCTTCAGCATAAAAAAGATGCTCAGCGCCTCGTTACGCTCATGGTGTTTTAAAACCGTGGTGCTCCCATTGAAAACAATTGAAAAAACACGCCAACCGCGAAAAAAAAAAACGCTTTGGTGGACACACAGCCTTAAGGTGATGATACACAGGCCAACTTGTTGGCCAATGTTGCCTTCAACGGGACTCCAGATGAGACACAGGGACCGATCTAAATTATCCAGATAGAAATGTATTGCCCATTTTCACTGGGAAAGTGCCCAAGCCACAATCGTTCGGCAAGATTGCCCAGCAACATTGCTCAAAAAGTTGCCCTGCGTATCATCACCTTTAGAATAAACGAATAAATGAATAGTGCGCTGGTGTGGATGCTAATATAGTTATCCTAGTTACCTTTACAGTTATTGTTCTTGGTGTGAACAGGCCTTTTGAATTCGGTAATCTCTTAATGTAAAGTTGTCTAGGATTTAAAATGGTAAGTATAATATAAAAGTGTTCTTGGTAACCCTGACAGTTAATGCTTGAGTTTATCCGGTTTAAAACCAATCCCAGACATTTTCTACAAGATAAACTAGCACAACCCATTTGCATTAACAGACGCAACATTACAGCATTTGCATGCGTGTTTGATGCGGACTACAATGCACTGCTCTTGCAGGTAGAGCTGTTTGCATAGCTTATGGCTCCCTCTCCGTGTCCTCCAGCCTTGTTTGAGCTCGTAAATTGTAGGGTTGTTTGTATATGTAACATAATCAGCTGCCCTGTAGCCTGAGGTCTACAGTGCCATCCTGCAAAGCACTGTGGGAATGAGAGAGACAGGGAGGTGTCACTGCTGTCACGGCCTGCTGGATTAGCATTGGCTGAATGTGTGGGGTAGATTAGGGTCAGTGGTGACGGTCATGGATTACAGGCTTTGGAGAGGGTGTGTGTGAATATGATATCAGCTCAGAAAGCTGTTGGCACACAAGTGAGTTGTTAGTGTGATAATGCTCAAAGTTTAATCATGTGACAGTCTTAACGTCTTTATGGAGGGCAGCATATGTCCTAAAACGGATGAAACAAACGCACATACAGCGCAATAACATGTAACAGTGCTCTGAATACCATCCATCATGTGTCCTGTAACACGTCCTGATTTTGCAGAGGCTTGTAATGAGTGGTAATCTGATACTGTTGACCCTTATTACACTTGCTAAAGGTGAAATTTGGATGCACCAAAATTTCAGCTACCAAAAAAGCTTTTTTTAAGTTTTGAGCCTAAATGGTTTTGGAGGGCCGAAATCAGTGACCGAAACAGACGTTTCATTAGCGCTTCTCTGATGGCATATTTTGACTGTTCAGCGTCAACGTGCCAGCTGTGTGGACTCCAGCACTGAACTGACTATTCATTTCTTGATTTTAATCGGTAATGATATAGTTTATTGAATCTAAAATATTTTGGTTTGCTGTTTTCTGTTGATGCAAAGCCTGAACAAAACTTCACTAAACATTTGTAGCACACCTGCCATCCAATTAATTTGAATAAGAAGCAAAGTCTCAACTTTAAAAATTCTGTCGATTTTATTACAAAATTCAAACAATAAATGGTTGTTTTTGTCACTCTTTAATACGGCGCGGCAGATCGTTGGAACAGCAGCACGGATCAATCATCTCATCGCCTTTTTATTACTAGTTACAGTACGAAATAAACATGGGTGAACACCAGAAGGTATTTTGAAAGATTACACCTTAGCTAAATTAATCCTGCCCCATGTAATCGCTCAAATCAAGTGTTTACAAAAAAAAATGTTTTGTTATTTTGCTAAATATATACACTGTATCATATTTTTACTTAGCTTGTTTTCATGACAGATTATAAATAATGACATCGCTAACAGGTTATTACAGTTTATTTTCATTCAAGCTGCAAGTAGAAAAAAATCTGTTGTTAAAAAGTTGATAAGTCGTCAAAAGTAAATGTTTTGAAGAATGTCGGTAACCAAACATTTGATGGGCTCCATTGACAAACGTAAAAGTTAAATAAATAAAAAGAAATCAGAGCGTCATCTCACATTCCCTTTAAGAGCCGGCGCGCTTGTTCCATGGCGGATTGCTATTATAACGGCGGATTTGCCAGCGCACGCCAGGAGCAGTTCACAGCCGAGGAGACCGACGTTCTCGTCAGGGCCGTAAAACACAGAGAAGTGACAATGTATGAGGATGATGGAGAAACCCAAATTAGCTTCGGTTAAACAGGCGTATAATAATTTGGGTAAATGCGTAAGCTAGATTTATGTCTATTTTTTCACATCTTCATGGACACCACATTGATTTCCCTCGTGTATTAATATTTTTCCTTGAAATAATGTATGATTTGCAAAAATGAAAACTGCTGCGTCTGTTTAGATTAGAAAAGCAAAGTGCGTTGTTCACATGCTACATTATGGCCAAGCATGCGCCCTTAAAATAGCATCTAAATAACGGCCACTGACTTTAGACTGGGTTTTTCCTGGTCAGTGGCGGAATTGTTTTCTCAACACACCTCCTCTTTTCACTTATCTTCATTTTTGGGTAAACTTTTAAGTAATTTAAGTAATCCCTTTAAGTCACAAAGCAATGTACAGTGACATCAAAGTTGGCCCCGTCTGAATTACGATAAATTGACAAACTGGAAACTCTACAGAGATGTAAAAGTGTTCCATCAAGTGCGTCATGTGGGACAGGGCCCAAGTCTCTCATTATGCGGCAAAAGAGTTAAAACCATGAAAATCTCCTAATGTTGATGGCTAAATCAATGGATTAAAAAAAGTCCGAAACCACTTTCCCTCAGAGAGAGTCCCTCCCAGAGTTGAATGGTGTCTGTGATGTCAGTATGCTGTGTAGTGGGCGGTAGGTGAGAGTTGCATGCTGGGCGTCAACACGTGTGTCACAGCCATGAGTTCTAGCTACGCCATCTGCTCAACAGTTTAGGATGGTGGTCGGTCCTGTAATCATGGCCAGTCTCGGTGTCTGTCTGCGTGTGCAGATCATGTGTGTTCCACAGATAGCAAAGCCCTGTAACATGCCACCCGGCTCCTTCCATACCCTTTACAATTAAACACTTATATATGCAAACACAACAGTCTTGTGAATCAATCGAAACATTTCGGAAGGAAATATCCCAACTCACATAGCCTACTTAATATAAATCACACTAAAAATGTACTTCTATGATTCCACATACTACACCAGAGATTAAATTTTAAAAAAAAAGTTAAAAAACTTCATACATAAATTAATACAAAGTAGGGGTGTAACAATATATCGTGCCACAATATATCGCAATACAAAAATGCAACAATACGTATCGTGGATAGTGACAATATGTATCGTGGATAGTTCACCCAAAATAGAAATTACTGTATAAGAAAAAAATCATGTTTTCAGAGTTTTAGTGTCAGTACTACATTAAACTACTATATAATGTTGATTATAATGTATAATAATGCAATGGTCAGCTTCAGAATCATGAATATTTTTATTCTGGTGTCACCATTGTCCTTGAATTACAAGCACCAAGTCCAAACCTGTTCATTTAAACTCACAATGTAATATCAAAGTTAGCATTTTAATCAACAGTACATTTTTTGTTAACCTTTTATCATATGTCTTGGGAGTATCGCAATAATATCGTATCGTGAGTTCAGTATCGTGATATATATCGAATCGTGAAATGAAGGTATCGTTACACCCCTAATACAAAGTCATGACCTTAAAAAGATGGAAGGGAATTGTAAAAAAAAAATACATATATATATCTTTAACTTTCACCTATGGGTTGTGGGAAATACAAGCAAACATGTGGATGTTTAAAATCTAAAATAGATATATTTTTTAATGTATTAAAGGTAATGTTCTTCGTGATTCCATTTTTTTAACTTTAGCTAGTGTGTAATGTTGCTGTTGGAGCATAAACAATACCTGTAAAATTATAAAGCTCAAAGTTCAATGCCAAGCGAGATATTTTATTTAACAGAAGTCCCCTTTCCAAGCCTCCAGCGAACGGCCGGTTCGGACTACATCCTCTACTTCCTGCTTTAATGACGTCACTAGAACAGTTTTTCGACTAACCTCCGCACACAGGAATACACAAAAAAAAGGGGGTGTGGTCTTGTCGCGCTCCTACAGAGAAGAGGAAGAGTTGCGTTTGTAGAGTGTGTTTGTCGCCATGTCGTCGAGACGCTGTTATTTTCAGAGTCAAATCACCTTTGTTTGGCCATGTTTACAGTAACACTGAGCGCATGCATCTCCACGTTACGGTAAGAGGCGTGACCTTTCCGGGCAACGTGCGCTAATCTGCTGTCCAATCACAACACAGGAACCGCTGGCACAATCAGAACTCGTTACGTATTTCTGAAGGAGGGACTTCATAGAACAAGGAAGTCATCAGCTCGTTTTTAGGACAGTTAAAACAGCGGTATACAGATAAGTAAATTTTGTGAAAAATACTGTGTTTTTTTACACACGAAACATGAACACATGTTATTGCACACTGTAAACACAATCAAAGCTTCAAAAACACAGGAAAAACGGGACCTTTAAGCCTTGAAATCCACTATTTATAATCTTATATATTATTTAATAATAATATTACATAAAAGAGAATTGGCTACTGAATATTTTTGATTAAATGTTTTTAGAGCAGAAAAATGCCTCTATTGTATTCAATGTCGTATGAAACATTTCTGCTCGTCCTCAATTGATTCACAAGCTATTAAAGAGTCCACCTAAATATTTTAATAAATAATTTACCCATCCTCATGTCATTCCAAACCTGTATAACTTTAGTAGATATTTTGAAGAATTCTGGCTGACTTTCAAGGCACTTTCAATGTCTGAAAAAAAAAAAAAAAAAAAAAAATTCTCACAAAGATCTTCTACGATCAATAACAGCATGAGAGAGTAAATAACAGAGTTTATTTCATTCATCTTAACAGATATTTTCTGGTAAGGTTCTCAAAGGTTCTCCGGCTTTTTATGTGCTTTCCGCTCGAACACTTAGTGAGGGTTTCACAGGTCTCAGCGTTCACAGATGATATTTATGACCAACCAACAGCTGAATGCAGACCAACTTGCTAACAATGTCCAGCAGAAAGTGCCTAATCACTACCAGCCACAACCCTGCGTGTTTCACATTTACAAAACAGCAGATCTACCAGTGTTAAAAAATAAGTAGTTGCAATTAGAAAAACAACAGAAGAAAACAATGAGACGATTATAATAATCACTTGACAAATATATCTGATAATGCTTTTCTAATTACAATGACACGCGTGCTAATAGCAGACCTACAGTGAGCTGCCAATTATGTCAAAGGCCTATAAAATCTACTTCAGCCCAAAAAGCCAAAGTACATTTGTATTTCTGTCTTTAGCTAACCTCTTGGCTTATTCTTTATATTGCCAAAGTCTTTTTTTTTCCTCTCATGCTGACTAAAACCATTACGAGTATCCAACTTTCTGTAGACTGGCTGCGCCTGCTAGATTAAGTGCTTGGCCAACAACATGTAAATGACATTGGGCTAGATTTTCCAGTATTTTCCCTTCTGGCTTACAGAAACACAAACATTTCACAAACTGTTCATGGTTTGGCAGTAGGATTTAGGTGCGTGTGTATCCAGCCAACTGCCCTTACATAAGTTTCTTGACATTTTACATTAAACCTGCACAACTGACACTAGCGTGTAAACATAAAAAAGAAGTACGGTACTTTTCAACAGAGTCTTGCAAGACTAGCAAAGGCAGGTTTATAACATGGAGCAGTCTGCTAACCATGGGAGTGTTTAGGCTAAGTCCTCTGCGGTCAATTTAAGATCACACAAAGAAGAAGAAAAACCAGCCACACACTCGCAGCTGCATTTTTCAATTTCTACACCAGTGCACAAGAACAAACCCATCAAAAGTGGGATCAAGTAAAAGGCAACGACACACTATTAAACTCAAACACAGGAAAGACACACAATAAACAGTGTTTCAAGACTCAAACAAACATTGTGTGTGTGTGTGTGTGTGTGTGTGTGTGTGTGTGTGTGTGTGTGTGTGTGTGTGTGTGTGTGTGTGTGTGTGTGTGTGTGTGTTCATGCATGAAGGAGACTTCTGGATGACTCTTATCTTCAGGGTTAGCAGGTTCATGGTTGATGTACCCAAACTTACATTTAAATATTAGTATTTCTGCATTTTTCATCTAATAAGACCCTTCCACGTGTCAAAATCCCCCAATCTGCTCAACTCTATCGCTCTATGGAGCGGACAGCAAGTTGTGTGCAGGTCAAAAGTTGCAACACAAAGCTCAAAGTTCAATATCAACATGCAATATTAAAGTGCAAAAAGTCACATGGTGTGACATTCAGTGGATAGTTATTATATTATACACATTGAATGTCATATGCAATTTAATACCTAGTAAAATCGTCCTTTTGTGGCTTTATCTGCAATGCTTTTCATGTGGAGGTCGAAGCTGTGCATGATACTTGTGTGGAGAGGTGCGTTTAAGCCCTGATGCTCATCGTGTGAAAGGGCATAATTTTTCCTCTGGCTTGTGTCTGCAGAAAAACTCCCACGAGGAACTTCTTCCAAAGCTTCCCAGTGGTTTACTAAATCTACTCAAACATGACACACACGGACACTTTTACACACACAGCTTCTGTCAGCAACCCAGGCGTCTCAAAGACGTTTCTGGCAGAAGGCCGCACTCCAACCACCGTAATTGTATTTATTAGTGTAAGCCATAGGGTCAAGCTGAGATCAGGACATGTGTCCACTGGTACAGGAATAACAGTCTTTGGCAATGAGTAGTCACCGACGTGACTAACGTACTTTGAACATCTCTAGATCTTGTAAAAAAAATAAAAAATGTTGGTGTTAATTTGTCATTTTGTAGTTAAGTCAACCCTTGGTCTCGACGTAATCTTAGAGAGGTAAGGTGATCAAACTGTAGCTTTACAATACCGTCGTCCAGCTACAAATCCCAGTTTAGCACATACAAATGCCATACAAACTTAAAACAACATGAAACGGAAGTCACAAGCCATTTTACTTTTTATAATTTCAAGAGTAAAACAAGATATCCATTGCGAAAGGATGTTGATTAGGCTTGCTGTGGTTTTTCGATTACATCAGATTTCACTTCTCAAGTGACGAGAATAAGGAGCGATAACTGACAGGACGATGGCGGAGGATTCGGTGCGCAACAGATCCTGACTGTCATTGACAAATATCTTGTCTATATTGTGCAGTCAGTATCGTCGCTCCCTAAACACAATGTTCACAAATTCAAAAGTGAACAGCGAGCGCGCATTCAAAAGCAATTGTAATACCACGCATATTAACAGCTGCTCCCTGATGCCGGCAAATTATACACACAATATATATGTACCCAACTATATACTTTCAAGAGAACACAAGCATTGAAATATTTTTTTTCCTCCGATCTCATATATCTACTTTCTATCAATATGTCCCTTTTAGGGCACCGTAGAATGTGTATTTTCCTTTCCGTATAAGGTATTCGGCTTCGGTCACAACCCTAGTTGGAATGGACTTTGTTTTATCCATTAGGAACAGATTGGATCATAAAAGTACCAGAATACTGTCAATTAAGACTACATCCATCCATATTAATCTGAATAAACTTAAAAACGCATTGTTTAATCTAAGTTTTGTCCTTCTGTCAACACTGAAGTGCCATTTTTATCCATTGAAAATGTGTTTTGAAGATGATCTCCCAAGTGGATAAGTTTGAAAACGCTGTGAGAATTGAGGAACTTGAAAACGATGATGCATGTTTAGTCGTGTGTTAGCCTACATATTGTACCTATCTGTGGTTGTACTGGAACTGTTGTGTCTGCTATTCACGTTCATAGACTTATTAAAGATAAATTTTCCTCAGTACAATCTTTATATAACAGTCCTAAAATATGGACAATTGAATTTTAGACCCTGAATGGCGATTTTGGATGTCTGGTGTGGCATGCCTGAATGGCATGGTGTGAGTAATTTATTATTCTGATCTCTCAATATTATCTCAGTGAGCTTTTATTCTGTTTTAAACATGCACAGTATGGGTGACTCCCTGACGAAGGCTTTATATGCCGAAACGGGTCGGAGTTTTTTAAAGGTTTAAAATGACCAAGCCATAAAAATAAAGGCTTTTAAACCTTTCTAAAGAGAGTGCCTTGGAGTTTCCTGAATCTTTTCCACATATGATTATCCCATCCAAAGAGTACCTCAAGCTAACATTTTGAGTCCTGGAAGCGCTCCTCTACAGACATTTGATGCACCGTATAGTGACTGAAGAGTTTTCATTAGTTTCATAGGGGCTTTCGCACTGGAGGAGCGTTTTCATAGTCCCTGTAACTATTGGCAGAAGTTTACGCTTTTTGGCGTGTTCACACCTCAGGAACTGGGAACGATTTTAGTTACAGAAACACCTTTTGAGGGGACAAAATAAGCTCCTACTTCAGAGTAGGGTCTAACCCAACACACAACAGGAACTACCAGTGATGTGTGCATTGATTCGCTGAACGCATGCCCTATGAAACATAGACACTCGCCATTTTTAACAAGCTGTGCTAACACACAGTTTACATGAACTAACTCCATGAACATGGAAAACAGCGATATGGGCCGACTCAAAAGTCCAAGCGCTTCTCAACTTCTAAGCTACGGAGTTGTTGACATTGATGAATGCGGCTGTCGGCCGGCTTACGTCACTTCAGAGTTCCTAATGACGGTATGAACGCAACCAGGAAAACGGCCCCGGGGATCATTTAGTTGTCGGGGGACCGCCCAGGTGACTAGTTCCTATAACGGAGTTCCTGCAACTACCTGGTGTGAAAGTCCCTAATGTGGACAGGACAAGCAACTTCTGGAAAGGCTTGACAATGCTAGTGTGAACAGAAACCGTTGTTTCTAAATGAAAACGCCAGTTTCAGATATATCCGGATTAATGTGGACGTAAACTAATGAGGATTAGTCCCCTTCTAAAACACTGACACACACTTTTAAGGAGGTTTTTGACTGGGATGTGAAGATTGAAGTCAGGTTCACCATGGTAATCTCATCCTCTTCTTTTTCTAATCTGTCCTTACTATTGCCTAAATCTTTATTACATTAACATTACTAAGCATTAAATGAGCATGTAAACTATTGGCAAGGCTGCATTACCTACTACAGTAACCTATAATTATGCCTAAACAACTATGTCAACTGGTTAGCAGCATTAACAAATAGCAAACCCACGTGGCCTAATTGACATCAGCCAAAAAGAAAATCCTTTCAGAGGCACAGCAAGTTATTTTTTCTTTGGAATCTTGATAATGAATCTTGCACAATAAGACCAGAATCATGTAATAAAGGGTCATGTATTACAGGGCATACCGTGCATGCTAGGGTGTGTGTACTTGTACTACTTTATAGCCTACATATATTTCCCCCATCTTCTTCTTTCTTCCTCATAACTAAGACAAGCTGGTCATAGTGGCCTCTCCAATTTCATTCATTACTCATCAGTTTTAAAGTAGCTTTCCATTCTGCTATTGCCACAGACAGATAACAACTCCTCACCAGGAAGGAGCTCAAACATGTGGCTGAAGGGCACACCTCATGACAAATAATGAAACTGGAACAAGCAGTTGGTCAGATCAATCAACTATGGCCCTGTTTACACCTGGGATTAAGATTCGTTTTGGTCAATCAGATCACAAGTGGACGACGCTAAATACGGGTGTAAAAAGTAAATGCTCATGTGGTCGAATGTGTGGTCTAGCCAGACGGGATTTAAATTTTGTTGGCTGGAGACAAAAAGTGTAGTTAAGACGAAAAACGTACCAAGCACGATGTTTCCTCACCATTCCTGATTTATATTATAACACGCATGTTCGCCGTGGTGTTGTGACTATCAGAGCAGAAACTAAAGCTGCTGCTCTCCATGTTTAATCCATTAGATTGAAAGATCTGAAAAATCCCATTAATTTACCTGCCCATAGACCCTCCCCTCAAAGAAATCAGGACAGAAGTGGACAAAAGAGACGGATTAAAACACCAGGTGTAAACGGGTATGCGTCTCCCTCGTCTACTTGTGATCCGATCGACCAAAACACATCTTAACACCAGGTCAAAATCAGGCCTAAAAGTCTAATAAGGAAAATGTGGAAACTGCCATGAGGACTCGGGCTACATCTTTGTGGAACATAAAACAAGACGCATTCATGCCAATGCCTTCGAGAAAAGTTGCTGTGGTGCATTTATGAACAATTTATAGCATTATAACAATGCAGCATCAGCAGAGAGCCAGCATTGGGTTCAGTATGTCAAGTATTTATGGATTCCAGAAAGGTGTTGCATTACTTTAAGACTGTTCTTCAAGATGGCGCAAGCCAGATGCCATCATGATTTCCTCAGCTAAAACTTTTAACTCATGACTTCTTCTGGTTCTTTGGTTTATTTCTTCGAATAAAGTTTTCACATATGGTCTTTCCATAGGCTCTGATGGCATCTTTTCATTTTGTTTGTGAAGTATTAGTTTCAAGTGTGTGTGTGTGTGTGTGTGTGTGTGTGTGTGTGTGTGTGTGTGTGTGTGTGTGTGTGTGTGTGTGTAAATATGCACAGGAGTCTGAACGAGTGGGTAAATTATAAAACTAGTCTTAGTAACAAATCCACATTGAGCTTAAACATTTTGTAGTACACTAGGACGTGACGATCAATATGAAGCTTCCGTATTTAAGTGGAATAAAGCAGCAGTAATACGACAAAGTGCTTTACTG